>NW_026712409.1:10177490-10777490 GCF_030504385.1 Musca domestica
ATCAGAATCTTTCATTTTGATGTTTACCAAGGAGGATATTCCTAAAACCATTGCACAATGGACCGACATTTAATTTTTCTGTTCCGTAATTTCAGAATAGAAATTGGCCAACACCATATCTATATCCCAGAAACAAACAGAGACCTCAACATCAAATTTCCGGACAAACTGCAAATTTTTTGCCATTTAGTACTTTTCGAACAATATCGATACGCATTCCCAAATCTTCCTCCTTCTCTCAAAAACTGTATACCAACAGTGTCCTGCATACACAATTTCGGAATTCCAGGCCTATCCTAATCCCAAATTTTTTAACATACATTTCTTATGTCCAAACCCTTGACTTCGATATCAAATTAGCAATTCCATCTCTACACCTTTACCCAAACCTATATCTCAATCCCAGATTCCTACGGATAGCTCAATATAGTACACATTTCTATAATCAGCTCCATATTTTTACACCACAGACACCAACAGAGACATCCATATCAAATTTCAGGATTTTAGTTCTATTCCTTCCCCCAATACCAAATTGAGTACTATTTAGTACTTTTCGTACAATTTCAAAACCAACTACATATCTCAATCCTAGATATCAGACGTAACGTCAAAGTCAAATTTCAACACTCCAGCTTTATCCATTCACACAATACCTAATTTAGTACTTTTCGAACAATTATAGTACACATTTTCAAAAACCACCTCCACAAACACCAACAGTGAGTTTCATATCAAATTTGATCATTCCAGCTCTATTTATTCACCCAATAACAAATTTAGTACTTTTCGTACAACTATAGTACATATTTACAAAACCACCTCTATATCTGAATTCCAGATGTTAACAGAGACCTCAATATAAAATTTGAGGATTTCAGCTCTATTCCTTCACCTAATACCAAATTTAGTACTTTTCGCTTAATTATAGTACACATTTTCAAAAACCACCTCCATATCTTAATTCCAGATACCTACAAAGAGCTCAGTATCAAATTTCGGGATTTAAACTATATTCCTTCACACAATACACAATTTAGTAACACTTAGTACTCTTCGAAAAATTATAGTACTCATTTCCTAAACCACCTACATTTGTTAGTCACAGATACCAACAGTGACATCCATATCAATTTTCAGGATTTCAGATTTATACCTTCACAAATTACCAAATTTAGTACTTTTTGTACAATTATAGTACACATTTACAAAAACCACCTCTATATCTTAATTCCAGATACATGCAAAGAGCTCACTATCAAATTTGAGGATTCCAACTCTATCCCATCACCCAATACCAAATTTAGTACAATTTAGTATTTTTCGTACAATTATAATACACATTTCCAAAAACATTTCCATACTCAATTCCAGATACCAACAGTGACATCCATATCTATTTTCAGGATTACAGCTTTCAACCTTCACACAATACGATATTTGGTACTATTTAGTACTTTTCGTACAATTATAGTACACATTTTCGAAAACATTTCCATACTCATCCCTTCACACAATACCAAATTTAGTATTATTTAGTACTTTTCGTACAATTATGGTGCAGATTTACAAAATCACCTCCATATCTCAATTCCAGATACCAACATGGAAATCAAAATCAAATATCAGGATTCCAGCTCTATTCCTTCCTTCAATACCAAATTTAGTACTATTTAGTATTTTTCGTACAATTTTAGTACACATTTACAAAAGCCACCTCCGTACCTTAATTCCAGATACCTACAAAGAGCTCAATATCCAATTTGAGAATTCTAGGTCTATCCCCCGGCCACTATCTAATTGAGTGCCATTTAGTACTTTTCGTATTATACACATTTCCGAAAACATCTCCATACCCAATTCCAGATATCAACAGAGACCTCAATATTAAAATTTCGGAATTCCAACTTCCCATCACCCAATGTCCAAATAAGTACCATCTAGTACTTTTCGAATAATTTTAGTACACATTTCCAAAACCACCTTCATATCTCAATTCCAGATACCAACTATGACAACCATATCAAGTGTTGAGATTTTTAGCTCTATCATTTCACCCAACACACATTTCTAAAACCAGCTCCATATCTTAACCATACCAACAGAAACCTCAATATCAAATTTCAGCTCTGTAATTTCCCCCATTACGAAATATAGTACAATTATAGTACGAAATATCCAAAACCAACACCTTTTCTTAACCAAAGACACCATCCGTGACATACATATCAAATTGCAATATTTCAGCATTATTTCTTTACCCAGTACCAAATTTAGTGCCACTTAGTACTTTTTGAACAATTATGGTACACATATGCAAAATCAGCTTATTCCCTCAATCACATGACATCCATATCAAATTTCAGAATTGTATCTCTATACTTTCACCCAACATCAAATTTAGTACCATTCAGTACTTTTCGTACCATTTCCGAAACCACCTCCATATGTGCAGGACAAACATGAACACTGACCTTAATACCAAATTTCAGATTTCAAGCACTATCTATTCACCCAATACCAAATTGTTCCAAATACCGTACTATTTAGTACTTTTCTTGAAATTGTAGTACACATTTCCAAAACAGCCTCTGTATCACAAATCTACCACCAAAGGGGACCTTAATACAAAATTTAAAAATTCCAGCTTCATCCGTTCACCAAAAATGGAATTGTACCAAATTTAGTACCATTTAGTACAGTTTGCACACTTGGTACACATTTGCAAAATCACCTTCACGTATCCAACTTATTTCCCAACTTTGATTCTCATGCCAAATTTCAAGTTTTTAGCTCCATCCGTTCACATAATACCAAATGGTACCATATTAGGAGTTTAGTACCATTTTGGAACTTTTCGTTACCTAAAAGTTGGAATTTCCAAACACACTTTGGTACATCTATCCTGCACTCATTCAGTGACTCTCATTTCAAATTTCAGAATTCTACTTTATTCCCATTGTTCAATACAAAATATTACATTTTGGTACTTTTCTTATCCTTTTGCTAAGAATTTCCAAAAAACCTAACCTTACACCAAGATGGACCCTCGTACAAAAATTCAAGATTCTCCACGTTTTGGTACAGCCCCCATATAACGGTACCTCCTGATATTCGGTACTTTGCTGATTTTAGCGACATTAAATTTGGTACTTGAAGTTCGTAATGGATACTACAGTCTATGACAGAAAATTATCTGTGCAGGTCCACGTCTTTGTATATCTCCCAGTACCTCCCTATATTCGGTATTTTGATGATTTTAGCTACATTATTCATCGATTTTTTTTTCAAGTTTTGCATTTGAATATTTTAATGGTTTATGACAAAGTTGTCTATGCAGGTCCACGTCGTTGTATAGACCCTACAATACGGTATACGCCTACATTCGGTATTTTTAAGAGAATTTTAACGGATTTTATTTTTTTTAATTGCCAAATTTATTGCAAATGGTGGAGGATATTCAAAGTCCGGCCCGGCCGAACTAACAGCTTTTTTACTTGTTTATATATAAATATTACTATTCTTTGTCAATGAAACTGTTCCGCCCCCAAACAGGTCACTCAAATGGCCAAATTCGCTTACATAAAATCCAAAATTTATTTTTCAATTGATTCCAAAGATACCCAGAAGTGTTTGTTTAACATTTGAAATTTATTGACATTTTTATGTTTCCTATTTGGCCGAAGTTGTTGCTTGCCTTCAATTCGCTTCAGTTCAGTTCGGTTCGGTTGGGCTCAATTTATTGCCAAAAATGAAACAAAAAAAAAACAGAAATTGTTCCACAACCAAACAATTGCACGCACCACTTGCATAATGTGTGCGGAATGTACTTGAAGGCAAACAACAAAGACAGCAACAACAACAACGACAATAACACATTTGTTGAACTACCAAGAAAAGGAGACCAAGTTCCAAGTCTGGTGGCTAGTTTGGCTCCAGTGGCTCTCCAAGTACATTAGCGCCATGGTTGACAGAAGATTAGATTGTTTTTTGTTTCTTTTTTGCAATTGTGGGGTATTTTGATTCCAATATTGTTCGTGTTGTTGTTGCTGTTGTTGTTCTGCGTGGTGTCTTCTTTTGCGTGTCAATTGTCAATATTTTTTGTTTCCACTATTCCACTGCCAGTATGTGCGGGTATTAGAAAATTGGTATGAAAATAAAGTTTAATTACATGGCGAATATACATAAATATTTGCCAATAGCCGAGGCAATGTGTGATTGTCCGGCAATGGGTATGGAGGGGTATGTGTGTTTCTCTGTGTGTATGTGTGTAAGAGACATTGTCTCCTTGCTAAGAATTGGATTTTACGATTTAATTGCAGCACTAAAAAGGCGTGCCTTCCACACCAACACCAGTGACCACATTTATACATAAAATATCCTGATGATGGTAATTACAAGCTTTAAACAGGACTCGAAGTATCCTTTGAATGTCAGGTCAGGAAAATTTAACGATTGCCAACAAAGAGATAAACAAATGGGAAATGTAAAACATAACGCCCTGTTACAAAACAGGTAAAGTTTAAAGTGTCCTTCAGGTGATTGACTTTGTAGTTGGAGGTTGCCCTGGCTCCAAAGGATAATTGACCTCCATTAGTCAGGAAATTCAGAATTTTTTAAAGAAAGTCACGAGAATGATTAAAAAAAGTTCAAAAACTATAATCATAGGTCTTGAGGCTGACTGACTCAGTGACTTAACGATTCATCAAAGCCCAGACGAAACATCTGAAACTAGAGTCTTGAAATTTTGAATGAGGGTCACTCTTGGTCCGGAGGAGGAAAACGATAAAAACAGTATTAAAAGTACAGGATGAGATAAAAAAAAAAAACTGCAACAAAGTCAAACGCCTTGGTTTTTACATTTTTTTATACCCTCCACCATTCTATGGAGGGTATATTAACTTTGTCATTCCGTTTGTAACACCTTGAAATATTCATAGTAGACCCTTCAAAGTATTTATATTCTGGATCAGCGTAAAATTCTAAAGACGATCTAGCGATGTCCGTCTGTCCGCATGTCTGTTGAAATCACGCTATATTTCGAACGAATTAAGATAGAAGGCTAAAATTTTGCATGCATGCATAGTTTACCAGTAGGCAGGTTAAGTTCGTAAATGGGCCATGTCGGTTCACATTTTCGTATAGCCCCCATATAACGGTACCTCCCGAAATTCAGTATTTTCATGATTTTAGCTACATTATTTACCGAAATTATTTCAAATTTCGTTTTTGAAGTTCGTAATAGGTACTACAGCCTATGAAAAGATTTTTGTATGCAGGTCCAAGTCTTCGTATAGCCCCCACATAACGGTACCTCCCGATATTCGATATTTTGATGATTTCATCAACTTTTTTAACCGGAATCGTTTTATATTTCATACTGGAAGACCCTAATGGGTACCACAACCTATGGCAAAAAATGTTGTATGCAGGTCCAGACCTTCGTATAGTTCCCATATAACGGTACCTCCCGATATTCGGTATTTTTATGATTTAAACGGCATTATTTACCGGAATTATTTCAAAATTTGTATTTAAAGTTCGTAATGGGTTCTTCAGCCTGTAACCAAAAATTTTGTATGCAGGTCTAAGTCTTCGTATAGCATCCATATAACGGTACCTCCCGATATTCGATATTTTCATGATTTCAGCAACATTATTCACTGGAATCGTTTCAAATTTCGTAGAAGATACTAGAAGATCCTAATGAGTACTACAACAACAAAAAATCCTATGCCTGTCCACGTCTTCGTATAGTCCCCATATAACGGTTTTTAGTTTAGTTTTCGGATTTTTTTTTTTTTGAAAATTTTGAAGTTCCTTCGAAATGGTGGAGTGTATTAAAAGTTCGGCCGGGCCGAACTTACTGCTTTTTTACATGTTAATATTATTAAATGAAAGCAATACATGTCCGAAATAGGATCAAATTTTAGAATTAATTTAGATTTTTTTCGAATTGGTCACCTTTGGCACGAATTATGGCCTCCAAACGGCCAATGAAACCGTCACATGCTGCCCGAATGTTGATCTGCGGTATTTTGGCCCATTCCGGTGCAGCGCTTGCTTCAGGTGAACGACTCTTTGGTATTTTTTAGTACCAACCATGCTTTCCAAAATACTCCAGACACAAAAGTCCAACGGATTGGTATCCGGAGATTTTGGTGAAGCGAGGAACTTCATTTTGTAATCATTCTTGGGTGGCACGTGCTGAGTGCGATGGTGCTGAGTCCTGTTGGAATGCCCAAGGTCTGTGGGCAAAATTTTTGCGTGCCCAAGGTTTAATACACCCTCCAGAATATTTTCGCGATAATATTTGGCATTTATTCTGATGCCACGGTCGATTAATACGCGCGGAGAGGGACCATCGGCTATTTACAAACTGCTAGACAACGAATGTTTTCTCATGGGAGAAAACCATATTTAGCTCTTTTGGAGAGAGAATTTTGAAGTGAGAGTGAATTGAGTGCCGGATAGATGCACCAAAGGGTTGTTGGAAATTCGAACTTTAAATTTAGGAAATGTTCTAAAATGTTACTAAATTTGGTACAATTTTATTTTGGGTGAACGAAAGAAGATTATAATTGGAAATATTGGTATTTCCAGGTACCCCTGTCGTTGGTAGGCTTGTGATAAGGAGGATGTTTTGGAAATGTGTGCCTCAAGTGCACGGAATAGTACTATATTTTGTACATTTTGGTATTAGGTGAACAGAATGTACCTAGAATGTGAAATTTGGTACTAGGCTTACTGTTCAAGTGTTGCCTGGACATGTGGAGGTGGTTTCAGAAATGTTTACTATATTTGTACGAAAAGTACTGAAAGGTACTATATTTGGTACTGGGTGAAGGGATAGAGATACAATTTTGAAATCTAATGTTTAGATTACTGATGGTACCTATATTTGAGATTCGGGGTTGTATTTGGAATTTGTACTATTATTGTACGAAAGTTACAAAATGGTACTAAATTTGGTATTGGGTGAAGGAATAGAGATGGAATCCTCAAATTTGATATTGTGGTCTCTGGAATTGAGATATGGAGGAAAAAATAGTAAATTGTGTGGAAAAGTACTAAATTGTACTAGTTTTAGAATTGAGAAGGGATAGAACTGGCATCTTGAAATTTTTTATGGATGTCACTGTTGGTGTCTGTGGTTGAGATAAGGAGGTGGTTTTGGAAGTGTGTTCTAAAATTTTTCGAAATGTACAAATTGGTACTAAATTTGGTATTGGGTGAAATAATAGACATAAATTTGATATTTAAATTACTGATGGTATCTTTGTTCGAGATTTAAATGAGTACTAAATTTATACGAAAAGTACTAAGTATTGGAAAATTTGGGATGTTGGTGTCTGTGGTTAGGATATGGTGCTGGTTTTGAAAATGTGTGCTATAATTTTTCCAAAAGTACTAAGTGGTACTAAATTTGGTATTGGATGAAATAATAGAGATACAATTCTAATACTGATGTCTCTTTGTTTGAGATTTGGCCTTGGTTTGGAAATGCGACCTTTTTTTTTAATTTTGTACAAAAAGATCTAATTGGTACCACATATGGTATTGGGTAAAGGGATAGAGCTGAAATCCTGAAATTTGATTCTAAGGTCTCTGTTGGTATCTGGAATTGAGATATGGAGGTCGTTTTGGAAATGTGCTCTACATTTATTCGAAAAGTACTAAATGGTACCAAAATTGATAATGGGTGAAGGAATGGAGCTGAATTCCTGAAATTTGATAATTATGTCACTGCTGGTGTCTGTGGTTAAGATATGGAAGTGGTTTTGGAAGTATAAACTACAATTGGGTATAAGGTGAAGATATAGAGTTGGAATTCTGAAATTTAAGATTGATTTCTCTTTGGTATCTAGAATTGAGACATCAAGGTCGTTTTAGAATTGTGTACAAAAGTTGTAAAAAAAAGTACTAAATGGAAATTTGGTATTAAAGGTTTTCTGAAATCCTGAAATTTGATATGACTGTCACTGTTGATGTCTGTGGTTGAAAGATGGTGTTGGTTTTAGATATGCGTACTATAATTGTACGAAACGTACTAAATGATAAAATTTTGGTATTGGGTTAAGTGATATGCCTGGAATCCTCAAATTTTATATTGAGGTCTCTATTGCTATCTGGAATTTAGATATGGAAAGGGTTTTGGAAATGTGTACTATAATTATACGAAAAATTCTAAATTTTGGAATTGGGTAAAGGGATAGAGCTGGAATTTCGAAATATTTCCTAAGGTTTACATATGGAGACGTTGAAATTATCTTAGACAGAAAACTTGGATGTGGGTCCATCCTCCTTGGTAAACTATGAAATTAAAGATTTTGAAGATTCTTTGGTATAAAAAGTAAATATTTCCCTATTTTTCCTTCCGAAAAAAGAAAACCTTTAAAAATATAAAACTAAGAAAGTCTAAAAATTTAGCACAATGTATGAGGTTTTTTATTTTTAGAAATTTTTATTGCAGGATTTGAACAAAATTATGTGATCCTTGTTTTGTGGACCGATATTGCTGAACTCGATCTAAGTTTGATAAAAATATTACGATGTACCAATTTTGGACCAAATCGGATATTCCTAGAGCGCACCAGCCAGAAAAACAGGCGGGCGGATTCCTGCAGGCTCCAGATGTCCTGAAACGGCTCTGGTCCAATAAGATCTGAGCCATTTGTTCAATTAATCACGTTTTGGTCGTATCAAATGACACTCTGTAGCCCTATGTCTGAGGGTATAATAATAAATGTCTTAAAGGCGAATTTTTATACATGTTTTACTGTTTCAGATTATTAATTGTGGTTTTCGACTTAAATCAATAGACCTTGATTTCGACCCTTAATCGAAAATATTCTCAATATTTCAATAAGGGCTTTAAAAAAAAAACTCAATTAGGACCTTCGATCGTAATTTTCCAAGGTAAATAAAATTTTTTTTTTTTTTTATGTCCCTAGAAACCAGAAATGATTGATATTTCCCATAAATTCAATCTACTCCTTAGAGTGCTGTAATTGCGAATTTTTGATTCCCAATTTTTTGGGGACTTCTAATGTGGAATTAAAAAATAACTCCCATAAGGTCTTCTAAAGGGTATTAAAAATAGATTTTAATCTCCTTATTTGGTCTATATTTTAGTGTTTCCTTTAGCCAACTTAGGCCTTTGAGTCCTGGATTTTACATGGAATTTTTCTACTTCCTTATGGTCTTCCATTGTAAGATTTCTTTATACTCCTCCGAAAATCGTGGATTTTTTAAAGATTTTTTTCAACTTCCCTTAAACCGAAAATGGTCGACTTTTAAGGAATTCTTTATATATGTACTCTTCTCAAAATATATACGCTTTCTCCTCATCAAAATCCTTTACGACCTAATAAATAACCTCACGCACCGTTCACCTGTTTACTTCTATTCAAATATGTTCTGTTAGTTGTCTCTCTTTCATTTTTCTTTTCTTCGAAGTATTTAGCGGCTAAGGTATGAATGATAAAACGAATCAAAAATACCTTTAATTATAATTAAAAATTCCATAGTCTTCTATCTTTTTGTCACAGATATGTTTGTATGTGTGTGCGTGTGTGTGTGTGTGTGTGTTTGGATATTTCTTTTTACTACGGCATGTGCCAGTCAAAGAGTCCTCCACACTTTGGTGATGATGTCTTTTAGTATGGACTGGTAGGTACTCGTAGTAGAAGTTGTAATGAAAACAGCAACAACAACAACAACTGTCACCTACAATAATGCTGGCTTTGTTGTTGTTGTTATTGCTGTTGTAAATTCGTTTATTGACCTCACCCAGCCAGCCATTGAATGGCAAGCACTTATGAGAAGAGTAGCAGCGGCAGCAACAGCGAATTGTGGCTATGTTGATATTTTCACTTATTAAAGTTACGCGCCTGGTGTTGTTGTTGTTGTTACTGCAGTTCTTTTTTTTTTCATAAATTTTTTAATATGCAGCTATTTTTCCATACCACACCACACACACTTCGTTTGGAACTTCGTTGACCAGCGAAAATGTCCCTGTCAGCAGAAAAGTAATTAAAACTATACGGCGAAGAACGCCAAAGAAGTAGCCAGGAAAGTAATATTACCTATAAACATACTTATATTACGAGTATGTTTGTATGTGTATGTAAGGAGTGTATGTATGTAAGTCTTTTACTTCAAGTGAACTAATTTGATGGCAAATTATTGGTATTGGCGGGATTTTAATTTCTACGCTGTATTTCAAAGAAATCCCGCAGGAAACACAAGTGGAATTCTGAAAATTAGATTTATGGTTTCTATTGAAATTCAGTTGGGGAATAAAGGCAGAGATTTTCCATTGGGGAATGAAGTTTAATTAAAGTTTCGTTGCAGGAAATTTGAAACTAGGTCAGATTCGATGGATAGAATATAAGTATACCCTATTGAAGGTCTCATGTGGTATACTTATATTATTTAAAACATCGAAGATTGAAGATCCTACGGAAGTTTGAAAAATATATAAGTAAATATGCACGATTGGCAACCTAATCGAGGACATTAATAAAGCTTATAAAATATCTATAAAAAATCCATGAACGATAGTTTTAAATTTAAAATTAGGAAATTAAATTCTTAAAAATGTGAAAAGATTTAAAAAAAAAATTGCAAAAAATACTTCAAAAACCGATGACTGAGTATCTGTAAAATGTTGAAAATTGTTTTTTATTGTTGCAAGGTAGTTATTTATTAGTGGAGAAATATGGTAATGTTTACCAGGAAGCAAGGCAAGCATCTTGTCCTCATAAGTTCCCTTTTTTTTTGTCTGGCGACATTCTCCCAAAAAATTATTTAAAAATCCCATTTGGAAGGCCTCAGGGTTTGAAAATTTTCGTTAAAAAATAGACTTTTAAAAAATGTCCCTTAAAAATCCGTTAAAAATTCACGTGGGTTTTCAATTTTTTTTTTTTTTTTTTGCCAAATAATTCACGTTGACAGTTCTTAAGGGATTTTAAGAATATCTTTAAAAATCCCCAAAAATTCCACAGTGGAAGCCCTATATTTCTTTAAAAAAAAAACACGTTGGGAGTCCTTAACAAATCTGCAAAAATCCAATTAAGGGAGTTGGCAATATCTCTTTAAAAAAATCCGCATTGGAAAGCCCAACAATTTCTTTAAAAATCCAAGTTAGAAATCCTTAAGAAATCTTCAAAAATTCGTCGTGTGAAACTTCTTTAAAAAAACATTTCTGCAGAATCCTTTGTGGAATTGAAATAAAAATTTTTTAAAATATTTTATTTTAAAAATTCTTCAAAAATCTGCATTGAAAAGTGTTAAAAATCCTTAAAACCAACTAAAAAAGTATGAGTCGGTTTTGGCTACAGATTTGTACCCTCAGCCAATATGTTCTTTTATTGAAATATATTTCGACTTGTGTCCTGATTATTGACCCTTTTGTTATTGTTGTAACAACTCAGCTGTGTTCGTTCTGACTCCTCTCAAGCGGGTTCTGCTTTCTAGCCCATTATCAAAAGGGATGCAACCTGTTGGGTCCACTGGAGTTAGGTGAGTAGGTTTGGTTGGGCAGCGAAGTGGGTGCAACGTGTCATGTTGACCTGTGCCACAAGCTGGGCAAATGTTCTGCACATCGCTGTCAATCCGGGCCCGGAATTGAGGCGGCTGTACCATCCGGATCTTAGCTGAGCCAAAATCACTCGGGTTAATCGGAGCAGCTCTTGCTCTTCAGCTGCAAAGGAACCCCTTCCCTGGTCCCCTAGTACAGTATTCGCTCTATATCCTTCCATGACTTCTGAGACTTCGTTAGAGTGAATACTATTCAGTCCCGCTTGATGGGTCTCTTAGAGGCTCTATCTTATACCTCTGCACCTCTCTCTCTCTCTAGATCATGAAGGCTGTAACATCCATTACGAACTTCAAATATGACATCTCAAACAATTTCGGTGGGTATTGTACCTACAATCGTCAAAATACCGAATATAGGGAGGTACTGATATATGGGGCCTATACGAAGACCTGGACCTGCATAGACAATTTTCCGTCACAGACTGTAGTTCCCATTACGAACTCTAAATACGTAATTTGAAACAATTCCGGTGAATAATGACGCTGAAATCATCAAAATACCGAATATTGGGAGGTACCGTTATATGAGGGCTATATGAAAACGTAGACCTAAATGTCCCATTTACGAACTTAATCTGCTCACTTGAAAAACAAACATGTGTGCAAAATTTTAGCCTTCTATCTCAATTCGTTCTAAAGATAGCGTGATTACAACAGACAGGCAGTTGGACAGACGGACATCGCTAAATCGACTTAGAATTTTACGCTGATCAAGAATATATATACTTTGTTGGGTCTGACATGAGTATTTCGAGGAGTTACAAACGGAATGACAATGTTAATATACCCTCCATAGTATAGTGGAGGGTATAAAAACAAAATTTGAAGACCTTGAAGCTGGAAATCCACCTTAAAAATCTTTAAGAAATCCATTCGAAAATACTTTAAAAGACCAAATAGAAGACAAAATGTTGCCAAATTTCTTGAAAAATCCTCTTTAAAAGGCTTTAAAAATTATTTCAAAAATACACTAAGAAAGCCCTAAAAAGTTAAAAATTGGAATTTAAGAATATGTCCTTACGAAGTCGCGATTTGAAGTTTGAAAAACATTTTTTTGAAAAAATTCGCAGTAGAAGTTAAAAATTTTTTCTTAAATCATTTAAAAAAAAATCAATTCTTTAAAAATTCAGTTTTGGAATTTTTTAACATTTTCTTACAAAACTCTCAATTTATGGACTTAAAAAAATATGATTCCAGATCCTAGGGAAGCTTTTCTTCAAAATTCATGTTTAGGATCTAAAAAAATCCCTTAAAAATCCTTTTACATTCGACCCCCTCTAATGTCTAATATGTATTTATGCATTAGCAAAATCCCCAGCTCTCTTGTGAACAACAACAATAGATAGCAAATGGAGATGTGATTGGAGAGAGAGAGAGAGGGGGGCAATTCCTGTTGTCAACACTCCTTAACACTCACATATAGAAATCACATCTACTCACACACACACATACCTAGATAGAGCATAAAATGGCACGATTACTTCCTTTTCAAAAACCTCGACTTCAATGGAGTGAATGTGTGTGTGTGTGTTAGCGTACATGTGTGCGTGTGTGTGTATTGGAGAGTTGCATGATTATTGACACATGTCATATTCCCAGGAAATATCATGATATTCATCTGCACGAATAGAACCAACATAACTCCCATACCACACATCCCCCTCTCATTCAAAGTGGACAATGCAAAAAAGGCTAACGGCCAGCCGGCTTCCTAAAGGCCTGAATGGCTGGACATCCAGCCTTACATTATTATATCCTTCACTCAAAGAACAAGTGGAAGGAGAAAAAGTAAAACACACATCTCTCCTTTGAGGATAAAAGGATGGCTGTTCATTATAATCCCATTTGGCAATTTAAGTAGCAAGCATATGCATGATTTTTGAACCAAAGCCCAAAAAGTCCTTTCGCTCTGTCAAGAGTTTAATACGACCAAGCACTCCAGCTTACTTACCTCCTTTTGTGTGTGGGGGGGGGGGGTTGTTTTCCACCTCTGCTCTCCTACTCTCAGTGTAGACCAACGAAAGGATATTAAACAGGATTTACTTTGAGGCCAACTTCAAAAGCGGGCAGCGTATTTTTTTTCAAAAAGGGCGGCAACTTTTTAGGGTTTTTTGTTGTTTTCTTCTTCTTTTTCTCAGTGTATCACTGGGTCCTTTTATGGAGTATAGTCCGCTCTCTTTTGTAATATCTTTTTTTGAATTTTCTTTTTCGATATTATTTCAAGTTTCTTATTTAAATTTTTTTTCGAGTTCACCAAAAACAAAAAAAAACACAGAAATTTTCCCAGTTTTTTATGTGAGCGGCAAAGGCAAGTTCTCTATCTATCCGTTGACACCCTTGTTGGCTGGCAAGTGCATGGGAAAAGTCAACGGCATGAAGGAGTTATAGTCACAAACTCACCAACAGACTGGAGTGACTGACTGGCTGCCGGTTTGCCACACTAATGATGATGTTGGTGATGATGCTGCGGATATGGATGCTGGCTAATGCTGTTGCTGTAGCTGTAAGTTGCCCGGCTCACTGCTTGCCGGTGGGAAAAATCAAGAGATGCTGCTCTTGATGATGCTACGGCTGGCTTTAAATGGTCTCACACACCCACCAAGGCTATACACAAACACTCACTCGCACACACACAAACGAACACAATCAACTCCATGCACATGAAAGCACCGCCAATCATAACCTACCCCAATCAGAGGAAAATCAACAAAACACAGCCGGCAAAATTAGAGTACTTTTGAATGGCTCGGGAAAATGTTGTTATCTATTATTTTCTTCTTCTATTTTTTCTCACATAAATTGCTAGTAATTTTTCATGTTTATTAATCGGATTTAAGGCCAGACAAGTTATGAGATTTTTCAAAAATTTTCCACAATTTTTTTTTTATTCAAAAAAAATGTTTTTTTTTTCAAAACTCCCGTTTTATCGGAAAATCTTCCATAAATATGAACTACCGCTACCGTTCTTGTCGTTCGACGCTTCTATAGTCGACTGTCTTCCACTCTCAACTATTCTTGTGCGAAGGTATACAGCCGCAATGAAACTTGTCCAGGTACTTTCTGTAATGGCGTTCTGTTGCCTCGAACTGTAACGCTTGGCGTTGGCAAAGTAATTGAAGCTTTTTAATGGCTCTGGTGATTGAACAGTGAAAAATGTAACAGTAAAGCTATATTTCAAAAAGCACACACATTGTTACACACTTACATAAAATCTGTTGAGGTACAAATGCCGGTCATAGTTTCCAAGTTCCTTCGGCTAAGGGGGTGACAAGCTTTAATCTTAACATTAATGGAACAGTAATGGAAATGTTAAAAGGTTTTCCTTCTGAAAAGAGCTTTTATTTAACATAATTAAGAAATGGACCGTAGTCACCAAGCTTTTGTACAAAAGTAGCCGGGACACAAACCATAAAAATTTCAACGTACACAATGGTAGCTAAAATCGACTATCCTATATGAAGGCCTATAGATTACCTTTAGAAGGTGCGATGTCTAAAAAGGATCTGTGGAAGATTCTTAAACAACAAAAAGGTTAGACAGATATATTCTACCCAAGAAAACCCTTTCAGATATCTACTAAGCACAAAAGACTCAAAGAAGGCCTTTAAAAGGTATTCTAGGTCTAGGAAAGACGTTACAAGAGTCCTCTTTGTTGGAAGAGTTTCTAAAATACCCTTTTTCGGGATGAAGGCCTCTCTGAAAACTCTTCTCACTATAAAAAGCCCACTGAGAGAATTTACTTTATGGAAGACTTTTGAAGACCTTTAAAAGGTATTCCAGGTCTAGGAAAGACGTTGCAAGAGTCCTCTTTGATGGAAGAGTTTTTGAAAGAGGCCTTTTCGGGACCGTTATTCTTCGTAAGGTCTAAAATTATTATTTCTATGAGTTACAAACGGAATGACGAACTAAATATACCCTCCATACTATGGTGGAGGGTGTAAAAACCGAATTGGGAATAGTGACTTTAAACTTCTCTGGGAAGTCGGAATGCCTATGAAAACAGTGAGCCGAATTTACCGAGGGTACAGTGAGGGGAAATTCATCTAGAAACAGGGAATCACATTTTCTGTGAACAGAAATCAAAGTTCATACGCAAGCAGGATTTTAAACTCCTTTGTGAAGGCGAAACACCTAAGATAGAAGATTTCTAGGGACCTTCCAAATCTCTTCTTTAGAGAGATTTGGATTTTCTAAAGCCTTTATATGTGTGGAGAAGATCTTTTTCGGATCTTGTGGAGATCGGGGGATTTCTAGAGGCTTTCTATGGAAATATTTTTTAGAGGTTTTCTATAGAGATCAACATTTTCAATATGGAGGGAAAATTATCTAAAGTTTTGCCTTGGAGATTAGATATTCAGGAGGAAATTTTTAGAGTCTACTGAGAGAAGACCTTCTAAAGTCCCTCTATAACGAAAAAAACTACTAGAAGAGAAATCTTTTAGATAGGAAGAGAGAGAGATAGGAAGAGAGAAGATAACAGAAAATTGTGCAGATCCACGTCTTCGTATAGGCCTCATATATCAGTACCTCCCTAAATTCGGTATTTTGATGATTTTAGGCACAATATTCACCGAAATTATTTGAAATTTGATATTTGAAGTTCCCAATGGGTACTACAGCCTGTGACAGAAAATCGTATAGATCCAATATAACATAACCTCCCTGTATTCAATATTTTGATAATTTTAGCTACATTATTCACCGGATTCTTTTTTCAAGTTGTGTGTTTGAATATGGCTTATGACAAAATTTGCCTATGCAGATCCACGTCTTCGTATTTTATTTATCGTATATTATTTTTAAGATTTTAACAAAGTTTTAAGCAGGTGTTATTGTTTTTGAAAATTTCCAAATTCGTTCCGTATGGTGGACTTACTGCTTTTTTACTTGTTAAAAATCGATTTGAACCTCCTGAAAAGGAAAATATCAGTTTTTTTAATTCCTAATGGTCTAGATGGTTTCAATGGAATTTATGAACGATACAGGACTCAGTTCAGCCAAAAAAAATTGAAAGTTATTTTACCCATAAAAGTACTGTAAAAGATAAACTAGACATTAATGATACTTAAAATGACATCATGAAGGTCTTCTATTAAAAGAAAAAAGGTAGAATTTATGTTGTCTCTTAAAGCCTTCTAGCCAAGTCCTCTCAGAGGACTTTCCTCTGAACAAGATCCCCAAAAAGATCTGTATAAAAATTCTATCGATTTAGAAAAGGACTTGAAATGGTAAAGTCTTCTAGACAATGTTCCATTTATAGATGAACTCTCACAGGACTTTCCTCTGAAGAAGATGCCCAAAAAGATCTGTATAACAAATCTATGAATCTAGAAAAGGTCTTTAAATGATATTCTAAGTTTTGAACAAAACCTATTATATCACATATTTCCAATTTTATAAAATACAAAAAAATAAATTTCTTTTTTTTTATTTGGTGCATTTATACCCCAAATTAGGTAAACTCTTTATTTCGATTTAACACATTTTATAATTAGTTTTAAAACATTTAATTGATGTCATTCATAATTGTTCGGCATTATGAAACTATACAGGTTACATATACATAGATATATATAGATAAATATATAATAAAGAATATATTAATTTTTTTTTTGGTATATACACATATACATAAGGTATTTGTACATAAATACATACATATATATGTATATGTTTTTTTATAATTATTTTTTGTTTTGTTTTTAAATAACTAAAAAAAATAGATAACCTAAGAAAAATAAAATGCTTATTGTTGGTAGAGTTATTTCTCATTCTTTAAAGGGTAGACTTAATGAATATTGTTTTATGTATGTGTGTTTGGATGATTGTTTTTATATAAATGTAAAAAAGGAACCTGTGAATTAAACCTACAATGAACAAAGCTAAAAAAAATAATACATATTTCTCAGTTAATATTTAAAATAACAATAATAGTAATTAACTAATTCAAATTATAAGTGATGTTTTTTTTAATTTAAAATTAAGTTTTGTTTCTTTGATATCTTCTAAATACAAAAATAGATTTCGAGTTAATCACAGGAATATCAATCAAATCATTGATGAGAAAGAGTTAAAAAAAAACGACGACGACGAGTGTGAATAGTTTTTGAAATTCTCCTTAGGTGAAAATGAGTGTGAGTTATGAAGTGGCGGCGTTGGAGATCTATTTTCTATGGACAAAAAAAAAAGACGAACATATTTAATGGACTATTTGGAACTCGTTTTTGTGACAAGGTAAATTATTACCCATCTCATCATTAAGAATCATAAAAATACACAAATATACTTATGAGCTTACATACATACATATATATAAGTAATTTAAATTGTGGCATAAATATTATTATTATTATTTGTTTAAGTAGTATTATTGTCATTATCAGGATTTCTCTTTTGGTTATTTGTTTTCTTTTTTTTCGTTTAAATATCTTGTGGTCAACACTGGCTGGTTTTTTATGGCTTTGGAATATTGTGAAAAAATTTCTATGGAAGTAAACTACATAAGAGGAAGGCAAGGGATATACCATTCAATTGTCCCATTATTTATAATTTTTTTATGTGGGAGCTTGTGGTTCTTCCCTCCTCTCTTTGGAAAATCTATGGACTGTGGAAGTAGATATGCTAAGTCGATTTTTTTCTTTCAAAATAAAATGCCTCTTTTTATGATTCGAGTTTGGAAACTAAAGCTTTGAACCTTCTATATCTATCTGGTATTAATATAATAACAATTGTGGAATTTTTAATAGCAAATTAACGGATATAAGAAAGCAAAAATATTTTTGACTTTAAGATAAAATTTCAGAGATTTTTCAGTTATAGGAAAACAATTTAAAAGTAGCAAGTTTTAGGCTATAAACGTCTTTTTTTCCTTATAATTATTTTCGATTAAAAAATGTAAAAATTATATTATAATCCAACATTCTCAAACCAGTAAAGAAAGTCTTAAAGGCGGGCTGGGCCGACTTTATGATACCCTACACCACTTTGCTAATTTAGTAGAGCTCCGCATAACAATTAAAAGTTTTTATGGGAGAATTCAATCATACATGCTATGATTATAATTATAATTTAAAGTTCAAAAGACTAAATATGCCGAAGCATTTGTATCTTTTAAATTCGGACTTGTATTGCCCATTTGGTGCACAATTAATTTGAAATTGGATAAAGATATATATATGGGAGCTACATCCAAATCGGAACCGATCTCGATAAAATTTGACAAATGTATTTCTGAGCTGTATTTGATATATTTCCCCAAATATTGTTGTCACAGAGTGCATATTACGACTGCGGAGGACAAAAATAACAAATCGGATGAACAATATATATGGGAGCTGTAGCTATATCAGAACCGATTTTCATCAAATTTGGCATACTAGCTTCTAGACTCAATTCAGTCGTAATTGCCAAATTCCATCCCATTTGGACAAATATTAGACGTTTGGTGCACAATAAAAGGTAAATCGGACGAAGTTATGTATGGGAGCTATATCCAAATCTGAACCGATCTCGATAAACTTTAACAAATGTATTTCTGAGCTGTATTTGATATATTTCCCAAAATATTGTTGTTACAGAGTGCAAACTACGGCTGCGGAGGACAAAAATAACGAATCGGATGAGCCATATATATGGGAGCTATAGCTATATCTAAACCGATTCTCACCAAATTTGACATACTAGCTTCGAGACTTAATTCGGTCGTAAGAGCCAAATTTCATCCCATTTGGACAAATATTAGACGTTTGGTGCACAATAAAATGAAAATCGGACGAAGTTATATATGGGAGCTATATTCAAATCTGAACCGATCTCGATAAAACTTTAGCAAATGTATTTCTGAGCTGTATTTAATATATTTCCCCAAATATTGTTGTCACAGAGTGCATATTACGACTGCGGAGGACAAAAATAACAAATCGAATAAACAATATATATGGGGGCTATAGCTATATCTGAACCGATTTCGATCAAATTTGGCATACTTATTTGCAGGCCTAATTTGGTTGTATGTGCAAAATTCCATACTATTCGGGCTGATATTACACGTTTGGTGCACAATAAAAGGCAAATCGGACGAAGATATATATGGGAGCTATATCTAAATTTTGACCGATTATCTCCAATTTCAATAGGGTTCGTTCTTGGACCAAACAAATGATTTGTGCAAAATTTCATCTGGATAGGGCAATAAATCCGAACTGTACTTTGTGTACAAAAATACATGTACAGACAGACGGACGGACGGACATGCATAAATCGACACAGAATGTGATTCTATGCAGATCATCAAAAGGAACTATGGGTCTATCTCGTTTCCTTTTGCCTGTTACACCTTGTGGTGTATAAAAAGCGGAAAACGGTTTCATTAAAAAAAGTCCTTTATAGACATATCTTATCTTTCAAAACATATTAATTTCCCACAAACGTTTTCAAAACAAATAAATTTCCCATAAAAGTTTAGAGGATTTCTCGAGGAAATCTCTTAAATTTAATAGATTTCCGAAAAAATGCTGACATTTCCCCTTTCTTATATCCGTTACAACTCACACATGCTTGAAAACGAAAACTATATAAAAAAAAGTTCCTAGGAAAAATTAAAAATTAAGAGATTCCATTAACCGCTACTTTCAGGTATACTACTAAAGTCTAAGTCTTTAAAGGCCGGGACGGCTGTGATCATCGGGACCACTACTGGAGCTGGCTTCCGATGGCATGGGACTGGCGGTGGCACTGCGATCATAGCCAGTCTTAATGTCCTGAGTGATAAGCTCCTAAAAGTAGGCTTTAATTAATATCAATTTTTCAATTTAAAATAACATTCTCTTACCTCATCAGCTTCGGTATTCTTGACCACAGCCTCTGTAGCCACTTCTTCATTATTCACAGCCTTTTCGGCCCACTCCTTCAGATATTCCACAATATTATGATGGCCGAAATTCTCTGCCTCATCTACGGGCATATTACCCCAACGATCTTTGGGATTGTGTGGAACATGACACTGTTCCAACAGGAAACGTACACAATCCAAGTGACCCTCGGAGGCAGCCAAATGCAAGGCCGTACGACCATCATAATCGGCCAAGGTAATATCCATGCCAGACAAACGATGTCTACGCAGCGCCGTTACATCTCCACTCGCTGCCGAGAAGAGCAAATTGACAATTGACAAGCCTTTGGTTTCATAGCGATGTTTGCGAGGATCTTTCTTATTCGTGGCATGTTTCAAATTATCATAACGATGGAAATTGAAAACATTCACCAATTCCTCACAGAATTGTACACCACGAACACTGTTGCCCAATTGATCTAGCGGAGGTGACCAGGCAAAAATACCCATAACATTGGGTATGACCAACATCATGCCACCGCTGACTCCAGACTTGGCGGGCAGGCCCACTTTGAAGGCAAACTGACCAGAGTAGTCATAGGTACCGCACGAATGCATAATTGACAGGACATCACGTACCACCTCGGGCCGGAAAATTTTCTCCTCTGTGGTGGGACAAATACCACCATTGGCCAGGGTGGCGGCTATGACAGACATTGCTTCGCAGGTGGTTTCCATGGAGCAGCACTGTAAGAAAAGAACAAAAAAATACGATTTGAAAAAAATGTTAATGAAAATGGAGGGTCTGAAAGAAAAAACAGCCCCTATTCGGATAGAATTCGTGTCGCTTGGAATCGTAAAACCGGCCCCTAAGGGGAATGTTGTTATTAAGTCTTTCCTTCCGTTTGTAACTCATCGAACTGTTCATTTTAGACCCAACAAAGTATATAAATCCTTGATCAGAGTAAAATGGGAAGTCGATTTAGCCATGGGGATGAAGAATAAGGGAGCAATATCGGTAAAGGCTTTCATATAGCCCCGTATAATTGTACCTCCATATATTAGGTATTTTGATAATTTTTGCCTTAGTTTCTAGCGGAATAGCTTAAAATTCGGTATTTGAAGTTTATAAGTGGCAGAACATTTATAATTGGCAGGACATTATCCATATTGGTCCATGCTTTTGTATAGCTCCCATAGAATTGTAACTCCCGATATTAGAGGTCTATGTTTTTTCCTATAGGTCTCATATAATTGTACCTCCCCATATTTGGTATTTTAATGATTTGAATCTCAGCTTCTAGCGGAAAAACTTAAAATTCGTAATGAGTCAAATCTGCTGTGACAGAACATTGTCTATACGGATCCACGTTTTTCTATAGCCCCCATATAATTGTACCTCCGCATATTTTGCATTTTGACGAGTTTAACCTTCGTTTCCAGCGGAATAGATTAACATTCGGTATTTGGAAGTTTTTGTGAGTTCTTTCTACTGTGGCAGAAAATTGTACCTCCCGATATTCGGTATTTTCCCGATTTCAGCAACAGTTTTCAGCGAAATAGCTTAACATTCGGTATTTAGAATTCGCAATAAGTTCTTTGTACGCCGACAGAACATTATCCATATAATCTGTCCGTCTGCCTATGTATCCTTGTGAACAAAATGCAGGTCGCATGAATGAAATTTTCCAAACAATATTTGTTTGGCCCAAGGATAATCGAATCAGGTTTAGATATAGCTCCCACATATATCTTCAACCGATTTCGGGTTAATTGTGCACCAAATAGCCAATATCGGTCCAAATGACCTGAATTTAGGCATATCTGGCCGATTTCAGTTCCCAAGCAAAAACATTTGATGAAAATCGGTTCAGATATAGCTAAAGCTTCCATATATATGTTTCATCCGATTTGGTGTTGAAGTCCCTCACATTCGCACTCCAAGAAATTTATATATGGTACCAGATATCAGATACAGCCCAGAAATACCTCTGCCAAATTTTATCAAAATCGGTTCAGATTTGAATATAGCTCCCATATATATCTTCAACCGATTTCGGTTTAATTGTGCACCAAATGTCATTATCAGCCCAAAAGTCCTAAATTTTGGTACATCCCTTCGAATTCAGTCTAAAAGCAAGTACATCGAATTCCCATACATAGGTTTCATCCGATTTGGCCTTTAAGTCCCTCACATTCGTAATATGCATTTGACAGCAACGTTTTTTGGTACCAGATAACTTATAGGGTTAGGAAATACATTTGCTAAGTTTTATCGAGATCGGCTCAGATTTGGATATAGCTACCATATATACCCTTAATCCGAATTCAGGTTTATTGTGAAAATAATGACTAATATCAGCCCAAATGGAGTAAATTTCCAAAGTACGTATTCATTTTGTGGAACTCGGCTCCGATATATATATTTTTTAATACAATCCTTCTCGAAGTGCTATCATGCACTCTATAGCAATGTTATTTCGTATAACAGATTAAAATGTCCCCGTCAAATTTAGTGAAAATCGATTCAGAATTGCATATGCCTCCCATGCCTTGATAGGTGGTATGATCTACTTCAAATAAATTATTTTGTTACGGGAGCTCTACTAAATATGCATAGTGGTGTAGGGTATCATACAGTCGGCCCGTCCGATTTTTACTTTACCCTATTGGTTTTACTTGTTTTTTTTTTTTTTTTTAGTTCTCTCACCTGGAAATAAAAGTCCATAACCTCCTTGAGGTTTGTACGCTTCGGATAACATTTATTTTCACGCATATAAAAGCCCAAGGCATAGTTGCGATCGGCAGCTTCTCGCTCGGACAAGAATACGGCATTATTAAAGCCGATATTATCACCGCCCGACAGACGTTTGAACCAATTCATGACATAATCGAATTTCTCGGCCATTGTCATTTCGGGTTTGATCAGGGCATGGATGAGGGAACAGGTTAATATGGCACCAGCATTGATCATGGGATTGTGGGGTTTATCTGGAAAAAGGGAAAAAAGACAATTTAAAATAAGAAATGATTTAAAAAAATATTTATTAGTAAAATTGAAAAAATCAGAAAATTATTAAACATAAAATTTTAAAAAATTTAATAATAATTTTTAATTATTAAATTTTATTTATTTATGTTTAATATTTATTTCCGATTTCTCTAATTCCTCTTCACACTTACTATTATAATCCAATACGAGCTCGTTGAAATTCCGACCACTTGGCTCCTGGCCAACATACGAGTGCACCACATTGGGTCCCAACTTTTCCAAGGCAATGGCATAGGTCAGGGGTTTGCTATTGTTGTTGCAAAAGGAAAATAATAAAGTAAAATTTGTTGCAATTAATACGAGAACAGACCTTTAGAGAGATAGCTGAGAGCAGTGTTTGTTTTTTGTTTGGCATTTTAGCTTAACGAATATTCGTTCGTTTTTCGAACAAACGAGCGAGCGAACGAACGAATGGATGAAACAACAGTGGGTGTGGTTTGTATGGATGGGATGATGGGTCTAACAAACAACGAAGAACAACAGCAGCCCATCACACTTTGGAGGTGGGTAAGCACAACACAAACACACCACAGCATTCACATTCTCACACACGCCTGGGCAGAGGTGACCAACAAGCTGAAATCAATGAACCAAGCAGGCCGTTTCTTTTTTCTTTCTTCCTTTTATTTTAAGAAAGAAGTGGCTCGCCGCTTTGCTCACGACTCTCACAACGATGTGATCGAACTGCAATAATTCTCATTAGATTTTTTCTTTGGAAAAACAAAAAAATTTAGAACAAAAAAACCAGAATACAAAACCAACCTGACCGGACTGATCTAGCGACAATGAATGAAAATTTGTCCATGGCAAATGAAAAGAATTCGTTGGCAAAAAAAATAATTACCTGCAACTTTGCAATGTAAAGGGTATGTCGACATCGCCAATGGAGTAGCGTTGGCCATCAATGGTGCAAATACTGACACCCCAGGATTCGGGGCTATAGCGGGCCAGCTGGGGTATGTAATCGGCCACCTTGCCATCGGTGTTGCTTTTACATTTCCAATAAATGTCCTCGACATCCTTGACAAAGCCCACAAAATCGGGTATGACAAACTGTTGGCGGAAGGCCTTGGCAATCAGGACAATGTTTTGGGCAACCACACTGCAAAAATAAATTTAAAAAAATTAATAAAATTATTTATAAAAAACTATTATTTTCACTTACGCCTTAAAAGTCTCACGATTCAGGTTTTGGGTCTCAGCCGATGACCCAGACTCATAGTTGGACAACTTGTGCACCTTTTTTAGATTTTCCATCAACTCCTTGATACGTGGATCACTGCGCCGTATGCCAGTGGTCTTGAGGGCAGCCAGGAATTTGCCCATCGATATAAGACCCGTCTCCTCATTGTAGAACATATCAAACAAGACATCTTCGGCATTGCGTTGTTCCTGTTCACGATGACTGTGCGGGGGCAAGGGGGAAAAGAAGAAAGGTTATTAGTAAATAAATATTCCAGAAACGTGATCGGACACATAGTTATATATTGATATCAGCTAAGCATGCTATACAAAAATATACAGATTTATTTACACAAAAGGACAAACGAGACAAAAAACAGAAAATTTTTAGAAAAAAATTCAAAACGGAAGTAAAAAAGTGCTAAGAATCCCTTGTGAGGTGATGTGCTAAAAAATCAGGCAGACTAAAAAATTTGGCAACATTTTCTTCGTGCTTTTCCAAAATCAAAATTATTTTCTATCCTTTGAAAGGGCGGTACCACCTGGGAGGGAAGACAAGGCAGTTTTTTTAGAATTCGTAC
The DNA here is from genome assembly GCF_030504385.1 of Musca domestica. Lineage (NCBI taxonomy): Eukaryota > Metazoa > Arthropoda > Insecta > Diptera > Muscidae > Musca > Musca domestica. Next base: position 10,202,740 of record NW_026712409.1, read on the forward strand.
TAATTAGTACAAAAAACTGTGTTTGTGAAGTTAACATTCTGAATTTTTAGAGATGTAATTTTGAATGCTTGCACATAGGCTATTCTTGATGATATTCCGCAGACAAAATTGCAGTTTTGAGAAATTCGTACTAAAAGTACGAAATTATACTAAATATTGTTCTGATATAGCTGGAATTCTAAAAGTTGTAATACAAGTCTTCTAATATTGTTAGAATTTTCTTTGAAATTTAATTTAGAAAATCGTACCTTTCTTTGGTACTAAAAGGGTACAAATGTACTGAATATGAAAAGTAGACTATAACTCTGGACTATAACGCTGGAATTCTAAAATTTTTTATACAAGTCCTTTAACATTGTTAGAATTTTCTTTGAAATTTAATTTAGAAAATCGTACCTTTCTTTGGTACTAAAAGGGTACAAATGCACTAAATATGAAGGAATGGTACCATAACTCTGAAATTTGGTTAGGGGTCACTTCTGGTGTATGTGAATCACGATAGGTACGAGATATCACTTAATTGAAGTTTTCAAAAACTCGTACTAAAATGTACTAAAAAAAGTACCAACAAATGTACTGTTACATTTGGAGTACGAAATCTTACAGTTGGGATTCTAAAATTCGTTATACAAAACTTCTAATATTCTTAAAATTTTTGTGGAAATTCAATTAGGGAAATCGTACCTTTTTGGTACTAAAAGGGTACAAATATACTAAATATGGTACCATAACTCTGAAATTTGGTTAGGGGTCACTTCTGGTGTATGTGAACCACGATAGTTGCGAGATATCAACTTAATTGGAGTTTTCAAAAAATCGAACTAAAAGGTACTAAAAAAGGACCAGGAAATATGCTGTTGCACTTAGAATTCCAAAATTCGATATCAAGTTTTGCTCAGTATTTTTCGAAATTCGACTAAAAAATCGGACCTAAATATTGTACAAATACAGGTAAAATGCTGAAAATTGATAAAAAGGTTTTAAAAATTTGTTAGAATCTTCTTAAGAAAATTGCATCTTTTTTGGTACTAAAAGGGTATTAAGTGTACTAAATATGAAGGAGTGGACCATACTCCTGGTGAATGTGAATCACGATAAGTACAAGATATCAACTTAGTTGGCAGTTTTCAAAAACTCATACTAAAAGGTACTAATAAAGTACCAACAAATGTACTGCTGCACTTAGAATTCGAAAAGTAGTTATCAAGTTTTTCTCATCCTTTTTCGAAATTCGACCAAAAATCGTCCTGTTTTTTTAAGTATAGTACAATTTGTGCCAATACTGCAGTAAATAGCACTAAATCAAAAAAGGTACTAAAAAATTTATTTTTTCAGATAAACTTTACACTTTCGAAGGTTCGTGTATAAATGCGAACATGGAGGTACTTTAAAGTTTCTAAAAATAGTACAGTAACTCTATGACTTGGCATGAGAGTCTCTTCTAGTCTGAAGGGGTTAAAAAGGGCATAATGTACGAAAGATCGTACTGATCGACTACAAAAAAGAATTAAAAAGTACTTTTCGAGCAGAAAATTTGGTATCGTAATAAGAATCATAAAATTATTGAATTAAAATGTTTCGTTAATTTCATTTAGAACAAGTTAAAAAGCACTAAGTTCGGCCAGGCCGAACTTTTAATACCCTCCACCATTTGCAACGAATTTGGAAATTTAAAAAAAATAAAATCCTTAAAAAATTCTGTTAAAATTTTAAAAATACCGAATATAGCCGTCATATTGGGGTCTATACGACGTGGACATACATAGGCATTGTTTGTCATAAGCCATTACCATATTCAAATTGGAAACTTGAAATAAACGGTGAATAATGTAGCTAAAATCATCAAAATATCGTATATAAGGAGCTGCCGTTAAATTGGAGCTGTGCAAAGACCTGGACCAGCATAGACAGTTTTCTGTCACAGGCTGTAGCATCCATTACGAACTTCAAATACCACATTTCAAACAATTTCGGTGGGTATTGTACCTAAAATCGTCAAAATACCGAATATGGGAAGTACTGATATCTGGGGCCTATACGAAGACCTGGACCCGCACAGACAATTTTCTGTCACAGACTGTAGTATTCATTACGAACTTCAAATACCAATTTTCAAACAATTCCGGTGAATAATGTCGCTAAAATCATCAAAATACCGAATATAGGGAGGTACCGTTATATCGGAGTTATACGAAGACCTGGACCTGCATAGACAATTTTCTGTCTTAGGGTGTAGTATCCATTTTGAGCTTCAAGTACCAAATTTGAAACAATTCCCGTGAATAATGTCGTTAAAATCACCAAAATACCGAATATCAGGAGGTACCGTTATATGGGGGCTATACGAAGAAATGGACTTGCACAGACAATTTTCTATCTTAGACTGTAGTATTCATTACGAACTTCAAATACCAATTTTCAAACAATTCCGGTGAATAATGTCGCTAAAATCATGAAAATACCGAATATAGGGAGGTACTGATATATGGGGCCTATACGAAGACCTGGACCCGCACAGAAAATTTTCTGTCACAGACTGTAGTTCCTATAACGAACTTCAAATACCAAATTTGAAACAATTCCCGTGAATAATGTCGTTAAAATCACCAAAATACCGAACATCGGGCGGTACCGTTGTATGGGGGCTAGACGAAGACATGGACTTGTACAGACAATTTTCTATCTTAGACTGTAGTATTCATTACGAACTTCAAATACCAATTTTGAAACAATTCCGGTGAATAATGTCGCTAAAATCATCAAAATACCGAATATAGGGAGGTACTGATATATGGGGCCTATACGAAGACCTGGACCCGCACAGAAAATTTTCTGTCACAGACTGTAGTTCCTATAACGAACTTCAAATACCAAATTTGAAACAATTCCCGTGAATAATGTCGTTAAAATCACCAAAATACCGAATATCGGGCGGTACCGTTGTATGGGGGCTAGACGAAGACATGGACTTGTACAGACAATTTTCTATCTTAGACTGTAGTATTCATTACGAACTTCAAATACCAATTTTGAAACAATTCCGGTGAATAATGTCGCTAAAATCATCAAAATACCGAATATAGGGAGGTACCGTTATATGGGGGCTATATGAAAACGTGGACCTACATGGCCCATTTACGAACTTAACCTGCCTACTGGAAAAATAAACATGTGTGATTACAACAGACAGACAGACGGGCAGACAGACAGACGGACATCGCTAAATCGACTTAGAATTTTACGCTGATCAAGAATATATATATATATACTTTGTTGGGTCTGACATGAGTATTTCGAGGAGTTACAAACGGAATGACAAAGTTAATATACCCTCCATTGTATGGAGGAGGGTATAAAACTGTTAGCTTTTGGTACCCAAAAAAGTACCAATAGTAAAAATTGGAAAGTAACAGAGCTTTAATTTAAACATTTGGTAATTTTTGATGTGGACATGCAAATGAAAAGAACTTCGAAATTTTAGTAATTTTTGTGTGACAGGTCGAAAAAGTTGGAAGTTGGCAAATTGTGAACTTTTCTGTATTACAAATGTACTAAATGAGTACTGATGAGAAACTAAGAATGTACGAATATTACAACGTGTAAAGGAGTAGAAATGGAGTCCTGAAATTCCACTATTAAATTCGTTATAAGATTAGATCTATCGTACTGAGGCCGAAAATTGATTTTAAGTATTTCCATGTCGTAAATCGCACTACTAGCTCCATTCCAATATATGTGTAAAGATGGAATACTGAAACTATTCGAATATAGTACTAATTTGACATGTGGAAATCATTCATTTTGAAATATATAACTAAGAGAATACGAGAAGTTTTGAAAAAATATCCATAGAGTGGGATTTCCTAGTCAAAATTTGATATATTCATTAATACCGCTGTAAATTTGATGGATCAATAAATATATTTTGCACATCATTTTCATTGTTTGTTTTCTTATATTTGTGCTTCATGATATAAAACTTTAGGTTTTTAGTCCAATATAATATCATATATCACTTCATTTTATAATTTATTGTTCTTTTCTTTCGCTTATCGATTATTTAATTTTCCACATTTTCTTCATTACCGATTCACTATTGGTAGGCACCTCAGACAGTAATATTCGATCATGATCGCTTCGCGGTATGCAAATTCCATAACCTTTTTGATCGATTTAGCAAGAAAAAGATATTAAAACTTAAAAAGAATGTTTCGATTTCGTTTTTTTTCCAAAGGATAGTTAGAACCGCCTTGTCCGACTAGTAACCGCCAACTGGCCACAATTCCACAACGGCTTCATATATCAATCAGCATTGCCTCCAAATTTTCGTCAGCAAATCAATTAAGAGCAATTTTTTAGCATCGCCAACAATTTTTTTTGCCGATTGATTTCAATAAAACAAAACAATTGTTAATTATTCGGAACCAAATATAACAACGCGTCTAAATAAAGAAATAGAAATCAAAGTGTCTTTGCCTTAATTGGACGTGATTGACAAGTAAAATAAAAAGGGCAGTTAACACTGTTGCCACTACAAGCAACAAGAACAACTAAGTGATCGCAGATGTGACCTGAATGGGGGGAAGGAGAAAATAACAAGAACATGCGACCATAAACTTGAAATTTGGAGATGGAGGGGCTTGGTTAAACTATTTTCGTGAAAGTGATTTGTTTAAAATTCTTTCCCTTAAATAGAGGAGATTGGGTATGGGGAGTATGAGACCATTTAGAGGTATATAAAAGGCGAAAATGTTGGGGTATATAAAAGGGGTCGATATAAATTAGTAGACAAAAAATCCACATGTTTTATATGTTTATTAATACTTCTATGTTGTACGAATAATTTGAAAAAAAAATTGTGAGTCAAATTTGAGAAACTGCGTTCAATTGTTTTTATCATTTTCGTATTTCGGTATATTATATTTTTGCTAATTGCTAACATTTTTATTTAATTTTTGACAACGCAAAATAACCGTTGTTTAATCAATTTATAAATTAAATCTACTAAATGTATGGTTTGTAGGCAGACAGAAGTTAAAAAAAAAATAAAGATTACGCTCAAAGTTCAAACGATGTGACAAAAATATTTACTTTGATATCTTCATCTCAGCAAAGAGACAAGAATTTTAATTGTTAATTTTGGGTCCACAATAATAGGTTGAGCCAAAAAATGTTAAAAAAAAACTTATATATAAAACAATTTTTTTTTGTTTATCCCAAATAATGGCAAATTCCTTCTTTCAAAAATAATTATACTTTTATCAACAATCTATGTGTGCATGTTAATTGAGACATTGCTAATAAAACCGAATTCGAAAGTGTTTATCTATTGTGCTATAGGTCGTATAACTGATGTCGTTATGTATACGCCATGGATAAATCTAATACTGAAACTTAAGCGAAAGTTAAACTTAAAAAATGCTTAAAATCAATATATATTCTTATATGTGGCCGATATGATCCATTTTTAAAGCAATAATTCTTGAAGTAACTCCATAATTTTTTAGTGTTATGTATTAGATTTTGGGAAATATATTTCAAAATATCGGGGTTCTATTGTACATGGTCAAGGCTATATGAAGGAAATTAAAAAGTTTGACCTTGGAACCCGAAACACTTTTGGTAATTTGATCTAAAATCCTACTACTATCAAATATAGTTGACGTTTTCCTCAAATATGTTAAATTTGTCGAAAATAAAAAAATTTGTAGTTGCAAAATGATCAGGCTTAATCCCATTATTGTTGTTTTTATAATAACAACGTTTGTCTATTGGTGGAAAACGATGGTAATGTTTACCAGGGGTAAGGCAGAGAATACCTAGGTTTCGGAAAGAGCCATTAAACCTCATCAGTTCCCTTATCTTTTGTCTGCGATATTCTCCCCATGAGTTATTTAAAAAGCAACTCCTATGACAGAAAACTTTTTTACCCAAGTGACGAGATCGTTAGCTCAATAGAACTCTTACATCACATTTTATAAGAGTTATAATTATTCAAAATTTTGAACCTTTGTAGGGGAGGTACTTGCTGGAGTGGGTGATACTGTCCATTTTCGCAACTAATATTGCAAATATTAGGATTTCCAAAATGGGATTAACCTTTCTTTTTTGTGCGGTAAAATTTATATATATATATATGTATATATATATATATATATATATATATATATATATATATATATATATATATATATATATATATATATATATATATATATATATATATATATATATATATATATATGTATATATATATATATATATATATATATATATATATATATATACATTTTTTTTGTGTTTGAATAAATCTACCTTTTGTGTTTGAGGTACTAGAAGAAGTAGACCGATATTGCCTATCTCCAAAATCGATATTAGTTTGATAATAATATTATGATGTACCACGTTGGGACTAAATCGGATATTCCCTTCGGGAGTTATCATGCGCACCAGCCGGCCAAATATCGGAAAGTTGGTTATAAATGTCCCTGAAATTCTTCAACCGAACTTCCAAGGGCTTTAAAAAAACTATTCTTCTAATAAGATCATAAATTTAAATGGGGATACCTTCTAAAGATCACATATCGGGTAGACCCTCTAAACCTATTCTATAGAGAAGATACTGTCGAGATCTTCTATGAGTAGAAAATCTTATATTACAAGAAGAAACTATAAAGGCTTTCGATGAACAGAAAACCTTCTCATGGGTTTTTATAAGGACAAGACTTTCTTAAAGCCCATTTTGAACAGAATATCTGATCAAAAGATCTGTTATAAACAAAAGACCCTCCAAGCATTTTCTATGAACAAATTTATAAAGATTTTCAAAGGAGAGGAGAACTTTTCATAACATTCAGTGAAATTTGTATTTTCTCAAGGTCTTCCTAAAAGAAAAAACTCGCCTCTCAAGATTTTTTTTCCAATGAAAATGAGGTATTTTATGGAGAAATGACTTATTCTCCTATATAAAGAGAGGAATTTTCAAAAGAAGAAAAATACCTTCTCAAAATCTTCTATGACGGAAAGGTTTTATTAAAGTCTTTTATGAAAAGAAGACCTTCTAGTAGACTTCTAGAGTGAGCTTCTAGAGTTTTTATTGTGAGAGAAAATCTCATCAAGGTCATCTATGAAGTTTTGACTTTCTAAGGATCTGCACGAAAGGCTTAAAAACAATTCCGGTAAAAAAAAAATGTAGCTGAAATCATCAAAATACCCAATATCGGGGGTACCGTTGTATTGGGGCTATACGATATTATGGGCCTTCCTTCCAGGGGGGAAGGAAGCAGGAACTTCTTGGATAGATTTTTAACAAATTCTGAATTCTGAAAAATTTGGCTACAATAATCTACATTTGAGCTAATTTAAAATTATTATTTTGAGGAGTCACAACTAGAAATGTGCCAATCTAGTTCATAGTTTACTTCACCATATAATAAATGTATGAGTGACATTTATATTTTTTATATTACTCATACGCAAAGTTTTCATACACACCACCGGGTTCTACGGTACTTGATAAGAAAATAGTTTCGTTCGATGGAACCAGGTTGTCACAATTCTAGTTTTGTATTCACTGGTACCATATGGCGTATGAAGTCTGTCATTACTTATACGACACTACGTTACACAGTAGTTAAACATTGGATATTTTTCAGCCTTAAAGTCTAAATTTTCAAAATTTTGTAATTTTTTTTTTTATCAGAATTTCCTGTCAAAATTTGACAACTAAAGACTTGCGCATTACCTTACATAAAATCTGAGCGATAAACAATTTTCAATGCATCCAAAAAAAATAAAACTTCAAAGACCGAAATATTTTGGCCTTGTCACAGACTATTTTTAATTATACATTAGCGGAAATATTTTTTCAGAAGTAATTGGTAATTTTTATGACTTTGAAATATGATTCATATCAAAAAATATACTTAAATATTCTTTTAGTTTTCTGTGTCATTTTTAAATACATTTTATATACAGGAAAAGAAAATTGAATATTTTAAATAATTTATGGAAAAAACACTAGACAAAGACACGACTAAAATTTTGGCAACACATTTGATGATCTCAATCTTAGGAAATTGATTTGAAAAATAATTGCAATTAAAAAAGGTAATTTAAAGCAAATAGCAATGAAAATCTACAAATCAAATAATTGCAATCAATTTTGGAAGTTATTTATTTATTTTTTATTCTAAATACGTACAAAGGAAGTAAAGTGCAAGTGTGGAAATTAATTTAAACAAAATACTTATACTAAAAACCAAAACAGAAAATAATTTCTAGGAAAATATATCTAAAATATTCCTTTAGCCCAGACAAAAACACTTGTTTCACAACGGAACGTCAAACGGAAAACAATAATGGAAAATCAACGGAAAATCAAATTGGATTTTCTAAAAAAAACAAATAACTAAGAAACGAAGAAAATAAACGGATACTCTAAAATAATATCATCATCATCATTACTCACGGTCTGACTGAGTAGCAGCGTTTCTGCAAACTGTTTTGTTTTTTTTTTATTTTTGTTTTTGAGTTGTGTATCAATGGGTAATCGAATTTGTTTTTTAACAAAATTGAAAATAAACAAAAAATAATTACTTAGAGGAAAAACTAATTTGTTTGAGTAGAAAAATGCGAGTCTGGACTTTTCTAGACACTTTTGTTTTTTGCAAAATTTTGCATTCAACAAGGGACCCATTTTGTGCATATGTGAAATGTGAAAAATTGATGAGAAGACTACTTTGGCGAATGAGAAATGTCTATGCACACAAACACACATTCATCATACAACCCATGGTACATTAATTTAAATCACTCATACGCTATGTGGGAGCAATGACAAGTTTTGAAATATGATTGTTCGGAAGAAAAATTAAATGCGATGGGAAAAAATCTTATAAAGAAATATATTTGCTACAAAAAAAAAAATAATTTTATGGAAGATATCAAGGCCAAATAAGGGCAGGCGAAAAGACTAATTTTGACAAAAATTTGACCTTGTAGTTTTTACACTATTGTTATTTGACTTTTTCCATATTTCAAATCACAATTAGGTATTTTGACAACATACTTAGTTGTCAGATGGGCTTATTGGCCGACCTTATATACAGCGTGAGATGAAAAAAAAAACCGCAACCAGCTTCAGACTGCTGTCATTTGTAAGCCACTCGTCCGACAGTTGTTAAAATTATTCCTGTCACTGGACTCATTATATTGTTTATAAGCGTACAAAAGCATTTTGGTGAGAAATGGAATTCAAGCGTGATAGTGTGATTTCTTTATATTTGGCTCGAAAACCACAAGTGGCTATCATTAGAGCTCTCCAGCATTTAAATGTGAATAAGTCTTTTGTGTCTCGTACCATCGCTCGTTACCGTGATACTGATACTGGTAGCCCGACGTCAAGGAAGTGGACGGAAGAAAACAGCAACATCAGCAAAAATGGTTCGAAAAGTCAAGAAGCGAATTGACCGAAAACCGCATCAAAGTGGCTCGTGAGTTGGACATATCGCAATATTCCATTCGGCAAATATTGAAAAATGAGCTCCGAGTAATGCCATTGCCATTGAAATTCCAAAAACTGCATGAACTTACACCGCAACAGAAAGAAAATAGACTCAAAAGAGCCAAAGAGTAGCTACGCTTGGCCAAAAGTAGTGAACTGCCGAATTTGGTTTTTCCCGATGAGAAAACCTTCGTTGTCCAGCAGTTTGTAAACGAACAAAATGATCGTGTTTACTTGCCAAAGAGGTCAGCTGAAAATGTGCACGTTCAGTTGGCCACCAGAACTAAAGCGCTGGCCATTGTGATGGTGTGGGCCGCCATAACAGCCGATGGTCGCTCTCCGCTCGTATTAATCGACCGTGGAATCAGAATAAGTGCCGAATATTATCGCGAAAATATTCTGGAGGGTGTATTAAAGCCTTGGGCACGCAACCATTTTAGCCGCAGAACTTGGACATTTGAACAGGACTCAGCACGCGAAACCCAAGAACGGTTACAAAATGAGGTTTCTCGTCATTTCCAGCGTACAATGGCTAAATCTTCGGATACCAATCCCTAGGACTATTGTATCTGGAGTTTTTTGGGAAGCAAACTTTGGCACTAAAAAATACCAAAGTGCCGAACACCTCAAGCAAGCGCTTCGCAGAGAAAGGACCAAAATTTCGCAGTACAACATTCTGACTATTGTATCTGGAGTATTTTGGGAAGCAAGCTTAGCACTAAAAAATACCAAAGTGTCGATCACCTCAAGCAAGCGCTTCTCAGAGAAAGGGCCAAAATACCGCAGAACAATATTCGGGCAGCATGTTACGGTTTCATTGGCCATTTAAAGGCCATAATTCGTGTCAAAGGTGACTAAATCCGAACAAATCTGAACTTATTCTAAAATTTGATGCTATTCCCGACATTATGATACCCTCCACCATACATAGTCATTCCGTTTGTTATATATATTCTTGATCAGCGTAAAATTTTAAGACGATTTAGCCCTGTCCGTCCGTCTGTGATAATCACGCTACAGTCCAAATGAATTAAGATAGGAAGCTAAAATTTTGCAGAGATCTCTCTTTTGTCTGCAGGCAGGTCAAGTTCGAAGATGGGCTATATCGGTCCACGATATCGTGTAGCCCCCATATAACGGTAACCCCCCGATATTCGGTATTTTGACGATTTTAGTCACATTTTTCAATGAAATTGTTTGAAATTCCACACAAGGTGTTCTTTGTGAGCACTTTACCCCCTGAAAGCGTATTGTTTATATAGGTCCACAATATCGCATATCCCCCCATATATCGGCACCTTCCGATATTAGGTATTTTAAAAATTTCAACAGAACTTTTAATGTATTTTTTTTTTTTGAAAATTTTTTAATTCGTTACAAATGGCGGAGGGTATTTAGAGTTCGGCCCGGTCGAACTTACTAATTTTTTATCTTGTTTTCGTTCATTAAATAAAATTTAAATGATTAAATTATGATGTTTGACTTTGTTGCAGTTTTTTATCTCACCCTTTAGACCACAGTCGAAATTGTCTTTATAAATTTCCTTTAAAATTTGAATATTTAAAAATTCAAATTTTAAATTAAAAATTCACCAATATTCCCTCCCCTAAATTTGTTCCCAGTAATTAGAGTTCGCCATGAAAAATTTAGTATCTATTAATTTCTATTTATTAGAGCATTGATAATTTCCCATTTTATGTGTATGGTAAACGTTTAAGTATCATTTTTGCTATTAATTAGTTACACACATATCCAATAGTTTTCAAAATTAATATTAATTATACGACACGATGAACCACTATTGGTGATAATTAATAGTTCGAGTTGAAATGTCTAAAAATAACTCAAAATTCAGGACCACAGACATGAAAATGAATATTGTTTCACACCACATCCACACACACACACACAGCAACACTCACACAGTATATAATAAATTATATTAACACCATATATGGACAAGAGACGAATTGAAAAATTCGAAATTTTTTTAATGTCAGAGATAAATATTTAAATAATAAAAAAAGACTGTCTTAATATAAAAAATATTCGTAAGAAAAATATCGCTAAATAAAATTCAATTTATTTTTAACCACAACGAAATTTTTCTTTGAGGTACCTAATGACGTATGATGACCGACATATGGTATACGTCAGTATGTCGTCAGTTGCATACAATAATCTGCCACATGGCATTGATAATATAGATTTCAAATAGTTTGTTATTGCGTTCATACATAATAATGTTGATGTTATCGGTAGAATATATATGTATATGTGGTCTTTGCAGAACCATATGATGTATGTATTTTTTCAATAACTATTTTTTGACTTTTCTCTTCTATATCTATAAAAGAGGAAAATGTTTGTATGTTTGTTTGTTTGTTTGTTTGTAATTTATGGACTCGAAAACCGCTGAATAGATTTTCCTGAAAATTTCCATTTATACTGCACCATCGCCTGAAAGTAACATAGGCTATATACATTTTTGAATTTCCACTTGGAACTGGAGATATAGCATCAGAATCGGAGGTACCTCCCAAAAATTTAGAATTTATATGCACATATCTATTGATTGGTTGAAGATACAGTCTCCAAATTTGGAACACGTAACGGAATTTGGAACAAAAATAAGTTTGCCAAATTATATTGTAATCGGTTCAGATTTGGATATAGCTCCCATATATATTTTCGACCGATTTCGTTCATTTGATGCCTCAAACACAATATGAATGTTTGTCAAATTATATTGAAATCGGTTCAGATTTGGATATAGCTCCCATACATATTTTCGGCCGATTTCAAGCATTTGATGCACCAAACACGTTATGTATCCCCAATTTCAATGAAATTTGAAACGTGTGATAGATTTTATCTAAAAAATTGATTTCCCAAATTATATTAAAATCGGTTCAGATTTGGATATAGCTCCCATATACATTTTCGGCCAATTTCATGTATTTGGTGGACCAAACACGATATGTATTTCCAATTGTAATGAAATTTAAAATAAGTATCGGAATTGGGAGCCAAAATTAATTTGTCAAATTAAATTGAAATCGGTTTGGATTTGGATATAGCTCCCATATATATTTTCGACCGATTTCATGTATTTGATGCACCAAACACGCTATGTATCCCTAATTTCAAAGAAATTTGGAATGTGTAGCGGAAATTAAAACAAATATACATTTGTCAAATTATATTAAAATCGGTTCAGATTTGTATATAGCTGCCATATATATTTTCCGCTGAGTTCACATATTTGATGCACAAAACACGATACGTATTTCCGATTCCAATGAATTATATTCAAATACGCTCAGATTTGATTATAGCTCCTATATATATACTCAGCCGATTTCTATTTGATGCACCCAAAGACAGAGAGACAAAATCTGGCACCAGAAAAAATTGCCAAATTATATTGAAATCAGTTGAGGTTTGGATATAGCTAACATATATATTTCGGCCGATTTCATACATGTTATGCACCAAACACGATATAAAAGACCGATTCCAATGAAATTCAGAATGTGTGACGGAATTTGGTTACAATAATAAATGTGACAAATTAATTGGAAATTAGTTAAGATTTGGATATAGCTCCCATATATATATTATCGACCGATTTCACATATTTGACGCACCAATTTCAATGAAATATGAAAGGTGTGGCGGAGTTTGGTGTAAAAGTATTTTCTTTAAAATTATATTTAAATCGGATCAGATTGGGATATGATTTTAACAAGAACCATTGGCCCACAACGCCTTAGGCTAACACTAAAAAACGAAGTATGTTGCTATCTCGAATTCACTAATTGCAATAGAAATGCCACTCAACTTCAAAAGATTGCAGTTTACTGCACGCTTGGTATTTGCTATGAAATAAATAAATCCGAAGGACAAACCCTTCGTGTATGTATTTCATGTTACTGATTTTCTAATGGTTTTGGTTATTTACGCATTAAAGTAGTGCAATATTTTTTTTTTTTTAATTTTTCAATTTGTTTTTTTTTTTTAACCAACATATATTCGTAAATAAAATTTTGAATGCATATAAAATCAAAAGGGGTAGCGAAGCGAACCGGGTTCAGCTAGTAGATATATAAAAACGACCTGTATCATCAAATATAGAAGGCGTCATATACTATTCTTCTGGTAAGAAAACAACTTTAAATGAGAATACCTTCGAAAAGTCACATATTGAGAAAACCCTCTACATGAATTATATAGATAAACTACTGTCGATATCTTCTATGAGTAGGAATTTTATATTACAAGAAGAAATTAAAAAGGCCTTTTATGAACGGAATATCTTCTAAAAGGTCTGAATGACTTTCGAGTGTTTCTAAAGGTTTCTAAGTTCTCCCATTAGGTGGAGGCATTTTTAAAGTCGTCCAAAAAGAGAATGTCATATCAAGGTATGTTAGGAAAGAGAAGGGCAAAGTCTTCTATGGAAAAAAGTTATTCTACGACGGAAATGACTCTATGAAAAGAAGATCTTTCATGGTCTTTTGTGATCAGAACATCCTTTTAAGAGTTTCTATAAATGGAAGACCCTATTAAATTCATCTATGCAGAGAAGCCCCTCTCAAAGTCTTTCTCGCTGGCCTCTATAAATAGAATTTTCAAATATATTCTGTGGAGAAAGGTTTTTTCTTCAGAACATCATTTTTGAGATATTCCCTGAGGAAAACACCTTTAAAAGATAACTTCTGTGGAAGAAGAAAAGCTAGAACGAGGATTTACCCGGTAGAATATCTCTTCTAATGGTATCTTCGGTGAAAGCAGGGTACTCCTTTCAGAGACTCTCTTCCATAAAGGCTTTCTTCCATTGAATACTCTTCTATGGAGCCGATCTTTTAAGGGTCGATTTTTAGGGTTTACTCTGTAGGAGATTACCTCTGAAAGATTCCTTCTGGTGGTATCTTCTATAGAAGCGGAACAATTAGGGGAATATTACATAGAATATGTATTTTTCGGAAAGATCTTTTCATTGGAAGCAGAGTACACCTTATGTAGAAGAGATCTTCCAGAAAACTTTTTCTCCACAATATATCTCTTAAAGCCATCCTCCAAAAGAGGCTTTTCCTTTGAAGACGCTAAGAAGGCTTTTTCCCAAACAAAATATCTTTATAAATAATATAATAGAACTTTTGTGAATTATTTTCAATAGAAGAGGGATGGATGTCTTTCCCATGATATAGCATCTTTTTAAGGACTTCTCATTAGAAGACGAACTTTTAACATGGAGGAAGCAACGGTATCTTCCATAGATGGAGACTTTAAAAGGATTCTCCTATAAAATGGCATTGCAAAATTTTCCCTGTTTAGGATATGCAATAAAAAGATGATAATTTACTGCCCTTCTATGAAACAAGAAGGTATTCTCTACAACAATGCCTTTTAGAGGCCTCCAGGAGATATTCTATCTATAGAATGCCCATTGAATTTCTTCCATCCATTGAAGATTTATGGAAGATCTTCTGCTTGCAAAAAAACTTATTTTAAAGGCTCTGGATCCTATGAAAAAGCTTTGGGAGATAATAATTGTAATTAAAATATATTTGAAACCCCTTTAAAATACAGGTATGTGTGATGCATACTTTTAGGCTGTAGACATATATATTTTTATACCCTCAGCCATATGGCTAGAGAGGGTATATATCATTTGTTATACCCTCAGCCATATAACTAGAGAGGGTATATATCATTTTATACAGCAAAAACGTGCCTCATCGAAATAACAGGTTTAGACCCTAGGTCTATTTTCGTAATAGTAATATAATTGTCAAACTTAGATCGAGTTCGGAGATGGACAATATCGGTGCACTCCTTCTGGTACAATCCCCCACAAAATGTCAATATATATTCAAAGAAAGTAATTTACTGCACAAAAAGAGGAAGGTCAGGTGAGAAAATGAACAATATCGTTCCACTCCATCAAGTACCTCCCCCATAAAGGGTCAACATTTTGAATAATTATAATTCTTATAGAATGTGATGTGAGAACCCGATTGTCTTCAAATTACACACATCACAGTATTTTTATTAACCCAATGTCCGGTGTGAAGATGGAATCTATCGGTCCACTCCTTCTGGTACCTCCCCCACAAGGGGTCAACATTTTGAATATTCATGAAGTTCATAAAACACGAAATTAACATCCGATTCCATTCAGACTTGGCACATCTCAATATTCCCATCAACACAAGATCTGTTATAAAGATGGTAGCTCCCCCACAAAAGGTCAACATTTTGAACAATGTTTAACAGGTGTGATGCATACTTTTAAGCTGTCCCCTTGGTATTCAATTTATATGTACGAATACTAATTTATCATTTCTTCAGATCAATTTTTTAAAACTGAATAAATATTATTATTTCAAATAAAATCCAAGTGTTTTCTCGACATTTACCTCAAAACAGCTGATATGGTACGAACCAATGTTCCCCTTCGGCCTTGCAGTGAAATTCCCTCGATTATCTCTTCAATCACATGAGCCGTTTCGGTATTAACTAATTCTAAATCTTCTTTTGTTTCGACAACATTCAATTTATTTTCCATTTCTTCTTGCAGACGTTTCAATTCGGCAATTTCTTCACTCAACACCATAGCTGGCCAAAAAAGCAAAAACACAAACGACGCTATTGACGAATGCCAACAATTATTATTGTCACAAATGGCAGGCAGAACACAAAACTGTTGATTTTAATTAAACGGCACTCAAATGTTTTTTTTTTTTTTTTTTTTTTCAAAATATAAAATAAATTTAAAAAGAACGAAATAATTTCTCAAATCAAAGTCAATGACAGGGCAGAGAGAAAACTTAACGGGAAAGGGCGCGGCCTGTGTTCTTTTTTTTGGATAAAAATTTTTGTGTTAAGCCTTTGGCTGATTTATTCCGACTGTTATCCGATATTCAGATGATATGGCAATTTATAGCTTCACATATATTTGATTTCAATATTTGTTGTGCTCTCTCTAAAGCAGCGACACCACCAACAACAACAATTAAATTATTTATCCACTTCGTGTCTGATTTAATACGAGTATTAGTAACTTACTAAGTGTATCGCCATCGATGATATTTACTCTATGTTAATTGGAATGAATGGTCTATAAGCTGCAGATTTTCACAACTTTTATCTTTATTGACACAACAACAACACCAATAGCAGCAAAAAGTATCACAAACAGGGAGGTGTGTGTGCGTAAAAGTCGCTCCACATATAGGTATGTAGAGCTGTCTATAGATCTAACTGGCGGACTCCAAGTCTGTCCATTTCCAAATACACACACACACAAAGAGAAGCGTCTGTATTTTTTTTTTTTTTTTTAAAGAATTCAAAAAGGGTACAGCTATTCGCAAATACCTCTACCAAAGGTGTTAATTTTCGCCTGGCCATACTATAAGAAAATCTCTAAGAATTCGTAACGCTTGTGCTATGGTGGCGAACTTTAATTCTTCAGTTCTGCAAGTTCACAGAAAATTTGGAGTTTTTTTTTTAAATCGCTAATTAATTAAAACAAATTAAAATTGTCACGCCCAAAACTAGCTGTAATCGGAACTAATTTGTTTCGTTTGATTAGACTTCGGATACCCTAATTAAATTAAATTTTCCTTGAAAATCAAGATCTTGGTGGCCATAAATTTCAAGTATAAAACAGAGTAAGAGAAAAAGAGAGAGAGAGGAAGATGTCATGCCTAGCAAAAAATGAGTTCTCTCCTTATATAATAAGAAATGCGAGAATCGCACGGTATTGTATTTTCGACGAATTAAAATTTCTAGACCTACGAAAGGGGGAAAAGCCCGGCTGAATTGAGATTTTCCTATGGAAAACTCTATTTAGCCCGGGCTGAATTGAGATTTTCCTATGGAAAACTCTATTCAGCCCCGGCTGAATTGAAGTTTTCCTATGGAAAACTCTATTCAGCCCGGGCTGAATTGAGATTTTCCTATGGAAAACTCTATTCAGCCCGGGCTGAATTGAGATTTTCCTATGGAAAACTCTATTCAGCCCGGGCTGAATTGAGATTTTCCTATGGAAAACTCTATTCAGCCCGGGCTGAATTGAGATTTTCCTATGGAAAACTCTATTCAGCCCGGGCTGAATTGAGATTTTCCTATGGAAAACTCTATTCAGCCCGGGCTGAATTGAGATTTTCCTATTGGAAAACTCTATTCAGCCCGGCTGAATTGAGATTTTCCTATTGGAAAACTCTATTCAGCCCGGCTGAATTGAGATTTTCCTATGGAAAACTCTATTCAGCCCGGGCTGAATTGAGATTTTCCTATTGGAAAACTCTATTCAGCCCGGCTGAATTGAGATTTTCCTATTGGAAAACTCTATTCAGCCCGGCTGAATTGAGATTTTCCTATTGGAAAACTCTATTCAGCCCGGCTGAATTGAGATTTTCCTATTGGAAAACTCTATTCAGCCCGGCTGAATTGAGATTTTCCTATTGGAAAACTCTATTCAGCCCGGCTGAATTGAGATTTTCCTATTGGAAAACTCTATTCAGCCCGGCTGAATTGAGATTTTCCTATTGGAAAACTCTATTCAGCCCGGCTGAATTGAGATTTTCCTATTGGAAAACTCTATTCAGCCCGGCTGAATTGAGATTTTCCTATTGGAAAACTCTATTCAGCCCGGCTGAATTGAGATTTTCCTATTGGAAAACTCTATTCAGCCCCGGCTGAATTGAAGTTTTCCTATGGAAAACTCTATTCAGCCCCGGCTGAATTGAGGTTTTCCTATGGAAAACTCTATTCAGCCCCGGCTGAATTGAGGTTTTCCTATGGAAAACTCTATTCAGCCCCGGCTGAATTGAGGTTTTCCTATGGAAAACTCTATTCAGCCCCGGCTGAATTGAGGTTTTCCTATGGAAAACTCTATTCAGCCTGGCTGCATCAGCCATTAATTAGAAAATTCAGTTTTTCCGAATTATTTGTTCCTTTGAAAAAAAATTAAATTCTTAAGAAAAATATTCAAAAATTCCCCCTTTTTCTATGACTCACAAGGGTCTCAGGTGTAAGACCTTATTTAAAAACAAACTTCTTAAGTTTGTCAAACTTATTTAACTGGAAATTCCTTAGACTACCGGTAATTATCTGAAATTCCCTGAATATCAAGTCGTTCATTCATAAGCCATAAATTTATGGCGATCCCCAAAAAAAACATTATTCATGGCACAAAGTTTAGAATTTAGCGACATGCCAGTCAGTCAGTCAGTCATTCATCCAAAGAATGCGATAAGATATGGCGCCCGACTGAATGGATTTTTGGAGGCTCGCACATATGTATTATTAATAAGTTGTTTTTTTTTTTGGTGTTTGGTCTAGGTAATTAAATGTTTTATAACCAGAACTTGATTTAATCAAAAACACACAGATTCTAGAAAGTATAGAGAGGACAGCGAATACGGGGAGGGCCTTATCTAATCACAGATCCTCCAATGAGTAGTACTTGCACAGCGAAAGTGGTTTATGATTGTTTTTTTGTCTTATCTGTCGCATAATTTTGAGGGAATTATTATTTTTGCACATTTTTTGAGTGGTTTTTCGCTGACGTCGGATTAAGGCCGAAAAAAAACAAACACTTCAAGACTCGTGATTTTATCACATTTGATTCGATTCCTTTTCCCACCCCTCATCACCATGCGCCTACCTGATGTACTTGGCAATGATTTTAACAAAGGTTGATTTTTGCTTCGTCGAACAAAGACCTTGAACCATTTCATTGATAATCGCCTCATCGGGAGATAATTCCGTTGATGACTGTTGCGTCTGTTGTTGCTGTTTTTGTTTCTGCTGTTCCAAAGTGGTTTCTTGTAAAATTGCATCGAACTCATCGCTCGACATTAGCTGCATTTCATTGACGATTTTCTCGTGCACAAATTCGCGCAAGTCCACGCAACTACTCTCGCCGTTGAGCGGTACGCGATCATTGGCCATTTCAAGTATTTCCAGACATTTCGAATTCATATTCAAATATTTTCCCGAATTGAACGACGAGAGATACTAATGACCGTCCGTTAACAGATTTTTACAAAAAATAGAAGGCAGCTCCGAAATCTACCGATATTTATAAGAAATAAATTCACTGTGGGTCGGGCTGGGTCGAGCGAACGCCGCCGAGGGCCGCTCGACGAAAAAAGGTGTGAAACAATTTTCAATTAGCAAAACGATTTTATTTTTAATTTTTTTGGTTAAAAGTTTCCGAAAAACTTGTCTTCGTTTGGATTTTGGCAAACCTTCAGTCAAAAGGGGGAAATAATAAGAAACTGCACACCGCTCTCCGCCCCCTTCACATCGGCCAACCATTGACGAATGGGCGTCTAAACTGATAAATTAGTGTCTGTGTACACACACAGGGATTTGTTTAAAACATAGCAAATTGTTAAATAGTATTAATAAAAGGTTTCTGCATTAGCACATTTTTTCGAAAGATCAAGATTAATGGCCGGTTTTCGCTTGAGTTGTTTAAACAAAAAGAAACGCGTCCATAATTGCCAGATACAGTGGGGGGAAAGAGGCGGAAAAAATTATGGCAGGTTAAAATAGGTTTTAAAAAAATATTTTTTTTCCGGAGAAAATTGGATTCAGTAGGGATGAAGTTTCCTTATTGATTAGAGGCCCACGAAGAATTGTCTAGGATTTATAAAAGAACCACTTTCATAATTGCCACATACAGTGGGATAATGAGGGGAAAAATTATGTTTGATTAAAAAAGGTTTTCGGAAAAAAATTGATTTAGAAAACTTCCCGGAGAAAATATTACTTAGCTAGGGTGATTTAAGGTTAACCCATTGATTAGGGGGCCTACGAAGAATTGTCTATGACTTTTGGAGGTCCCCCAGGGACAATGGCATTTTCATACCCTCAAGCATATGGCTACAGGGGTATATATCATTTCATACAGTCAAAAAGTGTCTCATCGAAATAATGGTTTACGACCCTATGTCTCTTTGAACCAAATCCGTTTGAGGACATTTGGAGTCCTTCCCTTTGTTTGACTGCCTATTACGCACGATAACTCTTGATTTGGTCCAATTTTCCAAAATTATAAAAATTTTGAATAAATTTTGTAAAAAGTGACATTTTGCACGAGGGTCAGTCTTGCTGTGGTAAAACTCGTTTTTTTTATAAATTTCTACGGGTACGAAAAGTACTAAAATGTACTAAAAATTGAATACCTTGTATTTGACAAATGGAATGACCAGGAATTCTGAAATTTGAAGTGAGAATCACTAATGGAGTGCAGGATAGATGTACCAAAGGGTATTTGGAAATTCGAACTTAAAGGTTACGAAATGTTCTAAAATGTTACGAAACTGCTAAAATGGTACCATTTGGTATTATGTGAACGGATAGAGCTAAAAACTTGAAATTTGATTACAGAATAAAGGTTGAAAAGTAATTTTGATATATTAAGGAGGATTTTGGAAATGTGTACTAAGTGTACGAACTGTACTAAATGGTACTTAAGTTGGTACAATTCCGTTTTGGGAGAACGGAAAAGCTGGAGATTTAAAATTTTGGTATTGGGATCCTTTTTGGTAGGTTTTGGTAGGTGATAAAGAGGAGCTTTTGGAAATGGGTACGACAAGTGCACGAAAAGTACTAAATAGTACCATATTTGGTACAATTTGGTATTGGATAAACAGATAGTGCTTTAAATCTGAAATTTGGTATTGAGGTCGCTGTTCATATATAGCCTGGACATATGGGGGTGGTTTCGGAAATGTGTACAATAATTGTACGAATAGTACCAAAAGGTACAAAATTTGGTATTAGGTGAAGGGATAGAAATAAAATTCCGAAATTTGATATTTAAATTACTGGCGGTATCTATTTTTGAAATTTGGAATCGAGTTTGGAAATGCGTCCTGTCCTATGTGTGTACAAAGTTTGTATTATATTTCTTCGATAGGCACTAAATGGTACTAAATTTGGCAATGGGAGAAATTACAGAGCTGAAATCCTAAAATTTGATATTGAGGTCTCCGTTGTCTGGAATTAAGATATGGAAATTTGTACTATAATTGTACGATATGTACTAAATGGTACTAAATTGGGTATTGGGTGAAGGGTAAGGTCTGTAATCTTCAAATTTGATATTAAGATCTCTGTTGGTAAATGGAATTGAGACATGGAGATGGTTTTGGAAATGTGTACTATAATTGTACGAAAAGTACTAAGTGGTTCTAAATTGGGTATTGGTCGAATAGATAGAAATAAAATTCTTAAATTTGATATAAATTTACCGATGGTATCTGTTTTTGAGATTTGGCGCTGGTTTAGAAATTCGCCCCACATTTGTACGGGACTAAATGGTACTAATTTGGGTACTGAATGAAGGGTTAGGTCTGGAATCCTCAAATGTTGTATTTAGATCTTGTTGGTGTATGGAATTGAGATATGGAGATAGTTTTGAAGACAGGTTCTATAATTGTTCGAAAAGTACTAAGTGGTACTAAATTTGGTATTAGGTGAATGGATTGAGCTGCAATCCTCAAATTTGATATGAAGGTCTCTGTTGATATCTAGGATTGAGATATGAAGATGGTTTTGGAAATGTGTACTATAATTGTACCAAAAGTACTAAATTTGGTATTGGGTTAAGGGATAGAGATAAAATTCTTAAATTTGATATTTAGATATATGTTGGTATCTGTCATTAAGATATAAAGGTGGTTCTAGAAATGCGTACTAAATTTCTTCGAAAAGCACTAAATAGAGGAAAATTACAGAGCTGAAATCTTAAAATTTGATATTAAGGGATCAATTTGTATTTGGAATTTAGATATGGAAATTTGTACCATAATTGTGCGAAAAGTACTGAGGGGTACTAATTTTGGTACTGGGTGAAAGGATAGAGCTGGTATCCCGAAATTTGTTATTGAGGTCTCTGTCTGAGGTCTCTGATTGAGTATGGAGACGATTTTGAAAATGTGTACTATAATTGTTGAAAAAGTACTAAATGGTACTAAATTTTAATCAGTCTTGATATTTAGTACAGAGAGTTGTAGATTGTTTTGGATATGCGTACTAAACTTATTTTGGTATTGGGTGAAGGGATAGGGATGTAATTTTGAAATATTAATATTGAGGTCACCGTTGGTTTTTAAAGTTTGAAAAATAGCTTTGGACAGAAAAATTGGATGTAAGTCCAGTGCGCAATGGTTTTACTTATATCCTCCTCGGTAAACTTCAAAATGAAAGATTCTGAAGACTTTTTGGTGTAAAGGGTAAACATTTTCCAATGTTTCTTTCCGAAAAAGTAAAACTTGAATAATATATAAAACCTTGAGAATCTGAACATTTTGGAACGATGTATGAAGTTTTTATTAAAAAATGTTGCTTTGTTCAATATATTATTCAAGTTTTCCCTTTTTCGAAGAGAATAATAGAATTTTGAGTACAAAAAAGTTGGACACGAAATTTAAGGTAGACTTTTCGAAGACAAAGTAGCAGACACTTGCTCGTTTTCTACAAAATTTTGAGGAGACCTAAGAAAAAAGTTCTACAAAGTTCTGGGGACCTAAGAGGCCCACAGAAAATGTTCTATACAATCTAATTGGGCCCAGAAAGCCTGTTTTTTTTTTTTTTTTTTTTTTTTTTTTTGTAAAATTATATCTTTACAAATAATTAGAAGTAAGAAACATTAAGAATATTTAAAAAACATCTTCCATACAGCTCTGATTCTTACTCTATTTATTCATCCTTGGAGACCTAATTTATTTAAAATAGTCAAAATCCTTTCTATAGATTCTGACTATTTTAAATAAATTAGAGGTAGGATGTTCAATATTCGACCAGATACCTAAATTTCTCCCTATTCTTCCTTTCGCTTCAAGGAAATAAAAATAAATTTCTTATTTACGAAATTAACTCATATGACTCAATAATAGATTTGAGTAAATATTTTCGTTACAAGTTAAAAATAATTATTATTTTTTTTTTATTATTACAAATGAATAAATGAAGTGTGAAAAAAAATATTTTTTGTTTTTAAAATCGCAATGTCCACTGTTATTATTAACATTTTTGTTTTGATCATTTGCATTTGTTTTGAACTTTTACATGAGCACAAGTGATCACGTCAATACATTTACATTTTGGGGTGTATTCACAAAATTTATTAACACATTTCGTACTACCACCAGACATCAAACACACGCTCTCTCACACACACACACACACCTATACAAAAAAATGTGTAACACGTTGTTGTAATTTACAATATTTATTGAAAACAAAGTGCAAAATATGAAAGTGCATGTCTGTGTGGGGGAAGAGGGGGAGGGCATGTTTACAATTTCTAAAAATAATCTGAAAGTGTGTTAGTCGGGCTAAGAAAATGTATAAACAGAAGATGAAAAAAAAAATTAATAAAAACAAAAAACATTTGTGCAAATCAATCACTCACACACACACTCCCACCACTAACACACCTTCTTTACGTTTCTTGAGGATGCTCTCTCAAAACTATCTGCTGATGGTATTTAGAGGATATCTATTGCGGTGATATTTGTTTGCAATGTGAATGAGAATTGTTGTTAAACAAATAACAATGAAGGACAACAATTGTTTCGTGTTCTCTTTGTGTGATAATAACAACTAGCCGCCACCTATGTGGCTTATGGGTGTATGTCGGTATACGTATATCTTTTATAGACAATATTTATAGGTAATTGGAAAATGGTGATATAAAAACGTCAATTACTTACCGGGGTTGTTCGCTTGAAGGATTGCTGGTATCGTAAAAGGATAGCTTACGATTGGCAAAGACCAGGTTCATCAAAGGTGCAGCCCTCAATTTTCGCTGTAATGAGAGAAATGAAAGGAAATTAATTAGTAAATAAATAGGGGATATGAAAATTAATTTTAGTATTTTTTTTTCGAATTTTTTCTTTGGAAAATTTAATGAAGGATTTTGAAGACTTAAAAAAGGCTTAAAAGACATAAAAATAAACAAGTAAAAAAGCAGCTATGTTCGACCGGGCCGAACTTTTTATGCCCTCCATCGTTCGAAAGGAAATTTAAATTTTTCAAAAAAAAAAAAAATTCGCAGAAAAATTCCGCTCAAATGAAAATCTTTATATGGAAGCTATACAAAGACGAAATTTAAAGCAATTCTGGTGAATAATTCCGCTAATATCATCAAAATAACAAATAAAAGTGCCAGCTATTTCATCAACGAAAAGAACACCTTAAAATTTTAGATTCGGTATAACAGTTTGTTTTAGGTCTTTTAAGTACTCGAAGTGCACAATTTTTTTCAGTTTGACCAACATTTTTTAATCAAAACTTCAGTCATCGTTCCAAAATTTTCAGACTTTCAAGGTAATATATATTATTCAATTGTTTCCTTATTCGAAAATAATAACAGGAAAATGTATACCTTTACCTAGAAACCAACAGTGACCTCATTGTCAGTACCAGTACCAAATTTGATAACATTTATTACGCATATCCAAAACAACCCCTATCTAGACACAAACAACGATACGAAATTTGTACCATTTAGTACTTATTGTACAATTATAGCACATATTTCCAAAACCTCCTCCTATCCTAACCTCAGATACCAAAATAGACCTCAATATCAAATTTCGGGAGTCCAGCTCTGTAATTTCTCTCTTTATCAAATTTAGTACCATTTAGTACTTTTCGAACAACTATAGTACGCATTTTCAAAACCAGCTTCTCTCAACTACAGACACTAAAAGTGACAGCCAAATCAAATTTCGGAGTTCCAGCTCTATCCCTTCACCAAATGCCCAATTTAGTACCATTCAGTACTTAGTACTTTTCGAACAATTATCCATTTCAAATACCACCTTCATATCTCAGACAGCAACAGAGACCTCAATATGAAATTTCGGGATTCCAGCTATATGAAGTTACCAAATACTCAATTTAGCACCACTAAGTTCTTTTCGAACAATTATGGTACACATTTCCCAAAACCACCTCCATATCTTAATTCCAGATGCTCACATAGAGCTCATTATCAAATTTGAGGATTCCATCTCTATACCTTCACCAAATACCAAATTTAGTACTTTTTGCACAATTATAGTATATATTTTTAAAACCACCTACATATCTTAATTCCACATAGTTACAGAGAGTTCATTATCGAATTGGAGGATTTCAGTCCTATTCCTTAATCCAATACCAAATTTAGAACCATTTAGTACTTTTCGTGCAATTATAGTAAACATGTCGATGTCTCAATTACCATTAGAGAGCTCAATATCAAATTTAAGGATTCCTGCTCTATCCCCTCACCCAATACCAAATTTAGTACCGTTTAGTACTTTTCATATAATTTTTGCAAAACCGTTCCATATCTTGATTACAGATACCAACAGTGACACCTATATCAAATTTTAGGATTTCATCTATCTCTTAACACACATTACCAAAATCATCTCTTTATCACAAAACCTACCAACAACAAAATTTCAAAATTCCAGCTCCATCCGTTCACCCTAAACCAAACTATTTTGTAAATATGGTACCATTTAGTACAGTTCGCAGACCTAGTACACATTTCCAAAACTTCCTTCATATACCAAACTTACTTTCCAACCTTGATTCTGATACTAAATTTCAAGTTTTTCACATAGTATCAAATTGAACCCTTTTTGTAGCCCTAAAGTTCGAATTTCCCAAAATCCCTATTGGAACATCTATCCTGCATTCCATCAGTGACTCTCATTTCAAATTTCAGAGTTCTAGCTCAATCCGTTCGTGCAATACAAAGTATTTAATGTTTAGTACATATTAGTACTTTTCATACACTCTTAGTACGAATTTCCAAGAACCAAGTTATATCCCGCGCCTGCGCACCAAGGTTAAACCTACTGCAAAATGTCTAGTTTTCTGATTCTCATTCAGTCACATATTTCACTACTCCTTTATGAATATGGATGGTTCGAAGAGTTTAACACTTCCTAGGCAATAACATTTTGTGGTCCTTCAAGATTAAATAGCACACAGGCAAATATTAGGCTTTGCAAAGTTGGGGCAAAATTGGATTATCCTTTCTCTTTTTGTGCAGGAAAATATTTTTTTTTTGAAAATTTCGACCTTTTGTGGGGGATGTGCTAGAAATACGAGATTGCCCATCTCCGAACTCGACCTAAGTTCGATAATAATATTACGATGTGCCAAGTTTAGAACAAATCGGATACTCCCCCGGCAGGCAGAAAGACGGACGGACTGACATCGCTAGTCCGACTCCAAATATCCTGAAACGGATTTGGTGCAAAGAGACCTAGGGTCTAAAACCATTATTTCGATGAGACACATTTGGCTGAGGGTATAACAAAAGAACAACATATTCGTTATTTTGCGAACATGTATGTAAAATGTCTCTAAAAGTAGAGGAACCACTTAAGAATGGCCAAAACGTTCAAGTGTCATGACGTACAATGTACTGTCACACCCATGCACAATTTAAATAACAAAAACACATGTTTAAGCGCCAACCAAGAACTAAGCGGATTATGGCAAACTAAAATTGACCTACAGTAACCCCGCATGCCAAAAGGGAGGTCTGTCCGTCTGCCTGCCTTCTCAAATGCAAACAAAATGGATATCTGCTTAAAATGCTGTTCTCATCGGCAAGAGACATCACTTCCAGCAACAACAACAATATGTACAATACTTATACGTCACTTGTGGGGAATATCAATGGCTAAAGTGGCTGCTTTAGATTGGTCAGATACGGTTGGGTTAGGTCAAAATGCAAAATGTAATAATTCACAAAAATTAATTTAAAATAAATGTGAAATTTCAATAAATTTTTGAACTTTTTTTAAATGGTTTACGCCGTGGAATTCCAAGAAAATTTTTTATAAAAAAATTAATAAAGGCCTCGATTATTTCTCATTAACATTCAATGGATCGAAAATATCAATGCGAAATTTTTTTTCGAAATTTTAATAACTTTGAAGGAAATTGTGTTCTCCCGAGACCCACGAAAAATGGCCCTATAAAAAAGTGTTTATAGACCGTGACAACCAATAAATTTTCTCTGTAAAGATTTGGGGGCCAATGAAAAAAGTTCCATAATTTTTGATAGGCCAGCTGTGAAGATGGGATATATCGGTCCACTTTTAATTATACCTCCCCCACAAAGGGTAAAAATTTGAAATTCCATGAAGCTCATAAATAACGAAATTAACATCCGATTTCATTCAGACAGACATGGTTGTTTGTCATTTTTTTAGTATTTTGTTTATTTTTAAGATTCTGCAGGAGATATTTAAAAAAAATTTGTTATTTTTAAGTTTCTCAAATGCTTTTTTCAAAACTGCTGTTGTTTTGTTTTGGCCGCCGTCTCAGATAATGTCTTATCTCCTACGCCGGCGAATCCCTGAAATCTTCCACAGAAACAAGAAGAACTGGTGATGATTATTTTTATTTAATGATCTTGTGGGCGAAATGCCACCCCATCACCTCTGCAAACCCGAATCGAGATAACCGGGAGTGTTTTTTCGAAAGCTTATCTCTAAGACGTGTAATTTGCCATAATATGTCAACACCAGACGAGGCAATGGAACAAACAATCTAATCACGCTGTGTGCCTTCCTCGAGCTACTACTTTGTTGTTACTCAGGTTCTCCTAGAATATTTGTTATATATATATATATATATGTGTGTATAAGGTTGCACGCACCTAAAACCCCTCGTTGACACGTGATGCGTAATTCTTTTAAACAAGCAGCTTGTAACCATGTCAACATTTCAAAGCTTTAAATAGGGAGGGCAACGTATTCTTTGTTGCTGTTGTTCTTCTTCCATGGATTACACTGTAGGAGGGCGTTCCTCTCTGGTTGTGCCTGCCTTTTCTAATGACTTCATCGCCCACCCAATTTGAAGAAAAGGTAGTTAGGTGAAATGTAAATAAATTAATGTATACGTAATTAAATTGAAAGCTTAGCCATGAAAGTGCGGGCCATAATTGGGTTAGTGTCAATACCGGCAGTGGGAATTTGATATGGGTTTCAAATATGTCATTTTTAATTAAAGCGGTGGTTTCAATTAATTGAGCAATGTTTAGAGACCGATTATTAGTTCTCTTGAACTGGTTCCACAGTTTTGATGGGAAATTTGAGGATTGTTTTTCAGGTCGGAGTCCTGTACATATTTCTGGGCACTTTTTATAAAAATGTTTTTTAAAGATATTGGGTTCAATTTAAAAAAAATGTAAAATACTTTCGACTGCCTGCAAAATATTATTGAAACATTTCCATGAGTCTCCGCAACCTACAAAATTTAAAAAAAAATCATAGCCTCCCAAATTTTTTGGAGATTTTTTTTTTTTTTTTTTTTTTTGTAGACCTATGTGACTTATCTAATTTAAAGAAATTATTCTTTTTCAAAACTCAATAGCATATTATCTGTAAGCCTCCCTGGCCTAATAATATTCGACTAAATGTCTATTTTTTCCACCGTTTGGGTGAGATTAATAGAATTTTTTCGAGGGTTCCAAAACCCACTTTCATAAAAGGAATTCAAATTTTTATAATTTTTTTTTTGTAGAACTTTGAGGGTTAAAATATTATCGTGGGAATCTGATTCTATCAAATCAATATTTTACAAAAAGAAAATAAAACAAATGAAAAAGTATCAGTCGGTTTTGTCGACAGATGTATACCCTCAGCTATCGTCCGTTTATTTAAACATATTTTGGCATCCGTATTTATTATTCATCATGTTGAGCCTTTATGGGGGAGGTTCCCAAGGAGTTGGCCAATATTGTCCAACTCCTCCCTGAATATTATTTGGGATTATATCATATTTGATATTGTTCGGACTATATCACTTGATATGAGATATGCAATAATTTTTTGACAATGTTGAAATGTGCATGAGGTACCAGATATAGTGGATCGATGTGTTCCACTTCATCTAATACTAATAAAATAATTGGGACCTGCAAAATGTAAAGAAAATCGGATAACAATTTTCAGTTTTATGCGTATAATTGCAAATCAAAATTGTATCTTTTTGTGGAGGAGGAGGTATCAGAGGGAGTGGGCAGAAAAATTCATTCACATCAGATCTCCTGTTGAGGGAAATACTAAGATATACCATGTTCGAATGGAATCGCTGACATTTTTCGCAAGTTATGAGAGATCTAAGTATTTTAAAGTGTGATCGTTTGTGGGGGAGGTACCACTAGGGGTAGGCCTATATCTATCATCTTCACACCATATCTTGTATTAGTAAAAATATTAAGATGTGTGAAGTTTGAAAAGAATCGTAAGCTTAATTCGCATTTTTAGGGCGTTTTGTTATTTAGAAATTTGATCTCTCTGTGGGGGAGGTACCGGAAGGAGTAGATCGGTATATCTCATCCAAATCTTGTGTTAATAGAAATATTGGGATGAGTGAAATTTATTTCACATTTTATGAAAGATATAATTATTCGAAATTTTGACCTATTGCAGGGAAGGTACCAGAAGGTGTGGTCGGATCTTTATCATATTTATAACATATTTTGTATTGACAGAAATATTGAAATGTGCCAAGTCTAAATGGGATCGGATGTTGATTTCGGGGTTTTTTGATCTTCATGGATATTAAAAATGTTAACCCTTTGTGGGTGAGGTACCAGAAGGAGTGGACCGATATATCCCATCTTCACATCAGACCTTGGGTTAATACAAATAAATGTGATGTGTGTAATTCTGGATGCTTATTCGGATTTTATAATCGTTTTGGTTATTCAAAATGTTAACCCTTTGAGGGGGAGGTACCAGAAGAAATGGTCCGATCTCTATCATCTTTATAACAGATCTTGTGTTGACAGAAATATTGAGATGTGCCAAGCCAAAATGGAATCGGATGCTAATGTAGGGGTTTTTTGAGATTCATTGATATTCAAAATTTTAACACTTTGTAGGGAAGGTACCAGAAGGAGTTGACCGATATATCCCACCTTCACAGCCAAACTTGTTTTAGTAGAAATAGTGGAATCTGTGTAATTTGAAGATAATCTGACACTTATATCACATTTTAAAAGAGTTACAATTATTCAAAATCTTGTCCCTTTGTGGGGGAGGTACTTCATGGAGTGAAACGATATTGTCCATTTTTGCACCTGACCTAGCACTGATGCAAATATTAGGATTTGCAAAGTGGGAGCAAAATCGGATTATCCTTGGGAGGTACCAGAAGCGGTGAACCGATATTGTCCATCTCCCAACTCGATCAAACTTAGACAATAATATTACGATGTACCAAGTTTAGACCAAATCGGATACTCCCCTCGAGAGTTATCGTGCGCACCAGACCGACAGACGGACGGCATTCGCTAGATCGACTCCAAATGTCCTGAAACCAATTTTGTCCAAAGAGACCTGTGGTATAAAACCGATATTCCAATAAGGCACATTTTGGCCGTATCTAATGATATATACCCCCTGTAGTCATATATCCGAGGGTATACATATTTTGTAATTTTCAATAGGTCCCCAAGAAAGCTTTTTAAACATCTCCGGGTCCTTAATATTTTATTTTTTCAAACTTTGCAGCAAATTTCTTGGGCATCTGTGACCTACAATATTTCATGGAAACATCATCGTGAATTTGAGAGTGTTAAACAAATTTTTGAAAATTTTTCCTAAGCTTCATCGACTAAATATTTTCTTGCGCCGCTAAGAACTTTCAAATTTACAGAGAATTTTTCATGGTCCCATATAGTATTTCGAGGACCACTGAGTCGTACAAAAAAAAATTAAATAAATCCTTTAAGAGCTGAGCTTATGAATTATTTAATCTCCCTCTGAGGAGAACATTTTTATGTAAATCCTTCCAACTTAGCAACATTTTTCATGGGCCTTCGCGCACTTCAACGCCCACAAAATATTATACTAAGAAATTTTTTTAAATGCCTTCAATGTGTATACAATTTGGTATGCAATTGTTCCCGGTCCTCCGAGATCTCCAACATTTCGTAGAAAATTTTTATGGGCATCAGACGATTTCTGTATTTTTTCAAGACATATGTGACATATAAAATTTTATAGAAAATGTTCTATGTGGACCTCCGAGAAAATATATCATTATTCACCGAGATCAAAAAACATTTTTCTTAGAACCATTTTTGGTCTTATAGGCCTATATAATTTTATGGAAATGTTTCGGTGGTGAATTTAAAAAAAAAAAACAAATTCTTTAGGATTTCAAAGACTATAACTTCAAAGTTTCATAGAACTTTACGACCCTCTGAAGTTTTAAACTTTTTATAGAAAACTTTCGTGGAATTGGAGGAACCAAAATCAATAAAATTTAAATTTTAAATATGTGTCGGAATGCACAGAAATAAACCGATTTTAAGACAAAGCAACAATTGAACTATTTTCTCTCTCGTTAGGCTTACATTATCCAAAGAAACTAATGGCAGTTGGGGCAGTTTTTTTTATCCCCCCAACCTTACAAAATTTTATGGATATTTTTTTTCTCAAAAGTATTAAAAATCCATGAAATTTCAGGTATGGGTTCCCAGCTGAAAGAATAAATTTTTTCTCACTATTTAGGCAACCACCATAGATCGGGTCAATTGTTACTTGGAAAAGATAAGTTTTGGCTATAAGTCTAGTGACAATCATTCTACAAGTTTTCATCGATCGAATATTCTGCTCAATTTTATTAAATCAATCAAATATTTTCTAGTACACACCCCCTGTGATACTCGTGGATCCGAGTGATACTCGTGGATCCGTCTCTCCAAAACAACCTTTCATAATCTCTGGTCTGAAAGAATTTTGTACAAAATATGGAATTCCCTTTTTTTTGGGAACTAATCTTGTCGAAAGTTTTTTTTTTAATTATAATCCCTTCCATAAATCCCAAAAATGTTCAATGATACCCGTAAATAAGAACCGCGGTTTTTTCTTCTTCCACATTCCAAACCGGTTATCAATTCGTTTTGCCATCATAAATATGTTGAAGTCTAAAACACAATGTGCATCATTTCATTTTTTCAATGCCAAGTTCTAGATTTCATAGTTGTTGTTGTTGTTGCTTCTTTGTTTTTGTACTATTAGATATGGTAAGAAAAAAGTTGTTAATTGTAGTTCATTTTTTTCATCCGCACCCAACACGTGTGTGTTTGCATGTTTCATTGAGCGTAGTGTGCATGTGTGTTTGTGTGTGTCACAAGACCAATCACATTTTTTGTTTTTTTTTTTTTTTCTCTTCATTTGGTTTTTTTGGGGGGCCTGTTTAACTTTTTGTTGTTGGCTGCTGAAAAAGTATTTCTCGTGCTTAATTCTTTTTTTTTAAATAATTCACACAATGTCTTAAATTTGAGTGGTTGTTGTTGCTGTTGTTCCGCTGAGTGATAAAAAAGAAACGATTGTTGTTGTGTACCTACTAAATGTAGCGAAAACCAGGGCGGACGGGAGAGAGGTGCAAATGATGTCTTTGTGCAAAAAACGACTTAGGAAAGGTATGAATTTGAAATTGTTGTTTTGTGGATGACGAGACAGACATACATATGTATACATACAAATATAAATATGTGTATGTATGTATTATATTACCCAAATTTTTTTTTGCCAAGTTCTTCTAGCTTTGTTGTTGTACATTTTGCCATAATTCCAACAAAAAAATTCTGTGTCGATCAAAAAAAAAAAGAATTTTGCATTGCTTCCTCAACAAAGTTTTATTTTTGTTGTTTCTTTGCTTGGCATCTACTTTTTTTTCATTCTTTCTTCTTCTATTTTTTGCTCAGTTGCTATGTCACAAGAACGTGCCCCCCTTGGTTCGCCTGCCTTTCTTTGCCAAAACTTGGCGGGGAATTTTGATGGCAACAACAATCACACATCTGGAACAAGTTCATTAGACAAAAAAATATTTTTTTAGAAATTGTTATTTAATTTCTTTTAATTTTTATTTTTACTTATATGGATGAAGGTATTCGATTCGACACATAACGAAAATATGGTTTTACTTCCAAACTGAAGATTATTTGTCATTATACCCTACACCACAAGGTGGTCAGGGTATTATGTCTTTGTACATTTGTTTGTAACAGGCAAAAGGAAACGAGAGAGAACCATAGTTCCTTTTGGTGATCTGCATAGAATCACATTCTGAGTCGATTTAAGCATGTCCGCTTGTCTGTCTGTCCATGTATTTTTGTAAACAAAATGCAGGTCGCATTTATTATCCGATTGAGTTGAAATTTTCCAAACAACATTTGTTTGGCCCAAGGACGAACCCTATTGAAATTGGAGATAATCGGTAAAAATTAAGATATAGCTCCCATACATATCTTCGTCCGATTTGCCTTTTATTGTGCACCAAACGTGTAATATCAGACCGAATATTATGGAATTTTGCACATACAACCAAATTATGCCTCAAAACAGTTATGCCAAATTTGATCGAAATCGGTTCAGATATAGCTATAGCTCCCATATATATTTTTCATCCGATTTGTTATTTTTGTAACAACAATATTTGGGGAAATATATCAAATATAGCTCAGAAATACATTTGCTAAATTTTATCGAGATCGGCTCAGATTTGGATATAGCTCCCATATATAACTACGTCCGATTTACCTTATATTCTGCACCAAACGTCTAATATTTGCCCAAATGGGACGGAATTT
The DNA here is from genome assembly GCF_030504385.1 of Musca domestica. NCBI lineage: Eukaryota > Metazoa > Arthropoda > Insecta > Diptera > Muscidae > Musca > Musca domestica. The sequence continues at coordinate 10,236,903 of NW_026712409.1, forward strand.
GACCCTTACGACCAAATTGAGTCTAGAAGCTAGTATGTCAAATTTAGTGAAGATCGGTTCAGATATAGCTATAGCTCCCATACATACCTTTTATCCGATTTGTTACCCACAGCCGTAATATGTACTCCATAACAACGATATTGAGGGAAATATATCAAATACAGCTCAGAAAATCTTTGCCAAATTTTATCGAGATCGGTTCCGATTTGGATATAGCTCCCATATATATCGTTATCCGATTTCAAATTAAGTGTGAACCAAATGGGCAATACAAGTCCGAATTTAAAAGATACAAATGCTTCGGCATATTTAGTCCTTTGAACCCTAAATTATAAGCATAGCGTGTATTATTGAATTCTCCCATAAAAACTTAATTGTGATGCGGAGCTCTACTAAATTAGCAAGGTGGTGTAGGGCCCCGCCCGACTTTAAGACTTTCTTTACTGTTTTTTTTTTTTTTTTTTGGAGGTGTTAGTCATCCATAAATTTATGCATTTGCAAATTTTATTTTATTTCATTTTTTTTCTGATAAAAAAAGAACAGCCAGACAATGAACAAGTCTTGTGATCGAAGGCAAGGCAAGGCAAGACAAGAAAAACAAATTTTTGTTTCAGAATTGTCAACAAAAGACGTCAATATCTAGTATCTGTCAGGTTTTGCATAGCGGACATCTCCTACTTAAAAAAATTAATATGTATGCACATGTGGGTATTATTATTTTTTTGAAAACGTTTTTCGTTCGAAAACAACATGAACCTCACATGATTTCGGAAATAATAGATTCATAAAAACAAATATTGTTGTTGTTGTTGTTTTCATTTTTGTCTGCCGTCTGAGTTTTGAGAGATCATAGATCAATGTTTCTTTTTCTTTACCTAATAGCCTAATTCCAATTAACATTAAAATTCGTTTTTTTTTGAATTTATAAACAGACAACGCCGAGACGCTCGGTAAATAAATCGAAAAAAAAATGCATTAATATCGACAAATATTTGAATTTATTATTTGGATTTTTGCACGAATAAAAAAACCGGAATTTAACTTTCTAGAAATAAACAAAAAAAATTGTCACAAGGGGGACTTAGTCCAAGCATATGGTAGCCCTAAAAAATCCCCCACAATTTTTAGTTTTGGGATTTGCAAGGTGAACATTTAAAAGAGTAGGTTTTTTAAGAAAATAAGGCAAAAAGTAGGGGAATAGGTAATTTTGACAAAAATAAAAAAAGGAAATCTGTGTCCCTCAAATTTTCATTTTTACTAGTTTCACGATTAACAAGAGTATGGGAACATATCAATGCACAATTTAATGATTTTGATTTAAAAAATATTTCTTAGACACCAAGACTTAAAAAAGCATTCGCTGAACCTAAAGCCTGTAACTTTTTAATATATTTTTTTTTAACTTTTAATATTCTCCACCATTTTGAATCATGAAAATACGGAGTATCGGGAGGTACCGTCATATGGAGGCTATAGGAAGACGCGGACGATTTTTTTTGCCATAAGATGTAATATCCGTTAAGATCTTTCAATATGAAAATTATCAGATATCAGATTTCTGGTTAAGAAATATTTAGATAAAGATAAGTATTGGAAATTGTGACCCTTTGTGGGTGAGGTACCAGAAGGGGTTGGCAGATATCTATCATCTTCACAACAGACCTAGCGTTAGCAAAAATATTTGGATGTGTGAAATTTGAAGAGAGTTGGATGCTTATTTCGATTTCTTTGAACGTTTTGTTTTTCAAAAATCTTGAAACCTATGTGGGGAGGTACCAGAAGAAATGGTCCGATCTCTACCATTTTTATAACAGATCTTGTGTTGAATAAAATATTGAGATGTGCTAAGTCTGAATAGAATATGATGTTAATTTTGCGTTTTATGAGCTTCATGGATACTCAAAATTTTAACCCTTTGTGGGGGAGGTACCAGAAGGAGTGGACCTATATATCCCATCTTAACAGCATATCTTGTGTTAAATGAATTAATGGGGTGTGTGAAATATGAATAGAACCGGCTGCTTATTTCGGATTTTATAATCGTTTTGGTTGTTCAAAACTTTGTGCGGGAGGTTATAATAGATCTTGAGTTGATTGAAATATTGAGATGTACCAAGTCAAAATGGAATCGGATGTTGAAATCGCGTTTTATGGATTTCATAGGTATTCAAAATGTTGATCCTTTGTGGGGGAGGTACCAGAAGAAATGAACAGATATATGCCAATTTCACACTAGACCTTGGGGTAATAAAAATATTGCGACGCTTACTACAGATTTTATGATCATTTTGATTATTCAATACTTTGACCTTGTATGGAGAAGATACCTGGAAGAATGGTCCCATCTCTACTATCTTTATAACAGAGATTCTAGCTTCAAAATAGTAAAATAATTGATTGCCCGCTGGATTTTGGGAAATTGTTACTAAAAGGATACGAAAAGTACTAAAAGGTACAAAACATTGATATCTTTGTATTGGCATGAGCTAGATTTCTGAAATTTTGAATGAGTGTATTTGATGGAGTGCAGGATAGATAAACAAAAGGGTTTTTGGAAATCAGAACTTTAAAGTTACGAAAAGTTCTAAAATCGTACTAAACTTCTAAAATTGTATCATTTGGTATTATAAAGACGGATAGAGCTAACAACTTTTGGTATTAGAATCATGGTTGGAAAGTGAAGGTGGGCATATATAAAGCGCTTAAGGTGTAAGTACATAAAAAGCTTGAAGTCATGGCTAGGCATATTTTGTGATATTTTATAGAGCCTGCCGTTCATTATAAGTTGGCATTAATATGCCTAGCCATGACTTATATATATATATATTATTATTATTATTATTATTATTATTATTATTATTATTATTATTATTATTATTATTATTATTATTATTATTATTATTATTATATTATTATTATTATTATTATTATTATTATTATTATTATTATTATTATTATTATTATTATTATTATTATTATTATTATTATTATTATTATTATTATTATTATTATTATTATTATTATTATTATATTATTATTATTATTATTATTATTATTATTATTATTATTATTATTATTATTATTATTATTATTATTATTATTATTATTATTATTATTATTATTATTATTATTATTATTATTATTATTATTATTATTATTATTATTATTATTATTATTATTATTATTATTATTATTATTATTATTATTATTATTATTATTATTATTATTATTATTATTATTATTATTATTATTATTATTATTATTATTATTATTATTATTATTATTATTATTATTATTATTATTATTATTATTATTATTATTATTATTATTATTATTATTATTATTATTATTATTATTATTATTATTATTACTATAATTATTATTATTATTATTATTATTATTATTATTATTATTATTATTATTATTATTATTATTATTATTAGTATTATTATTATTATTATTATTATTATTATTATTATTATTATTATTATTATTATTATTATTATTATTATTATTATTATATTATTATTATTATTATTATTATTATTATTATTATTATTATTATTATTATTATTATTATTATTATTATATTATTATTATTATTATTATTATTATTATTATTATTATTATTATTATTATTATTATTATTATTGTTATTATTTAAAAGTATAAATAATATTTTCAAATTCTTCTTATTTATTTGTCACATTCTCGAGAGATTGTTTTCCTTGTTTAAATAATTTTATTATTAATTCTTTTTTTATTTATAAATTTCCCACAAAATGTTTATTGGCATATTTTTTTAATTTCAAAAATAGATTGAAAACTGTGAAATTATTTGCCAGAAAAACATGTTTTCCTAATTTTTTTTTTTGTATTTATTTATTTATTATTTTTTTTTTTTTTTTTGACTGACAAGTTGCCAATTCCGACAATATGTTGATCCATTCAAAAAAGAATATATTTTTGATACATATTTTATATATGTATGTATACAATTAATATATATTTTATAAATATATATGTATTTCAACTTCCATTACGTTTTTCCCATCATTTTTTCATCATCAATTTTTTAAGACTTTGTTTTTTTTTTAATTTTATTTTTGTGCCACCGCCCCCCAAATTTGCTTACGGTTTTACGACATGACGCATTTGTTTCACGCTCTGCAATAAACGTTTCGGGTTTTTAATGCTCTAACAACATTTGCTCTAATCAAACATAGACAGAATTGTGTTTATCTGTCATTCGTTCACTCATTGGGGTAGTGTAGATTGTTTTTTATGAAAGTTATCACAGAGTGAGTTTTGAGGAAAAAAAACATTGTCGTTTATTTTTTAATTTGCAACAGTAGTTAGTTTCATTTTTGTTATCAGATTTAATAAATCATAAAAAGAATGTACCTGTTTATATACACACTCTTGTGGAAAATTTTGCACCAACATATTCTAATTATAGAATAAAGTTGGTAGCAATTTTTATTAAATGCTAGCTTACAATTTTTATAAAGATAAAAAACTGTCGACGAGAGAGAAATGGCTTTGAAGGAGTTTCACGAAAAGTGAAAAGTCTATTTCGCAACTTTTTGAAATTGTTTTTTTTTTTTTTTACCTGAGTAATTTCAATAAATTTGAAAAAGTGTAGAACAGATACGACGTGTCAGGTAGACATAAATGAGAATAAGAAGAACACATCTCTAACCGTTGCTATGAAATATGCCCTTTTATCCAGCTTGGCACCCCTGAGGCAAGATTTTTGCAAATGTTTGTTCTTATGTATTTTGTTTGCCATTTGCCATCGCAATACCTATGTACTCTTTTAAAGCTTTCTTCTATCATTCCTCATCTTCATCATTCAAACGAAACCAAAGACTGCCTCAAACTTTGCCGCTAAAAATTAGTTGTGTGGCTTTGTTTTGTTTCACTCTTTGATGTCGGCACAAAAAAAATGGATTTTGCTAGTTTTGCGAAGTTTCGAGAAGTTGAGTCATGTCATATTTTATAGTATTTTATTTTTTGAAAGCTTGCGGCGAATACAAACATTAAAAAAGAATTTGAAAAAAGTGTGTTTATTTCTGTTTTTTGTAGATGAAAGATCGAAAACAAAGATCGACACCATTAAACAACCCCCCCCCAGAAAAAAGAAAGAAAGAAACAAAACAAAAAAGTAATAAAAAATGAACAATGAAATTACCATTTAAAAACAATGGACTTTGGAATTGGCATGCCCACATAGACATTTATACATCAAACATAGAAATTATTTGGGAATATTTGGAAATTAAAAATTTGATTTTTGGGATAAATTTTCGATCCATGAAAAAGAATGTGAAAATTTTAAAAAAATTAATTTGAATTTTATTTGAAGTAAAATTAAAATTTTTTGTAACATTTTGAAAATTTGGCGGCTAATTTATCTGGATACTAGGAATTTCAGAAATAAATTCAAAACAAGTTAAATAGTATCTGCCGGTTTTGTCGACAGAGTTATGATTATTCACACAGTTGACCCTTCATGGAGGGGGAAATTTTTGGAAACTGTGGAAATATGGCTGAGGGTATAACAAATGAAAAATCAGCTAATTTCAACCGGGCGAAACTTTTAATACACTACAACATTTGGAAGAAACCATCAAGTCTTTAAAAAAAAATCGTTGGAAATGCCTGAAAAAATATTAGAATACAGTATATCGGCTGATAATTATCAGAAAAGAAGGCCAATTGCGAAGTCCAAAACCCAATTTTGAAGTAATTTCGTTGAAAAATTCACGAAAAATCGTTAAAATATCGAATATTAGGAGTTGCCGTTCTGTGGGGATATACCAGGATGTGGCATGGCAATTTTTTTCATAGGAGGTAGTACTTGCAAAAATTAGTTTGATTTTTATTTTAAATAAATTCAGATTTTTTTATTATTATTATTATTTTTTTTTTTTTGAAAATTTGATCGCTAATTTATTTGTGTACTAGGAAATCAGATACGGATTTCCGACAAGGTGAACATTTAGAAAAAACTTATAAATTTCCAAAAAAAATCAATGAAAATGTCTGAAAAATTATCTAAATTCGGCATATTGGGTGGTACCAATGTGGGAAATTTCAGCCAAAGTAGGCCATTACGAATTCCAAAAAACAATTTTGAGGTAATTTCTTTGAAAAATTCACGAAAAATTGCGAAAATATCGATCTCTCAATTCCAAAATTGAAATAATTTATGTGAAAAATGGAGCTAATTTAGGGGGTTATAGTTGTATGGGAGCTATACCATGACGTGGACCTGTGTAAGCGCAATTTCTGTCAGGGAAAATAGTACCCATTACAAACTCAAAATACCAGATTTGAAACAATTCCAGTGAAAGGTGTGACGCAGGTCATCACAATACCGAACTATACCGAGGTACAGTTATATGGGGTCTATACCAGAAATTGGGCCTACGTGTACAGCTCTCTCTACGTTTTCTAGATACTGCGAACACAACTTCCCGAAATCGGTATAATATTTTGAATAATACACCCAAAAATCTTATATCTATGGGAACAGTAAAATGGCTAAACGTGAACCCTTTCCAATGCCAAAAAGTCTTAAAACACATCTAAGTAAACTAAGTAAACTCGTTTTGCTCGGAACCTAAAATGATTTTTCAGATGGACATAGCTAAATCGCTATAGAAACTTGTGCTGATCAAGAATACACAAAGTTGTCCGAAATGTATATTTTGGGGAGTTACAAACGGAATGACCCTGCATACTACTATATTCCACTCTGCATCATAAAAATCTATGCTGTATCTGATGTTCGGTATCAAATATCATTGTTGAGGAGTGCATATTACGCATGTGAGGGACTTTACCACCAAATCCAATGAAACATATATATGGGAGCTATAGATATATCTGAATCGATTTTCTCAAAATCTGAAGTAATTCTTCGTAGGCTGTATTCGGTCGGAAGTTCAACAATTCACTCCATTTGGGCTGATATTAGCCATTTGGTGCACAATAAACCTGAAATCGTATAGAGGTATATATGGGAGCTATATCCAAATCTGAACCGATCTTGATAAAATTTGGCAGAGGTATTTCTGGGCTGCATCTGGTACCAAATATCATAATTTTGGATTGTATATTAGGAATATGAGGGACTTAAACACAAAATCAGATGAAACACATGTATGGTAGTTATAGCTATATCTGAACCGATTTTCACCGATTTTGATATACTTGCTTCTAGTCTGAATTCGATCAGATGTGCCAAAATTCAGGTCTTTTGGAATGATATTGGCTATTTGGTGCACAATTAACCCGAAATCGGTTATATAAAATAAGATCTGAACAGATCTTGTTAAAATTTGGCAGAGGTATTTCTGTGCTGTATCTGATATCTGGTACCAAATATCATTCTTTTGGAGTGTATACTACGATAGAGGCTATAAAATAAAGAGTTATATCCATGTCACGTTTTTTTTTTTTCATCTCCCAAAACACACATCCATTGATTCATAAAGTGCCTACATACATATCTTGAATGTTTTCTTTAAATCTAATTATTTTATTTCCAAATTGTGGCTGACAAATCAATAAACTCCAAATCACAAACATCCATCAAAATAAGTCTAAAAATAGCTACCATTTCAATTGTTTACCTTTGCACCACCACTACGACCAATCTCAAAACAAATAATATTGACATTTAATGATCATTTAATGATGGTAGTGGCCGATACTCTACGAAGCAATTTTGATTGATGCGAACAGGAAGTAAACGGAAAGTAAATATAACTCTATGGTTTTGCGTATAAATAAATCAAAGATATTCAAAATTGCTGTTTTTTGCATTATGAAATAAAAAAGCAGACACACGCACACACAATTCGCACATTGATTGGCACATATTTGCTGACAGTGGCAAAACTGTGGATTCCATTCATTATTTGTCATACAGCAAAAATGCTCACTCAGCATTTGCGTCTTGGCAAGAGATGACAATCTACTAAAAATATAAACAAACAAGTTAACAATGCAATCTTCGCATCGGAATTTCATAGACAAGCTAAAAATATTTTCAAAAAATAGTCTTGGAATCTGGTGACACCCAAAATGGTACACAATTCTACTTCATTAAAGACTAAACAAGGAAAAACGCTGTAAATTCGTCCAGGCCGAACTTTGAATACCATCCACAATTTGGACATTTTGGAAATTTTCAAAAAAAAAAAAAAAAAATAATAATAATTAAAAAATTTAAATCGTTATAAATTCTGCCAATATCTCAAAAATACCGTATACAGGGAGTTACCGGTCTTTTGGGGTCTATACGAATACGTGGACATGCAATTTTCTGTCACAGGCTGTAGTACCCATTACGAAGTAGAAATACGAAATAATGTACCTAAAATCATCAAAATACCGAATATAGGGAAGTACTGATATTAAGGGGCTATACGAAGACCTGCTTAGGCAAGGCTGTAGTTCTCATAAGGATCTTCAAACACAAAATTTGAAACATTTCCGCTAAGTAATGTCGCTTAAATCAGTAAAATATCGAAAATAGGCAGGTACCATTTTATGGGGGCTATACGAAGACGTGGACCTGCACAGACAATTTTCTGTCATAGGCTGTAGTTTCCATTACGACCTTTAAATGCGAAATTTGAAACAATTCCGGTGAATAATGTCGCTAAAATCATCAAAATCGCGAATATCGGGAGGTGCCATTATATGAGGGCTATACGAAGACGTTGACCTGCACAGACAATTTTCTGTCATACGCTGTAGTATCCTTTGCGAACTTAAAATACCAAATTTGAAACAATTCCGATGAACAATGTCGCTAAAATCATCAAAATACCGGGGCTATACCAAAACGTGGATCTACCTGGCCAATTTTCAATACCAAAAGTCCTGCAGACATAATATACATTTGAGCAAAATTTTATCAACCTATTTCATTCGTTCGGAAGCTAGAGTGATTTTCACAGACGGATAGACGGACGGACATCGCTATGGTGGAAATCTATCCAATTTGGTGTGATATTACATAAATGGTGAAAAATAGCCATAAAATCGAATGAAGATGTATATCGGAGCTACATAAAAATCTGAGCTGGTCATTTGGTGCAAAATAAATCTGAAATCAGATAAAGGTATATATGGAAGCAATATCCAAATCTGAACCGATCGTGATAAAATTTGGCAGTTATTTCTGAGCAGCATCTTATGCTCTGTATCAAATATCATTCTTTTGGAGTGTATATTACGAATGTCAGGGATTTAAACGCTAAATCGGATGAAACACATGTATATGGTAGCTATAGCTATATTTGCACCGATTTTCATCAATTTTGAGGTACCTGCATCTTGACTGAATACGGTCGGATATGCCAAATTTCAGATCATTTGGAGTGATATTGGTCATTTTGGTGCACAATTAACCCGAAATCGTTTGAAGATATATATGGGACCTATATCTAAATATGAGCCGTTTCTCACCGATTTCAATACGGTTCGTCCTTGGGCTCAATCGGGTAATAGATGCAACCAGACGGACGGACGGACGGACATACATAAATCGAATCTATGAAGATCCTCAAAAGTATCTATGGGTCTATCTCGCTTCCTTTTCCATGTTACAAACAAATGCACAAAGACATAATACCCTTACCAATATATGGTGTAGGGTATAAATTCCATCATTTGGCCCAAATTCAGCATATCTGAGAATCCACCTCTTAGTCATCGACCTACTTTTTTGGTTTTGTTAACTCTAAGTCTTCCCAAATGCAATTCATTTAAACAATAGTAAGGATATTTTTAGGAACTGCTTAAATGTAGGAACATTCATTTAGGAATGTTAAATCAAAGCCAGTACATACGCTTGAGAACATTGGTATGTTTTTAAAACGTTTTTTTTTCAAATATAAGAAGATTTTTAAAGGATTTCTTATAAGACTTAATCGGAGGTCATTATAATATGCGTTTTTCAACAATTTTTACAAATTTGAATGAGTTTTCTTAAATATTTTCAATTCCAAAATTGGTTTGACAGTTCATTGTCCCGTCACCTGTGTCGATGCGTCTACCTGTATTCTTCTACCATTGTACACAATCAAGAGATGCTGGTCATTTTTTCTGCTTTTTTCAAATATATTTTCATATTCCATTTGGAAAAGTTCACATACTCCCACGCCTTGGAATTGTTTTCCAAATCCCTATATGATTATGTCGATTTGCTTTCATGAGAAATTACTAGATTTATAGCTCATTTAAGAGGTTTATGTTATCAAAAGCTTGGCATTTCCGTTTCCTTCGTATCCATGAAATTCATGAATGAAAATTCTCATGGAGTAGTGATTGTGTCATACACAGGGTGACTATGGCCCGAAAAGAAAAAAATCAATAACTCCCACTAAAATAACAACAACAAGTTGAGTACCAACAAAAAAAACGACTTACTACACGCACATACACACCAAGACCACCCACAATGTTTGCATGATTTACGTCAATTTATAGTACCACCCCATCCCATTGCACTTACCTCAGCTTTGATTTTGTCCTGCAACAATTTTCCGGTATGACCAAATTTCTTGCGACTATCTAGGCTAGCATCGACATCAGTTGCTGTTGTGGCCGTTGCAATTGGTGGCACTTTGTCCACCACACTACTTGTAGCACTGTCACTATTCGCTTTCGATTCGTCCAAATTTTCGGCTAGATTTAAAGCAGTTGCTTTAAAGCGTTTACCACCAGACAAGCGGCCATTAAAACTTGTAACTTTCGGCTTGGTAAGAGTGCTGCCCAACAACCACAATTGTTTAATTGACAATGACGAAGAACTTTTAAACATTCTCTTTTCCAACACAAACCGATGAAGAAAAATGTTCCAATTAAATATTTTTTAAGGTTTTTTGATTACTCTTTTTTTTAATTCAAAATTAAAAAAATTCTGTATCAGTCTTTGGTTTCTTTTTTGTTTCTTAGAAACGCTTCTTCTTCTACTTTTGTGTTAAAACAATTCCGTGCCGTTTTCGTTTTCTAGTTTTTTTTTTTCTTTCGGTGGAGCTCTTTTGCAAACGTATGTATTGGATGATTACTCACAGGCTACTGAAACCAAAGGTAGCAAAATGAAGCTCTTAAGAGTAAAAGAAATGGTATTTCCTCCAATGGCAACAGCAACAACAAAAACAACAGCAACCGAATTTTGTTGGTTGGTATTATCTTGGCTATGTTGTTTGCCTTTGAGTAGCTGAATTTATAACAAACTCAAACATATACCTACCAACAGCAACAACAACACCTAACCGTACTTTTTCTCCCCAAAAAAATTGAGCTTCTTCTTTTTCTTGCTCTTTCTATTTGGGGAGATATGAGAGCGTCGCGTTTGTACAGTTAAACATGTTTATGATGAAACACGATTGCTGGCTAATAATGGGATTTGCTTAATGACAAGAACGATTTTTTTCCATTTTCATAAAAAATGAAGATTTGATTTGAAAAAAAAAAATAAATTAATTAAATAATAATAAAAACCATATAATAATAACTGCAACATAACATAATAATATTAGTGTCTATACGACGACCTGGATCTACATAGGCAACTTTTGTCATAAGCCATCACAATACTCAAATGCGAAACTTGAAAAAAATCAGTAAATAATGCTAAAATCGTCAAAATGCCGAATATAGGGAGGTACCGTTATATGGGGGCTATACCAAAACGTGAACCTGCACAGGCAATTTTCTGTCATAGGCTGAACTATCGAACTTCAAATGCCAAATTTGAAACAATTCAGGTGCATAATGTCGCTAAAATCATCAAAATACCGAAGATCGGGTGGTGCCGTGATATGGGGGCTCTACGAAGACGTGGACCTGCACAATTTTCTGTTATAGACCGTAGTATCCATTACGAACTGCAAATAGTAAATTTGAAATAATTCCGGTGAATAATGCCGCTAAAATCATCAACATACCGAATATGGGGTGTACCCTTATATGGGGGCTATACGAAGACATGGACCCGCACAGACAATTTTCTGTCATAGACCTTCAAACACCAAATTTGAAACAATTTCGGTGAATAAATAAAAAAGTACCGAATATAGGGAGGTACCATTATATGGGAGCTATACGAAGACGTGGACCTGCACAAACAATTTTCTATCATAGGCTGAAGTATCTATTACGTACTTCAAATACCAAATTTGAAACAATTCCGGTGAATAATGTCGCTAAAATCATCAAAATGCCGAATATCAGGAGGTGCCACTATAAGGAGGCCATACGAAGGCGTGGACCAGCGCGAACAAATTTCTGTCATATAGGCTGTAGTATCCAATACGAACTTTAAAAACCAAATTTGAAACAATTTCGGAAAATAATGTCACTAAAATCGTCGGGAGATTCCCTTATATGGGGGCTACATGGCCCATTTTCAATACTAAAAGTCGTGTAGACAAAATATACATTTGTGTAAAATTTTATCAACCTACTTCATTTCGTTCGGAAGGTAAGGTGATTTCCTCAGAAGGACGGACATCGCTAAATCGACATAGAATTTTGTGCTGATCAAGAATATATACCTTGTGTATATTTCGAGGTGTTACAAACTTATTATATCCTTCATACTATGGTGGAGGGTATAAAAATATCTTCTGATGAAGCCTTAAATAATTATGGGCTTTTATAGTACGTTTACATTAGAGCTTTTTGCTGGGTTAACGCGCTTTATGGGTATATATTGGATGTACCAATTTAAATCCACTAATCTATATGTAGCATCGGGACCTATATGGTAACAATAGAAACCTTTTCCTTTAAATATATATATATTTTCCTGTCAAATCATGAATCACATATTCAGCTCGCAATGAGTCATCATAACCATGTTCAACTGTATCATTAATTTCAGGGGTGGTTGTTAGAGCTCTCCAAACGACATAATCCCTTAATGTGGCTCTTTAACTCTTAAGTTTTCTCTCTCACACTCACACACTCATACATAGAACACATGGCGGCCCCATTAGAAGTGGAAATAAATGAGAAAGCACAACAAATCTAGTAACCTATTAAGATGTTTCGCACAAAAAAATTAACAAAATTACTGTCAAAATCTGTTGATATTAGTATATAATATAAAACAAAACAGGCATTAATACATATATGTAGGCATAATCGATATAAATTTTTTGCTACATTTCTAACAAAGCAAAGCACATCTGCTCTTCTGGTATTAAAATAAATGGAATGTATTATTTTATAAAAATAAATAAATATACACACATAGGTATATAAAACAAAAAAGGGGGCTCGCTTTTTTACTTATTATAAAGAAAACATTTTTAAATTTGTATATATTTGTATGTACATAAAATTTTGCATATTCCGCAGTTCATGGCCACGGAGAAAAGAAAAACAATTTTAAAAATTAAAAAATGAATTTAAAAATGTCGAACCTGACAGACTTCTTCGCATTATGTGGAATTTATCAAAAAAATGATTGAAAGTGGTTCTTATGTGACTATTTCCATATCCTTCAGAATGTGATAGTACGTTGGCCTTTTCATGGTAACCCTTCAAAATAGTGATTGGATATTTTCTGCCAAATATCTTCAATGGAATGTTTATTTCATTCATTGACGAAATATGTTCACATTAGAGACATATGATGATGGCATTCGTATGTACAGGGTGACATGAAAAACTGCAACCAACTTTAGACTTCTGCCACTCGTCCGACAACTGTTAAAATTATTCCAGTGACAGCTCATTATATTGTTTACAAGCGCACAAAAGCATTATGGTGGGAATTTTCCACAAAAAAAATTATTCGTGATGGAATTCAGGCGTAATAGTGTGATTTCTTTATATTTGGCTGGAAAACCACAAGTGGCTATCGTTAGAGCACTCCAGCATTTAAATGTGAATAAATCTTTTGTGTCTCGTACCACCGCTCGTTACCGTGATAATGGTAGCGTAGCCCAACGTCAAGGAAGTGGTCGAAAGAAAACAGCAAAAATCATCAGCAGAAATGCTTCGAAAAGTAAAGAAGCGACTTGATCGAAACCCGCGTCGCAGTGGCCAAAAAATGACTCGTGAGCTGAACATATCGCAATATTCCATTCGGCAAATATTGAAAAAAGTGCAAGAACTTACACCGCACCGGAAACAAAAGAGCTAAAGAGTTGCTTCGCTTGGCCGAAAGTGGTGAACTGCCGAATATGGTTTTCTCCGCTCCGATGAGAAAACATTCGTTGTCCAGCAACATTCAACATTCGTTGTCCAGTTGTGTTTATCATGATCTTGCCAAAGAGGTCAGCTGAAAATGTGCACCTTCGGTTGGCCACCAGAACTCAAGCGCCGGCCATGGTGATGTTGTGGGCCACCATAACAGCCGATGGTCGGTCGCTCTCCGCTCGTATTGATCGACCGTGGCATCAGAATAAATGCCGAATATTATCGCGAAAATATTCTGGAGAGTGTATTAAACATTTTGGCCGCAGACCTTGGACATTCCAACGGGACTCACCAGCACCATCGCACTCAGCACGCGCCACCCAAGAATGGTTACAAATGAGGTTCCTCGCTTCATTTCCAGCGCACAATGGCCACCAAAATCTCCGGTTACCAATCCGTTGGACTACTTTGGCGGGAGTATTTTGTAAAGCAAGGTTGGCACTAAAAAATACCAAAGTGTCGTTCACCTCAAGCAAGCGCTTCGCCGGGAATGGGCCAAAATACCACAGAGCAACATTTGGGCAGCGTGTGACGGTTTCAAGGCCCTAATTCGTGCCAAAGGTGACCAATTCGAACAAATCTAAACTTAATCTAAAATTTGATGCTACTTCCGAAATTTTTTTGCATTCATTCAATAAAATTTAAAAAAAATATGTAAAAATTGTTGCAGGTTTTTTTATCTCACCCTGTATTTATTAAGTTAATATTTGAGTATTGACTCAGAGCATATTCACATTAATTGTACGGTGATCTCGTGTCTTTTTTATAAATCATGCAAATAAACCGCAAAGTAGTTAACACATATTTGTCATCATCCTCATCATCATTAATTTCCCTTGAATTGTGTTTCCTATGTAGTTCATATACGACCGGACAATACTTTTTTCATTCTCATTATTTTTGTGGAATTTTTTTGTATAATTTTTTTTTTTATTAACTTTATAAATTAACATAATATTATAACCAAGTTGAGCATAAAATTCATCTCATCAATTTTAATCATTTTGGCAAATGACGAAGAATAGATTTGACATAAAATGTAAATAATCTTCTTCGACAAATTGTACATAAGAGAGGGCACTGTATTTAGGTTCTTCTGGTGGGAAATAGATGTCTTCCTCCTCCTCTTGCAATTCCAACATGGCGCTGGCTTCGTCGTCGATGTGCACACGTTTTTGGTATTCATCATCGTTTACATCACCGGGTCTACGTAAGGGTGGGCGTGATAAGGCTGGTGTCGAGGCAGCCGGCGGATGTTGTATTTTACTACTGGCACCACCACCACCACTTCCAATGGGACTAATAATGCGTGACATTTCAAAACCTCCCGATGGTCCAGGAGTTCGTTGTTGCTGCTGCTGTTGCAAATGCAAACGTCTCACCACATTGACTCTTAAATCTGAAGATGGCGGTTTTCGTTGAACCTCTGGTAGGCGGTTGGCCGCAGCACTACTGGTCGAGGCTCCACTGCCATTCAGTTCCTTTTCGGATTCTACTTCTAACATTAAGACCTGTCCATGCTTACGACGCTGCCATATTTTATTATGTTCCCTGAAGTCCACCACAACCTTTTTACGAACAAATTCATGATATGACAATAGTTCGCTACTTATTTCTCGGCGTATAAGCTGTTTTTCTCGGGTTGACAGACAGGGGTTTTTTAGGGCCAACAAACTCTGTGAAGCGGCCAGTGAGAGAATATGTTCCAAAGCCACTAAACACAATTCACCATCCAAATTTGACAGCAATTCATTGGGTGGACAACTAATCGATGAAACAGAGGCCACCGAAAGTGATTTTGAAAAAGGTCGTTGCGAAACATTGTGGGTTTGTGGTGATTTTGTAATATTAGAATGAGCACTGCCTGTGCTACCACTCTGTCGACTTACTTCCGGCAATACATTGAGAGGAACTTCATGGAAACCATAATTTTGCTGGAAATAAAAGGGTAAATGAATTAATACCTAGTAAATATTTGTAGTCGGCTTAAAAGACTCACCAAATTTAAAACCTTTGTATAAACTCCTACAATACTCAGCACAGTTCCAAATGTAAGATGCACAGCATTCTCACTTAATTTGGGGGCACCGAAACATATCTCAAATATGGGCTCCCATTTGAAAACCGCAAATTCTGGTTCACAAATTAAATCAACCAAATTGGGGGTAAATGCTTGAAGGCACTTGACACACAATATGATAATTTCTGTTAGACTGGAAGAGAGGATTAAAAAATAATAAATAAAACTAAAATGTATTCTTATATAAAAAACTCACTCATTAAATGCTGTTATGGCCTCATCTACAAGACCGGCACTTTCTGAATCTCTTATGATTTCCAATTGAGAACGACGTCCGGCAATTAGTAATTTCAAGTTTTTGGGTTGATGGAACATGGATATGGCATGACTCAAGAGTATTTGAACTGATCGCTGTAAACAAAAGCATTATCACTCTTTAATCATAAATTTCCGGATATAGCTGCTAAATCTTACCATTAAATTGAAAAGAGATTGTGAATGCTCCAAACGCCATTGTTTCTCGAACGACACTAAATTGGAGAGCAATGTGGCACAGCTCTTAATCAAACGCATAGCTGAAGGCTCCAATGATTGTTTACTCAACAGCAGCGAGTCAACCAAATATTCCTCATGGATACCCACAAATTGCAAAGTTTCTTTGAGAAAATGATATGAATGTTTCTGGAATAGAATTGTAACCAACTCAATGCCCCTGGCATATATGGGCCACCAACGGTGTACAGTCCAATCGCTTTCCTTGGGCTGCAACGAATAGTTGGCCTCCAACAACTCTTTGGGTGGTAACAGTTTTAGCCATAAATAATCACCCACATCACAGTGTAAGAATTCTGCCGAACAATTTCCTTTGGCAAAAACGATAAGGACGTCCAAAAGTTCTACGGAGAGTTGTTGTTTATTGTGCAGCTGTAGTATGGAGCCAGTACAACTAAGCAAACGCTGGAAGACTTTGTTCGTAATAAATGGCAAATCCCAGTTACCAAATCCGTCATTGTGGAAAATAGCAGCAATGGTTTTCAATAGATTTAAACAAAGTACCAAGGCATTTGAGGATGACGGTGAACTGCGCTTCTGTTCTTCCGAGGCCTTTTTGCTTTGGACCTCTATTTTAACACAATTCTCTAGGTTGTGTAATTCCGAACAAATGATATTAACAACCGAGTGTAAAAACATCATTGACAACGAGGAGTCTTCTGTCAACTCTTCTGATAATAAATCGGCCGATTTTATGGCTATCGAGAGACAAGCCTCTTTGGCCCTAACATGTAAGTCACTGTAACAAGCAGCCACTTTGGCCAGTAGATTATTAAGTTGTTTCAATGTATAACGATGTTCTTCTGAAGATTCGGTATATGCATGTTTGAAACCCAATATAATAAATAAATATAATTCCGAAATGATAATTAGAGGCCTTAGATCCTCCACATATTCGGATCTCTCCACCAAGATGTTGAGAGTTTTTTGCGCCAATAGTTTAAATTGTTTGCGGGGAATTTCCATGAATGCCGGTTGTTTTTTCAGCAAAATTAAAAGAAAACTTTTAAATGCCTGTAAGCGGCACAACCATTCCGGCATCTCTTCGGGGTTAAATTCATGAGGCTTATCTACAGCCGCCTTGGGTAAATCGAATACAAAATCAATCCATTTTTCAAAATACGGTGCCTCAAAAAGTTTGGCCACCACCTTCTTCAAGTCACTATTGGGTTTATGATGATTGGAGAATATTTCAATGCCCAAAATATTTAGTAATTGGGTATATGCCTTGACATTAGATTTATATTCGCTAAACAAAGGCTTGCATAGCTTATCCCAGAAATTTGCTTTTTGGACCAGAGAATCAACCAATATTTGCATATTTTGCTTCCATAGCATATGAAACAGATTCATTATTTTACTAGGCAAAATTTGCTCAACAATCTGGGGGTCCTTACTAACCGCTTCTAAATAATCTTCCATATAAGTCACAATGCTATCCGATATTTGTGTATCATTCTCTTTGCCAAATATACGTTTCTCCTTGTTGTAGTTGACCTTAAAGAAAGCTTCTGTTACACCCGGTTGTTTGGCTATACACGATTCCACTAATTCTAATATGGCAATCTTTATGGAATCACTTTCCAATTCATCGGGTAGTTTTTGCAAGAATGTCATGCGTATTTGATCTGGTTCCATATCCAAACATGCCAGCAGGGACATATTAAATTCCAAAGCTATTCTTTTCAACAGTCTACATGACAATATGGGCAACCATCTGTCAAAGATATTGCTCATGTAACGTGTCACCACTGGTATAATGCGTAATGTATCTCTTTGTTTGGGTTGGGTATAAATCATGGCCTCCAATGGAGATAATTCGGTGGATTCAAAAATTGTACATTTTAATTTTAAAACTTGCATTAAAATGCGCATGGATAGTCGCACCAACAACACTAGGCCATGACTTTGTTGTACCATCCAATTCGATTCCATTTCCATGCAGTGTTGCAAGTATGCATTCCCCAAGGCAACGAAACGTAGAAGAATTAGACCATTCTCCATATTCAACATGGAATATACGCAAATGTCTCTTAACAAAATCTGCTCTTTAGGCAATTCCTTGTCTTTTTCCAGGGCTGTGAACTCGTCCAATATGTCACATATAAAACCCATAATTTCAGCATAAATAGTGTATTTCTCCTGTTGCGACCGAAAACGCCATACATGCAAGTGGGGAAAAACATCACGTAGCAAAAATATCAATCCAGGAATTTCCACTTGAAAGTACTTTCTTCTCTGCAATTTTGTATAGGTTCTTAAGAAACCTAAATAGGCTTGTAAAAATTCAAAACTTTCACGTTTCTTTTCCACATCCACCAAATAGAAGCCAACTAATAGCGGATCGAAACACGAACCATGGGCATATTTTTTATAATCTCCCAAAGAATCATTGCTTATTACCGGCAAAATAGATAAGTTTATAACTCGTATAAATATTTCTGCATCCGCCAAGGGCAACAGGGCGGTACACACATTCAATGCATTGGCCAGTAATTCGATGGGTGGTTTTTGTACAGCCTTAAATTTGTTTAACAAATCTATACACATTTCCGTTGGATGGACCATTTCAACACTGATTCCTTGCAAGGACTTTGTTTTCTTTAGGGCGGCATGTAAATATTTCAAACCCTCGATAACACGACGAACTCGTTCAGTATTTTCATAATCCCCATGATAATGCATTGTTTCCGTAAGCAAGGAATTGATTTCGTGGTGCAATACATTAAAATAGTTCACCGGTAAACGGAAGTGTACGCAATAGCCTTCTGGTCGACCCAAAACTGTAGCTGGTGTACCCTCCGGTAAATAGAAGTCGATTCGGGGAAATGGTTTAACTGCATTACTCAAAATATAATCATCTCCTCCCACCGGTTTTAGATGAAATCTATTTTCGTCATAAACGTCGGTAAGTATGGGCAGTGATTCAAGGTTTTGTTTGACCTGTAAATGTAAAAATCAATGAAAAAATTCAGTGGATCATTTTTGCAAAGCGATATACTTACATAGTTTCCCATGCCACCCTTAGTCAGAGCTGTGGCCATCATGGAAAGATGAGCAAAATCTAAGGGAAACATCTCCAATAACGTGTCATATAAAGATCGTACTCCACCATCTGCAAATATCAATATTAATAATATTAACAATCAATTTCTGAAATTATATTACCTTCGTGTGAACAAAACTCCTTAGCCAGAGTTGGCCAGCTCAGTAATTCACATAAAAGTTCATAAATATATGGATGCTTAGAACAGGATCCATCGCCATCAAAATATTCACACAAACATGTTAACAAACTATAAATGGTTTTTCTAACTATTCTGGACACCAAAGAATCATCCTAGGGATTGGTGTAAAAAAAGAAAATATATTCATTATATAAACAATTGCATTTACCCTTACCTTAAACATAGAATTTGATATTAAATCAAGCAAAAACTTGAAACAATTTAAATCAACTGCCCTCTTGCCCATTTTGCGGCATCGTAGCAGCTGTTCCTCATTTTCGGCAGCATCAGTATATTGAATTTGCAGAAGCATCCATGACAATAGCATTGGGCCATTTTCAGGATGATAACACATGCCGGTTACATCTTTATCTAATTTCTTAAATACATCATTGGCGAATTCCTTGGAGCCATTGTCTCTTTTAAAATCCAAACATTTGAGGAACAACGCCAGTTCCACATAGGCCAAACGAGTTTGCAATTCAAAATGCAGTGCATTGGAGGAGGCACTCAAATAGCTTTGTTGTCTACCGAACGAATGTTGTTTGAAACAATTGAACAGAGTCTTAATTTCCTCGGAATTGAAATGTTTATGGTCACACAGCAATAGAATAATCTGGGAAACTTCGATGATTTCACGGGCATTGCGTTCCGACCAATTAACCAATTTTGATTGATAATTGAAAAATTCACGATTGGTTAATTTCTGTGGCGGTGTCTCATTTATTAAATGCTCCAGTTGTTTTATGTACGACTGTTTTAGTTTGTCCATGCCAATTTTATTCACAATTTCCTTATACTCATTGTGATATGGGTGATGTGGGACACGATAAAATATCAACAGATTTTTGACAATTTTCAATACAATCAAACGTTCCAATGTGTAGTAGCCCCAAATGTCGTCCAGCAATTGGGTCATGTTGTTCTCCGTGGATATAAGTGTGGTTAAAGAACTGGCCGAACCGCGATATTCATTGGCCAAATAGAAACATAAAATTTCCCAACATTGCAATGATTCCAGATCCTAGTAAAAAAAGAAGTAACAATCAATATTCGTTATTTTTTGTGAACTTTTCTTCATACTTACCAGCAATTCTTGCAAACGCATAGTAAACGGCAGCAGTTTCTCTTGCTTCTTTTCATTCAACAACTTTTCCAAAGTCGTTTTGGAATCATTCACAGTCTTAAATTGCAACAGTCCATCCTTTAATTCTTGGCTTACGTTTGTTAGCTCCTCCAATACTGTGCTTTCGGGTGTTTCATGGTGTATGCCAGACACCAACTGCCATAATTTCTTCCAATCGGTTCTGTAAAGCAAGGTGTCTCACTTTAGTTGGTATTTTGAGGTATAGAAGATCCGCATGTGCTACATGTGTGCCCACAGTGTGCCGAGTGGACACACGCTAGATACCTCACGGTGTCCGCCATGCCCCACATTTCAAATTAAGCTACGGGTAATATCTGGTTATACTTACATTACATTTTTGGTTTGACTTCCCATATTTTTTATTTATTTGCAAAGAAGTCCGGCAAAAATGCAAGATAAACAAACTTTGCGGGGTTCACAGCAAATACTCACTGAAAGGAGCGCTTGGACCTATTTTACGTAAACTTTAAACTTTACCAAAGATACATTAACTTTAAATTTAAATTTCAAACGATAATTTGCTCAATTAAACTTAAAAATAACGCATATTTGTGTAAGAAAATCTTTTTTGTTTATTTTTCGAATGTAAATTTATCAATTAAACTTATAAATCAGCACATGGGTGTGTTCAGTGAAGGAGATTTAGCGCCTTTTTCCACCAAACAAAATTTAAAGCGCTCCAAAGTGTAAAATGACAAATGATAGCACAATGAACGTTCTACGCGTTAATTCATGACACGCGTGGCCAATAAATCAGGGAGAATTTTAATGCCATAGGAGAATGATGGCCTATTTATAAGGCTCCCTTCATAGCCAAATTTAATGCCAAAATAGATTATTGTGATTAAAATGATAGAACAGAAGTGTAAATAAGGTGTAAACCTTATTTACCTCGATATTTCAATACGAATATAATGAACACGACCCCCTAAAGCAACAACCACAATGATAATTTTAATGTCGATAAAGCCGTCTACGGTTTTATTGTTACTGAACGTTTCCCTGTGGTTGTTGTTTCATTAATCACAAAGAATCGATAGCAAATTGTTTGCTAATCATCGTAAAATGATAACCCATATTTTAAACATCTGTTGCTGTGTTGTCGGCCGTTTTGTTTTGATTCCTTTTGTGTTGTCCGCCTTTCCCTTTTGATTCCATCTTTATTTCGATTTTCTCTCTGTGCTGTCTTTCTTTTCAGTGTTGCCATATTGTAGTGTCCTTTGTTCGTTCAGTGTTTTGAAATTACACCCGTTATGTAAAATCCCTGATTATATTTTATCATTCTTGATAAAACATATTGAAATAAAAAATCACATTTAACATTTTTTCTATTTTATTTATTTTTATGTTATTTAAATATTCCAATCAATTTCCATTATAGTTGCTATACTGGCTTGATGTGACTTGATTTGCTTATAACTTATTTCCCATAAATCACTGGAGAATACAAGTGCTTCGCCTTCCTTCAACTGGACATTGATGAGTGGACAATTTTCGTCACATGGTCTCTTTGGTTTCAATCTCAAGTTGTTTGTTCCCGATAATTGCTGGACAATTATTAGTCCTTGCACATATATTTCCTGATATTGACGATGACTAAAATTATTCGACATTATTAGCCAACTTGAATAGTACGGTTCCAGATGCACAGGATAATAATAAGGTTTCTTCAAAAATAGACGGGAGTTTCGTACAGCCGATGCTTGACAAATGCGAAATTGTATAAACCATTTCTCTGATGTATCCAATAATTTCCATGCTTTGCGTAAAACAAGTTCGGTGTTGAAGAATTTTTTGATTATTACATTCGATGAAATGTCGCAGTGGGAACTTTGTAAAAACGAGGTCGAAGATTTGTGGAATATTGTGTAGAAAAACTCATCGCCAGTTATGGGAGTGTGGGAATCGATTATCACAACAGGTAGGCCACTTTCAAGGTAGAATGTTTCCAATGTTGAAAATGTAACATTTGACAACGTTGGTATGAAATCTGAAAAAGAATAAAGGATAATATGATCATAAGAATATGTTTTAAACTCATGGGTATTAGTCAAAAATACTACCAATATTTTCACACAGCAAACAGTTTCCAAAATCCACCGTATTCGGCGGCAAAGTACTGGCTTGCCTAACATTATTGTTGTCCAAAGGGCGCTCAATCAAACATTTGGCATTATAGAGCGCTGGCCAATTCCAAACCGGAAGTATTTGAATAAGAGCTAAACGACCCAGAGCCGAAATAAACCAATTGAAACAATCACACCACTGTATCAGAGCATAACACAGCAAACCAGCTAAAATAATTTTGCTATATTTTTTCAAAACTTCTTTGCGTTGATAATTATAAAGGGGCTTGCAAATATTTTCAATATCCTGTTTTGAAAATCTTTCCTCCTTGAGAATGCTACAAAAATCCTTAAAATCTTTTTCTAACTCCATTTTTGTTTTAAGGTCTTGCCACTGGGAATGTATGGTTGCGAATGTTTTAAAATTTTTGCCCGCAAAATGGTAAAGCCTTCCAGTCGCCAAGTCAAGCGACATGCGTATTAAAAGGATGTGTGTTTTTGCGATTGATAAGGAATTGTTTTGTTCTTTATTTCACAATTTATAATCAAATTTTACACTTGGTTGAAATACAAAGTGATTTAGGGGGAAATTAAATTGAACACTTGGGGTTCAAAGGCAAATAAAATACAATGCTGTGTACTCATTCCCCATTTGGTTGTGAGAAGATAAAAAAACGTACATTACATTTTATCCAATTTTCCATTCTTCATCTTGTTGGCCTTGCAATTTTTCATGTGGTCCCTTATTTCGTTGCATTGCTCTGTATTGGACCACAGGGATGAGGGACAATTTATAAATGATTCCTTAAATACACAACCCATTAGGTGACTGGCTGCATGGGGACAGAGAGGAGGTGGTGGCCGCATCATACGATCTTGTGTTTTTGATTCATTTGAAGAGGAAGCAGATGCAGCTGCCTTCTTTTCAAAATGTTCCTTAAATTTCTTGCTCATTTCCTCTACTTTGACGGCACAGGTTTTAAATGAACTCTCCATGATGGGTATCATGTCGGTGGCATTGGCTAGAATCTCTTTCAGATAGGTTGATAATTTATTTTCATTTAGTTTGGCATCGGGTGTAGCCGGTAAAATGCCAGTCTCATTGAGAGCACAGTACAAAAAGCACTGGAATTTAATAAATTATATTGAGATAGTTAAATTTTATTTAAGTATGTAATTGTTAGGCTTACTGCTTGCATATGTGGTGGGGGTGGGCCATAATGTGGATGAGGTGGTCGCCTATTAGGTGGGCCTGTGGTTTTGGGTTGTTTTGATTCATTTGACATGGACGAGGAGTCTTCATCACTATACATTAAGCCAGGATCGGCATAGGGATACCCAGGAGGAGGTGGCGGTGGCCTTGGCATTGCCATTCTACATTTTGTCATTATGTCCTCGCTGATTATATCGGGGACGGGACAGCAAGTCAGGGGATCCTGAAAAAGGCAAATCACATATTTTTACCCAAAATAAAATATTATGAGTGTAAATCATGCTCACAATCATTGGTGGCCTCATTGAACAATCAATTCCGGCAGCAAAGGTAGTTTCCTTTAAACATGAAAAACAAAAATCAACAAAATTATATATTTACATATTTTTAAACTCTCATACCAACACGAAGGCCATTAGCAAGGCTAACGCACCCAATAGCTTCCCGTTTGGTAATTTAAAATGGGTCATGATTTACGACAATAGATGAACGCACAAATAATGACTGTCGATTTTTATCACAAACTTCCCAAATTTATAATAATTTCCAACCAAATCATGTTGCAGCATAAAAACTCTTTGAACTACGCTTCACTTAGATATAATGATGGCCGAAATTAATTTCATTTAATTACATCTAATTGTTCCCACGAATTATCATTACTCTTAAAATGGAGCAAAAAATTCGGGTCTTGTTTATTTGCACATTGTATGATGATAATAACAAATAAATTCGAGTACATTTTGTTATAATCAATTAAAATTTGTTATTGTGGCATCACAGGTGGTGGCGATGACACATTGTACCCCACAATATACAGGCAGTGGACATGTAAAATGTAAATTTTATTTTTTTTTGTGGGGGGAAAACAAGTTGCCCCTTTGAAAAATCAAACAATTTAAGATATCTCTTTTTCAATAATTTAAACTATAATTTTATTAATGTGTTTATTATTTATTAGAAACAATAATTTTTTATGGGTTTGTTCATTACGTTTTGGGTGCAAAATTTTCCAGAGGTCAACATTTTGCCGGCCAGAATTATTTAACACTTGGAAAAGCAAAATCATTTGTAGATGGTGTTTTCCCCAAAGAGAGTGATGGAAGTCGCTTTTCCAATAGAAGAAAGGACTTATAAATATTAATGAATGGATGGATTATCTATGAAAACGCAGTGGAATAGGTTAGGTTATGGGAGACTTTTCGGTCCGTTGTGATCGTCCTGCTTGAAAAAGAAATACAAGTTAAGAAGGATGAAAGGATATACATTTTTGAGGATAAGTAAAAAGGCAAGCCAGTGAAGCCATAGATGACAAAAGGATCAATTTGTTAAAATTGTTGAATAATTTATATCATAACAACCTCCGAATGGCATGTAATAAAAAAAACATATAAAAACCAATTTATTTTTGAGTGGAACTTTAAAAATGTTTGACATATCAATGTTTCCGAGCGTTGAAGCATCCATTAATCTATCTATTATCCGTAACGTCCATGCTTAGTAGAGACTGAGTTATACGTGAGGAGATATCACATTTATTTTGTTAAAGAATTGCTGACTTGCTTCGTAAGTTATGACAGATATAAGTATTGGAAATTGTGGCCCTTTGTGGGTGAGGCATCAGAAGGGGTTGGCAGATATATATCATCTTCACGACAGAACTTGCGTTAACAAAAGTGTTTGTATGTGTGAAATTTGAAGAATGTTGGATGCTTGTTTTGTTTTCGTTGAGCGTTTTTTTTATCAAAAATCTTGAACCATATGTGGGGGAGGTACCAGAAGAAATTTTCCGATTTCTACCATCTTTATAACAGATCTTGTGTTAATAGAAATATTGAGATGTGTCAAATCTGAATGAAATCGGATGTTACGTTATGAGGTTCATAGATATTTAAAATGTTGACCCTGTGTGGGGGAGGTACCTGAAGAAGTGGACCAACATATCCCATTTTCTCACCAGACCTTGGGTCCATAAAAATATTGTGATTTCTGTAATTTGAAGAGAAACGGATGCTTATTTCGGTTTTTATGATCGTTTGGATTTTTAAAAAACTTTGATATTCAAATTTAGATAATCAAAATTTTGACACCCGACCTTGAGTTAATAAAAATATTGTGATGTGAGTAATTTGAAGACAATCGGACTATTTTATCACATTTTATAAGAGTTATAATTATTAAAAATTCTGACCCTTTTTGTGTGGGAGATACTTGATTGACTGAACCGATACTGTCCATTTTCGCACCTAACCTAGAACTGGTGCAAATATTAGGATTTGCAAAGTTGGAGCAAAATTGGATTATCCTCTCTGTGCAGTAACATATTTTATTTGCAAATTTTGACCTTTTGTGTGGGAGGTACCAGAAGGAGTGAACTGATATTGCCCGTCTCCGAACTCGATCAAATTTTGATAATAATATTACGATGTACCAAGTTTGAAATAAATTTGATATTCCCTTCGAGAGTTATCGTGCGCACCAGCCAGACAGATGGACGGACGGACGTCGCTGCATCGACTCTAAATGTCCTGAAACGGATTTGGTCCAAAGAGACCTAGGGTCTAAAACCGTTATTTCGATGAGGCACGTTTTGGCTGTATCAAATTATATAAACCCTCTCTAGTCATGTGGCTTAGGGTATAATTACAAAGTGAGGGTGGCGGCTACAAGACTGTGCCTAATATTTTGGCTTTCTCATTTCCTTCAATTTTACAATGATTAGGTTAGGTTAATAATAAGAGATTCATAAACAATAAATATGAGAACTATATTTTTCCTAACCCTTTATTCAATTCTTGTTTTTTTTTTGGAATATTTTATGAATGAATCCCGAAAACTCTAGTCGATCTAAATTATTTGCTGGGCTACATAAATTAGCAAGCCACACATACACAAACCAAAGTGTTTTCGTTTTTTAGATTTTCCAGTAATTAAATAAATTAAATAGATTTGAAACAATTAATAATTTTTTGTTTGTTTTGCATACATGCAATCGACAAGTTGCTGCATTTTATCCAGAACAGACAGACTTTTAAATAAAAGACTGCTGCTTTGGAAATATTCTACAGTTATATTTCTAATTTCAAAATGGATACTAAAACCATACACCTTCTAGCAGGAGTAGTGCTTTTATCAGTGGTCGTAGACAAAATTTATGAATTGTGAAATTTAAAATGAATTTATAAAAAACTTATTAATATTTGCAGTTGTCGCATGTAACGGCCGAGGTTGATTGCAATAAAGCTCCAGCTTTTGTGGTAAGCATTGAAATGGTGTTCTGTCTAGAAAATAAAATACTCTAAATATTACAAATTAAAAGGATCCCAAAGAATGCTGTGCAGTGCCAAATCTAATCAGTGAGGAATTGGTGGAAAAATGCAAAGGCAACGAACCCCCACCACCACCACCTTCGGGTGAGATGAATAATGAAGTTGATGAATCAGAACAAGGCGGTCCCGGTCGTCATCATCATCATCGTCACGGACCTCATGGACACCATGGTCGTCATGGCCACCATCATCATCATGTAAATGTTTGTACTACAATATTTGTATTCAGTTTATATCTCCCAAATTTATCTTCCCTACAGTGCTTCCCCACATGTCTTTTCAATGAAACTGGCATTTTGATTGATGGCGAACTACAGGAAGACAATTTGGACACCTTCTTAAGTGGTGCTGCTGCAGAAAATCCCGAGGTTTTGCCAATTCTAAAAGAATCCTTTCAAACATGCTACCAAAAATCAGTGGAAATAATGGAAAAGATCCGAGAACATTGGTCAAAGAATGAAAATTCGTCACGTCGACCACCACATCATCACCATCGTCATCATCATTGTTCTCCTCAGGCTGGCATCATGTTCCATTGTGCCATGATGAATACTTTCAAACAATGCCCCGATTCGATTTGGTCCGATACTGATGAGTGTAACAATGTTAGAGAATACTTCACCGAATGTATGCCATCGCCGGATGATCAGGACGATGATGAGGAGGAAGAAGAATAATTTCGAATGAGCGTTTATTTTTTTGAAATTAAAAATTCCTATATATTCAAAAAATACCTATATTGAAAATTAATTAAATAAATTTGAAGCATTAAAGATATTTTTTCCGATTTGTATACATTTCATTTTGCACGGAAGTAGCATTTGTACAAATAAGTGTATCTTAAGATAGCTTCTTTATATGGAGCTGCTGGCCTCAACTGTATAGTTCCCGAGAAGAATCGTGCACGTGAGGACAAACCGATTAATAGAATACCTACGCTGTGATTTGCCAAATCCGAAAGTGATTGAGACTCATAAAGCTTTGGCATTAAATGCTAAATATCAAGCCCTCGAAAGAAGAAACGCTCGATCATTACTAAAAAATAGAATTCTTAGAAAATAAAAACTTTTTCGAAAAATACCAGAGAATCGCACACCAAACCAGCTAAAACAATTTTTCTTTATTTTTTTTTTTTTTTAAATATCTTTTGATTGGTAATGTTTGCAAATATTTTCAATATCCCATTTTGAAAACCTTTCCTCCTTGAGAATGGTGCAAAAATCCCAAAAAATATTTAGCCAATTCCATTTAAGTTTTATGGTTGTGCCACTGGGAGTGTTTGATTGCGAATGTTTTAAATTTGTGGTCTGCAAATGTTAAATCGATTCGTGTAGAACAAGTCCGATTCCACAGCCATTTAAAGGGTATTGAAATATTGAAAAAAACCCTTATGCTCCGCCAAAATGAAAATAGAAAAGGGATTGAAACTCATTAACCCCAAAAAACAAATACCACATATTCGACTGTCAAACCTTCAAAAACAAAACCAAAGCGAAAGTTCTAAAGTGGGGCGTGGCCGATATACCCACTATACCACTTTGCGGGAGCTATATCTAAATCTTATCCGATCTCGATAAAATTTGCCAAAGGTATTTCTTGGCTGTATTTGATATATTTTTCCAAATATCAAATGGGGAGGACAAAAATAACAAATCGGATGAACAATATATATGGGAGCTATAGCTAATCTGAACCGATGTGCAAGGTTCCATATTTTTTTGGCAGATATTACACGTTTGGTGCACAATAAAAGGCAAATTGGACGAAGATATATATGGGAGCTATATCCAAATCTGAACCAATCTCGATAGAATTCTTATCAAAGGTATTTCTGAGCTATTTTTGATATATTTTTTCAAATATCAAATGGGGAGGAAAAAAAATAACAAATCAGATGAACAATATATATGGGAGCTATAGCTAATCTGAACCGATTTCGATCAAATTTGGCATAATTATTTTTAGGCCTAATTTGGTCGTATGTGCAAAATTCATACTTTTTGGGCTGATATTGCAAGTCGAGTCGGACGACGATATATATATATATAATTTTCGACCGATTATCTTCAATTTTAATAGGGTTCGTTTTTGGGTCACACAAATGAAGGAAAACAATACCGACAGGGTATAAAGAGCTGCTCGATCATTTCTAAATACAATTGCTCGAAAAAAATCTTTTTCGGAAAATATATTCAAAATAAAATATAACTTCTATTCAATTTTGCAAGTTTTTATAAATACTGTACATAGTGTTTTTTCGAATATTTGTTTCCTGCCTTTTCCTAGTTAGGAATCCCGCAATAAAGTCGAATAATACTGTGATCGCAGATATCATCAGATCTTCATGTTTATAATTAGAGGTGTCACAAAATTGGTGTGGCTAATTCATGTTTCCGAATCAATTTCACCAGATCCGATATGCATTTCAGTACAATTTGATTTCGTGACAAACGTGAATTTAGTTTTAGGTCATAACAAAATGTTTAAAGTTGATTCTAAGAGTCGATATAAACCAATAATATTTATCGTTAATAAAGACAACGATACACCATTTCTCTATCCATATGTTGTTTAAGACTGTTTATAGGAAATTCATTGTTATAACCACACATCTTTGACATTCCATCATCTGAATCTACACTTTGTTTACAATTCTAATTCCATTTAGCTTTGGTAGAAAAAAAACATACACAAATGATTAAGATTTTTTACATATTTATTTGTTTTACCTTCAAACAAAACACTGTGTGTTTCACTGACGCCTTCAGGATAGTCTTACAATATAAAAAAAGAAATTGTAGTAAAACCCACACATTAAAGCCAATATCCCATTTACAAGAAGTAGGTTCTTGGTTTTCTGTAGGAGAACAATTTCCTGTTGCCCTTGTGGTGAACACGTTGTACCAAGGGGAACTTGATCTTGGAATCGTGGAATTGTTTAACATTAACACGGCGGGTCTTGCTAGCGGCAATGGCTTCAACCTTGATGATTTGGATGGAGTGAGCACGAGCACGATGACGGGCACCCATATCGCGGTAGCATTGGGTGACGGCACCACCAACGGTCAAGTCACGGTATTCGCGGTACATGTTGTGGGTACCGGAACGGGAATCGTAACGCAACCAGATACCAAAGTTCTTGATCTTGGTGGGTGAGGTTTCGTACACTTGTTTAAGGCTAACAATTTCACCGGTGGTCTTCTTGAACTTCTTCAATTGGCGCAAGAAGTACCAGAAACGGGATTTGGCAACAATGTTGTCGGGAGCAAAGATTCTCATCTTGTACAAAGGAGTTTGAGGCTCCTTTTCGGAGGGCAACTTGCGGCCGATGACCTCGTATTCCTTCAACTGTAAAGTAAAAAGGAAACATTTTAGATAGAACACATCACTTGTGGTCACAAAAACAAAACAAAGCAAAAAATGAGGCAAACGTGTATATATCATTGGGTTGGCACAACCTCAAATTCATTTGTAACAATCAGTTTAATTGATAAAAATAATTCCGGTTGAATCTCACATACAATTTTTTAATTCACAATTGACGTTTATCGGCACCATCGTGGATTTCAATGTTTTGACAGTTCATACACACACACTCTTCTACAAACAGCGCACATGTCTGCTAAACCTTAGTATTTTTCGCCAATTTCCTAATGGCATAGTTTCACAAATTAAGTATTTTCATATAATATCATACACTGCTACATTTACAAGCATTTGCCACATTTTTCCTTTAAGTTTTGTTACAATTTTTCATATTTTTTCAGGGAAAATTACCTGTCCCTTAGCTTTCATTTTGGAAGCGTTCACGAAAAAGGAAACGGAAAGAGAAAAGACAGCTGTTGTATCTTTTTAGTACACTTGAGTCAGTGCAGAGTAATTGGGAAGTGTTTGGAAATGCTGTTATTACAACTCTGTTTTAGTATCGGCCAATGCAACACTGTGGGTTCACATGTAAAGATATTATGGAATATTGATTTCAGAAAAGCAAACTGGAAATCGAATGTGTAAATAGATTTGCAGCGATAAAAAGAAAATTGATATTGTATATTAAGTATTTATTAACTTTCGTGATGCTTCTTTAGGAGAAATAGAGACATTAAGCAGACATATTCAGCATTGCAAATATCAATGTTTTCCATGGTACAATTTTTTGGCTGGATTATCTTAACAAAGGAGTTTTAGGTTAATTAAGTTCAATATAATCCCTATGCTGCTTTGCTCTTTTACGAAGAAGCCAGCCGATGACATAAGAATAAAACATACGCATTTTTTTGAATAACTTAAGTCATCGGCTGGCTTCTTCGAAGAGAAACAAAGGAGTTTCATTTTGCCTTTCTAAAGAACAAGAATTGAGCTCCTAAGTCCGACAGTTAATTTAAAAAACACATTAAAAAAATATTGTTTCTGGTATGGTAGAAAAATACAGGTAGTGGCATAACACAGCTGCTGGGATAATGAGCTGTCAAAACAATTCATGGTAGAAGAATATGTCAAAGTTTTTTTTTTTCATCAATAAGTAGATTTTCGGGTGGTTTTTATACGACGCCAATCAGAGATTGTTATGGTATTCATTTTTAAACGAATTTTAATAGCTTTTCATTTAAAAAATATCAATTCCAAATTAGTTTAACAGTTCATTGTCACAGCAGCTGTTGTATTTTTCTACCATGGTTTCTATAACCCTTTAAACCGACTTTTTCGATCTTTTAGATCACTCTAAATCAACTTTTTCGATTCTACAGATTCCAAATCAAATTTGGCTCACAGCAGGCTTAAAGCCGCCGCCGACATTTTTCAACATAAGCCGCCGCCGACGATCAATTACATATCCCGACACTTCCATTCAGTGAATAGTTCAATTTATTAAATTCGTTCTGGAACTACAGAACTCTACTATCAAAAGAGTGAGCTAGTTCCGCGCTCCTTTGGTGAATGTGTTCAAACCATGTTGTCGGCCGTTTTGTTTTGATTCCATTCATGATGTCAGCCTTTCCCTTCTGATTCCCATCTTTATTGAGATTTTCTTTCTGTGCTGTCTTTCTTTTCAGTGTTGCCAAGTGTCCTTTGTTCGTTAGTTCAATTTTTTCTCTTGGTGGCGTCGGTTTGGTAAATTGTTAATTAATTAATTAATTAATTATTTATCGTATTTCGTATAAAAATTATATATAAATATCTAGAAACAAGTAGAACAAATGTGCATATGTGTGATTTGAGATTGTGCTTGATTTAATAAACGTGCGAATACTCTGTTTTGTTTGTTTAATAAACACCCTTTCCAGAGTCTGTGCCAGGACCAGGAGGACCGGGATTTCTTTACTTTCTTGTGCAACAAGTGCGTCTGCATGATCTTAAACACTTTGAAAGTTATCAAAAAGAAGGAAACATGCCGGGTGCTGACAAGAGCCTCAACGACAGTGACTGTGTGCTGCAGGACCAACATGTGAGTTGTATTACTTTGGATGACTCCCACGAAGATGCCATGGAAGAAGGCGAACTGGACGACGAGGATGAATCCTCACAGGGCGACAATATATGTCAAATCATATTCACAAGCCAAAGCTATGCAAAATTTGGATGTCTCATTGAGGAATGCCTCAAGGAGAAGCTAAATAGTTGTGGCGAAGACAGAAAAATCGAAATATTATCCATAGAACAGGACAACAACATTACCTTGAATGTTAGATATGCAGCAGACAATGAAAATGAGTCCCGACTTGACGATGAACAAAGCGCGCGAACTTTTGAGAAGGAAGATTCACCCGATCTTAGTGGTATAAGTGAGTTGTTCACCATTGACACTACACCAGCCCAGAAATTGGATAGCATAAATATACCCTCGTACAAGCGAGCCATAAAGGATGCCCTATTGGACGAAGAAGCGGCTGCAACCAAGAAACAAAAACAGGAGGAGAAAAATATGAAGGCTTCCAAAACAAACAATTGTTTCAATTGTGGCGAAGCAGATCACAACATCAGAGAATGTCCAATGCCACACAATATGAAACGCATCAAGGCGGCCAAAAAGAATTTCTCCAAAACTGAACGATATCATGTCGATGTAGAGCAAAGATTTGCTCATTTGAGGCCTGGTAATATTAGCGATAAATTAAGGGAGGCTATGGGCTTACGAAAGGGCGAGTTGCCCTTCTTCTTTTATCGTATGCGTGTTTTGGGATACCCGCCGGGTTGGTTGGAGGACGCCAAGGTGGAGCACTCTGGTATCAATTTATTTAATTCAGATGTATGTATGCATATACGCTCTAAATTGGTATAATTTATTTAATTTACTTTTTTGTTGTTGTTGCAGGGTTCCAAAATATTAAATTCTGATGAAGATGACGGTGATGTGGATACGAATACCCATAAATACAATGTATCGAAAATTATCGACTTTCCTGGCTTCAATCAAGACCCAGGAGAAAACTTCTTCGATGTAAGTAGTGATTGATATGCTAACAATTTTAGTGATGATAATTAAACAACTTTACAAACATTGCAGGATTATAAATATCACAATGTGCCACCGATGAACAAGAACCAATTTAAAGAGGAATTTGTCAAAACCTTGGGTGACAATGTTGTCAAAGGTTACAAACGCAAGAAGCTCAAAGACTTTCCCAAATCCAATGCCGATGACAGTGGTAATGATTTCAATCACATCCAAATATCTGATATGGAAATTGAAGATGTTGAGTCGGCTGAAAATGTGGAATTTGTGCGACCGCCACCGCCAGCAGAACCTCCACAATCAACAGAAGATATTCCTCCGCCACCACCACCATTGCCACCTTCAAGTCCAGTCACAAAAGCTCTTACCTCACCCAACTCGCCTGATTCGCCGTCATTGGATGAATTGGAAGTACGAAAGAATCAGCTTTTAAAAGAACTGGATACATCGGTTATTGAAATCGATGATTCGCTTGTCGATGAAATAATTGCGCTTGATAACAGCATGGAGCAGGAAGAAAAACAAAGCAGTCCGACCCAGAAAAATACTGATCCAGGAGAACAAACCAGCCAAACCAATGAAGATTCCAAAGATTCGTGTAAATCCTCCGAAACTGCAAATAATGACAACATTGACAAAACTTATATGGGAACACCGGTATTGAAATTCTCTCCCTACGATAGTCTGCCAAATGGTGAAAATTTCAAAGTTGGGGTCAGCGATGTCATTAATTTTGAAAATTTACCCGATTCAACGGGTAAATATGAAAACATGAAAGAGCTCATCAAAAAGGTACGAACGGTAATACACAAAATACATAGCGACGACTAAAAGGAATTCTTTGTAATATTGATTGAGTGGTAATACCTAATTTTATTAATAAATAAATACAATAACTTATTTTATAATAAAAAGAATCATTTTTGCAATATACTTAATATACTTATCATTTACGAATTAAACCATAGCCCCACAAATATAGGACAATTAAAAAAGCAAAAGAAGAAGCAAATTTATATTTTTTTGTAATATTTATTTTTTTATTTTATTGAATTTATTCGAATTGGGTTTCTCTCTATCACAGTTCTAGGGCAAGAGACAGACACTCAAGAAACATGCATTTTGTATAATGGTTTTATTCAATTCAATTCTTGTGTACCTACTTGGTGGCAAATAAAAAAATGTTCTTTTGAAAAAAAAAAAAATAAAATACCGCACGAATTGCAACACATAAACTAAATGTTGCAAAACTTTCTATAATAAAATAAATGATTCAGGAATAATATAAAAATGTATATTAATACCAATATACATATTATTTTTTTCTAAAAAAACATGTATATTGGCAAACGATCTGGAAAAATATACATATAAAAAATCCAGTATTTTGAATATATTAATTAACCGCCGGCGGTGTTGGTGGTGGCGATGATGGACCACCGCCATTGTTTCCATTTGGATTGCCACCATTTCGCTTGTTGTTACTGGTTAGTTTCAGTATCGACTCTGGCCTAATGAAATACATGACCATAGCAAAGATCATGATCATGGTCATCATGGTAAAATTGCCCTCTTCGTCACCGGTTGATGCACTGGGCTGTTGAAGTCTTCCTGTAACTGGTTTTAAAAATAAACAGAATATTATCACCTTATCGAAGTATAAAACCAGGAAATTATTTTGTTTATTAATAATTCCTTTTCATTACATACCATCAATGCAATTGGTGTCAGTGCATTCATTTTGATTTTGACGTATCTAAAAAGAAATAAAGTGGATGTTGTTAGTGGTTTGGCAATGTATTAAACTAATCTTATACTTACAAAATTTAGTAATCTTTGCATGGCCCATTCGTGTGACCACACACATTCGCAACCATCGAATTCATCAGCCATTTTAAAACAATTTGCTGAAATACCTACATACATAGCAAAAAAAAGTGGTTAGTATAAATCAAAGCATGGAATGAACAAATAAAGCCGCTACTTTCTTGCTAGTCAGTACACTAGTATCACTCTAAACCTTTGCAATTTTAGAATCTTATTCAGCCTTTCGTTTTTGAATACTTTCATTTTAATTCAATGACCGACATTTGGTTGGAAATTCTATTTAAGTACAAAGTATTTTTTTTATCTAAAATGTATAAATATACATTTTGCGTTTCAAATTGTTAATAAGCTTTTTGCAAGCCTGACTTAATGAATGTTTCGGTTCACAAACATACACACATGTGTGTTTAGATGAATGTTTTTTTGTACAAACTAAACAATCGAAAAATATCAAAAAATTCCAAGTTTCCTTATCAGAGCAAAATTTAACATACTCTTGTTTTGTATTTTTGTTTTTTATTTGTTTATTATTGGGACAAAATGTACGTGGTGACATACATACATATTTTATATTAGTCTAGCATATAAAATGATGACATATATAATACAAACATACATACATATGTTTGCAGTTTTAAATCATTTCTAGCTATATGACCTAATGCATTTCTGCAAGAATTAATTAAAGATTTCTCAGGAAAAAAATTATTAAAAACTATCCACAAACTTATGTAATGACAACAAAATTTATAAACACAAGTTAATACTTTCATTTAGAATGTATGCGGAAACATATACTTTACATACAAAACTTAATATGGGGCTACGGGGGGATATGGTTTAAAAATACCAACTCGCTTTGCAAAATCTTTACTTTTATCTTTGCGTTAAAAGGAAAACAAGTTTCCATCAATACTTCATTACTTCACTCCATTAACGACATACACACATATTCGCATATTTTTTTACAACCAGTGAGGTTGTTTTTGTTATTTTTAGTGTAAAAATAAAACACCCCCCTTTTTACCTTATACGAATCGTTTCCAATGGGAGAAGATTAATAATGTCGTGGCCAATTATATTTTCCTAATTGGAATTTGCAATCTTACAGCAATTAAAATTCTTAGCAATGGAGAAGTTGTGGTACTTTTATTTATTCAACATTGTGTTAATATAGGGTGTATTTATTAATTTTTAATGCACAACAAGCCAACAAGCAACAACAAACACAGACTCAGATTGACACAAAATAAAAAAAGTTTCTTCCAATCAGATAACGAAGCGGAACGATTTTTTCTGCGGCGTCACCAAATTAGCTGTATACCAATCGACGGCGATGTTATGTCTATTTTGTCGGCACCGGCGAGATTTCAGCGCGGAAGAAAATTTTTTTAAAAACTAAAGATATATATATTTTAGGACTTTTTTAATTCATATGAACATCTATCAAAGAAAATAGGAAGTCAGAAGAAATCGCGATATTTTTTCTGGTTACGTGGCTGCGATTTGACATAATCCGCGGCGGCTCACATCTGAAAAGGAGAGGCGGCGGCAATTCTCTCCACCACAAATCTCTTTGCTTTTCCAATCATTCGTAATTTCACTACTGATTGATAACACAAAACATAGGGTGAGATCACATGTTCTACATGAATCATATTAACCGTTTATTTGAATTTCTGCTCAAGGATACGTTTACCTGGGAGGTATATATCATGCAAAAGCCTAGCATTGATTATGCCCATAGTAAGAAAATACAGTAAGATGCATCACCATTTCAAAAAAAAAATGTTTTTTCAATGATTCTATTCGGGGTTAAAATAAAATAATAATAAACAAGTAAAATAGTATCAGTCGGTTTTGTCGACAGAGTTATACCCCCAGCCCCCCAGAGTTATGATTATTCAAACTGTTGACCCTTTATGGGGTAGGTTCCGAAGCAAAATTGACCAATACGTATCTGACCTAAGACTCATAAAAATATTACAACATGCCACATTTGGACTATATCGATTACTTCCTGTACTTTATATGGGATATGTGCAATTTTTTGAAAAATGTGGAAATATGCCTGAGGTAACGAATATAGCGGACCAAAGTATTCCATTTTCATACTTCATCTAATACAGCTAAAAATATTGGTTTCTGCAAAATTTGAAGGAAATCGAACATTTATATCCAATTTTATGCGAAATCAAATTATAAAAATACTGAATATCAGTGGGTATCGTTATATGTGCGCTATAGGAAAACCTAGAACTAAATATTCAATGTTCTGCTACCGGGCTAGAACCCATTATGAACTACAAATACCAATTTTTAGACAAATCCGTGGAAAAATGTGACAAAAATCATCAAAATATCGAATATTGGCAGATACCGTTATATGGGGCCTATATAAACAATGTTTCGCCACAATAGCTAGAACCCATTATGAACTACAAATACCAGTTTCTGGGCAAATCCGATAAAAAATGTGGTAAAAATCATCAAAACACCGAATATCGTATATGGGGGCTACACCAAAACGTGGACCTTTACATAAAATAATTCGCCACACGGGGTAGAACCCATTATTACCTACAAATACCAATTTTTAGACAAATCCGCTGAAAAATCATGAAAGTACCGAATAACGAGAGGTACCGTTATGTGGGGACTTCACCAAAACGAGGACCTATACATACAATGTTTCGCCACACAAGCTAGAACCCATTATGACCTACAAATACCAATTTTTAGATAAATCCCTGCAAAAAAGAGGCAAAAATCATCAAAATACCGAATATCGGGAGGTACCGTTATATTGGGGCTATACCAAAACGTGGACCGATATATCTTAGTTAAATACCAACCATCCTAGACACAATACGAATTGTCCTGCTAAATTTTGACGCTCTACGTCAAAAAATGTGGGCTGTATCGTGATTCCAACAGCCGGACTTAAATCGACTTAGAATTTTATGCTGACTATGAATATATATACTTTTTGGGATCTATGACGAATATTTAGGGATGTTACAAACGGAATGACAAAGTTAATATACCCTCCTTTCCAAGATGGAGGGTAAAAAAAGAGGGAGGTATATAAGTAGAGCAATGACAAATGTATGGCTTAACTTTGTAAAGGTCAGACAGATATAGGCTTATCCCACATATAGAGCCTTGTTTAAACCGAAATATTCGATCTAAATTTGAGTCTATGTTAAGTGTTTGGTAAAGACGGTAACTTCGGCAGCTATTAGCATAGATCGGCGAGTAGTAGTTCCCGTGTAGGACTAGTATAGTTAGTGGTCTATAAATACACCCATTAAAAAAAGATACCTCATGCAGAGTCATTTGAATGTAATTGGTTTTCATTATTGTATTGCAGGAAAGTGGCAATACAAGGTGTAATATATGTGAGTAAATTTCAGTCGTACTATTAAAATGATAAACACTGCTACGTACGTACCTATAAATAATCTATTGCTATGTCTGTGTAGAGGAGATAAAATTTCAGACAAGTTCGAAAATTAAAAATGTCAATGCCTAAAGAGTTATATACTTACATACACACATATGTTGTTTTTACATGTAATACACCGGACAGACTGGCCTTGGACTAAAATAGGGTTGTTTCGAGTTGTATAACGATAAAAATCTAATGGCCAATGCAGTTTATAACACAACCCTGATACGTGGCCATTAAGAGATTGTTTACCCAAGTGGGTCTTCAATGAGCAAGGGCTATTACTTCTGCCTACTCAATATCAACAGATCGGATATTTTAGAAAATGAAAACCCTGTTTGCTTAATAGAAATATAAAATGGCCCATATCACGGCTTGCCCCGAAATGTATCTCGAAACCATTTAAGGGGGTCGTCGAATAAAATATTGGTTTTTGATTGTGAAACATGCTCCATATCTACAGAAAATGATTTGCAGCAACACTGATTTAAGTTACTCATGCCTTACTTATTTGACTTTTAATATTATCCGTGATAAAATTCAAATTCTTCTTCTAAAAAGGAGAAAAACTCACCCAAAGATTTGGTTAATTATGCCGCTTCTATTATTGTTCTTCAGTTTTCTATGAAAGTGCAATGTGTTTGTCAACAAGTAAGGCTCTCAACTAATAACCGATATCTTTTCACAAACAAAAATATACGGAGTTAAAAACCACAGAAACAGCAGTCAACCAAAACAAATAGCTACGAATGAAAGAAGAGCGATTAACGTGTACTATGTTCATTGGCTTTCAAATAGGTTTGTGTATTTTCAATACATTCATACACACTCTCAATATAATATACCATGGGTTGTTGGTTCACTTAAAAATAAATTATAATTCTATATATACAGGCAAGGGTATTAAAAGATAGTAGTAACATACTTACACAAAACTAATAAATATATTGTCATTTATTTACAGAATTGGTTTTGGTAATTTTCCGGCGGGTACGCCTCAAACCGGAAGGACGACAATTGTTGGGGATGTCAATTGAAATGGGCGTTATTGGGGGAGCCTCGCCATACATTTTCAAACGGCCAATGCGATCATTGGCACTTGGATTGGGAGAATTTAATGTAATATTGCTGCCACATTCCTCAATAAGTTTTGTGGTTTTGGAGAAGGATGCACTTTTTTCTTCCCAGGCAATGGATTTAAAATCTTGCTGTACTTCCGAATCAGAATCTTCTTTGGTGCGCGGTGTACTACAATTTGGTGCATTTTTAAAGAAATCATTTACATTTG
This sequence comes from Musca domestica, assembly GCF_030504385.1. NCBI lineage: Eukaryota > Metazoa > Arthropoda > Insecta > Diptera > Muscidae > Musca > Musca domestica. The sequence goes on from NW_026712409.1 coordinate 10,277,712, forward strand.
GTGTCCATGGAGAGTTTAGGTGGCACATTGATTTAGCTTTAAGAGGAGTTTTGACTTGCTGTCCTTCTATTAAGTTAGTTGGAATATCTCTTCCCCCCTCCAAGTCTTCATTGAAATTATTTGAGTTTTTGCTAATGCCATACGAATGTTTTCTTTGCTTTGGTTTCTTTCTAAGTGACAATAAATTTTTCCTTGAAATTATTGATTTGGTGGCTGAGGTATTAAGCGGTGATTGCACTGAAAGTTCTGAAAAAGATTGTTGAATCCTTTTTGAGGGTGGCAGGGGAGTGTTAACATTGTCTAGTCGTCGTTTAGAGGTAGATGGAATTATTATTTCGGCAGAATTATTTTCTCGAAACGAGTTATCATTGTTGTCAGATATCACAGATTTTGTGGGTAAAGCATTTAAAGGTGATTCCAAAATATGTTGCATGGCAGGTTGTTTGGATAGCGTTCCGGGGGTATTTACATTATGGGTCGATGGTTTTGGTAATGTGTCATTAATATTAGGTAAATCTTCTATATGCCTTTCTTTTATAGACTTCAATTGATTATTTTTAGTTTGCATTTTTAATTTAGCTTCCTTCAGGTTTGCTTCATAATCAGTATTGGCATCATTCTGAAATTCTTTTAGAATATTTTCCACAGCCTTTCTTGCTTTGGATGAAATCTGCAGGTTTTTACCACCAGCTGTTTGAAATCCATTTAATACGTTTGGTTTTGAAACATTAAAATTTGAATTCTTCTCTTTAGCTATTTCTGTGGTAGTAAGTTCGGCTTTACATTTTTCTTTATCTCCATGTAAATTGGTGTCTTCATTTGTAGATATGTTATCTTTGGTCTTAAGTTGATTCTTTTTATGGTGAATTTTCTCTTTCAATTCTGCAAGATCTTGTTCGCAAGAATTTATATCATTTTTACACTGAAATTCCAATAAAAGATTGGCAACAGAATTTTTAGCTTTTTCAGATATTATTAATTTCTTACCACCGGCAGTTTGAAAACCTTCATTTATTTCTGCAGATGAGTTGTTTTCCTTGGTATTCGTCTTAATTAAATCTTTTCGTTTACTTTTCATTTCAACCAGATTTTGTTCTAAATTATTAGAGTTAAAATCTGCTTGAAATTCCTGCAAGAGATTTGCCACAGAACTTTCAGCTTTCTTGGAGATTTTAATGCCTTTGCCACCAGCCGTTTGAAAGCCTTGCAAATTAGTATTTGGTTTAATATTACTTTCTTGTTGGTTGCTAGTCGTTAATTTGTGGTTTTTGCTTAATATTTTATTTTTCAAGTTGAGTAGATCTTGTTCGGGAGAACTTTGATCTGTTTCATTTGAAAATTCCTTAAGAAGTTGAGCAACAGCACCCTGAGCTTTAGTTGATACTGAGATTTTCTTGCCTCTTGCAGTTTGAAAACACCCTGCATTGTTTTGATCTTTCAATGGGTGACATTTTTCTTTGGTATTTTTAGTCGCGGATGATTTTCCTTCCAACAATTCCTCCAAAGGCCATTCACTAAATATCACATCGGCCAAATCGGCCTCATTCTCCCAATAATCTTCAATTTGTTTATCTTGCTCGACGTTAATTTCATTATTTTCTTTAATATTCGACGGCAACAAAGCCATTTTAGCAGCTGCTTTAGACGTTGAAGGTTGGTCGTTTTCTGTACACATATTTCTCGTTTTCAGAGGCTCTGCTGATGTATAATTTTCTGAAATCCTTGGGTTTCTATCACAGTTTCGTTTGTTTGCAACATTTTGTTGAGATGACACACCTTCAATGGAGCCTAATTCTGGCAAATTTTTGCACATTTCAAATGCTTTCATTTCAGCCTCTTTTGAGATATGTATGGGTTTAGCGGAAGCCGTTTGGAATCCACATTTAATATCATTTAGCCTTTTCTTTGGTGATGTGTTACTTCTTTTTTCATTTACTGCTTCAAGTTCTGGTAAATTTTTGAAAATTTCTAATGCTTTTATTTCAGCTTCCTTTGAAATATGTATGGGTTTGGCAGAAGCTGTTTGGAAACCCATGTTCACTTTATTAAATTGTTTATTGGAATTACTACTTTCTCTAGATAAAGCATGGGTGGCAACTTCAAATATTTGATGTTTATTCTGCTGATATAAAACTTCCTGAGTTTTAATCATTGCCAAAAGATCGGAAGAATCATCATACCAATTTTCTTGATAATTATTTCTTGATGTTGCTGTAAACAATAATTCCAGCATTTAAATAAATAAAATAAAATTAGCTAAAATTAAATTCTTACTTTGTTTCCTTGATCCAATTTCATGGTCATCTGAAATTAACAAGACCCAATTTACATTTAATTTCGAATATATAAAAAAATATCCCTCTTTACCTTCAAAATATACATTCATTTCCTGGTCATGCTGGTGCGATATTTGTAGTTTTTGTGGACTTATAAGCGTTTCATTCATTTGGTCGTCTTCGTGGACATCATTGGGTAATGATGTTTCATTTTCATCATCCGTTACCCTCGCAAAGCCCATAAAATCTTCATCGGAATTATAGGAATGCAAATGATGCCTCCTATTCGAAAATTGTTTCATACATTCAATATCTTCTAATAGATAAGACACCCTGTTAACATTTGTTGAAAGATCTGGTTCCACTTGTGGATTATCTTGTGTAAAAAATGTGGTCAGATCTAGAAGATTTTCACTCAATCTATTAGATAAGTCAGGAGCAGTTGTGGTATCCAACAAATCTTCATCCTCCCTTTGACTTATTTCTTGCATTGATATAACAGAACTACCATTACTTAAACGATCGTCTTCTTTGTCGTCTGCAGGCTTGGGTGATTCTGAAAACTCTAGGCGTCTGTTCAAATCTTTCTTTTGCCTTTTCCTACGGCAATATGTTTTTTCAGGCATTTGCCTAAGTATAAACTGTGGACTATACTCCAAATTCCGCGCACTGGTCTCCAATGACTTTTTGGTAAAAGGCGACATGGCAAAGTCTTCAAGTATAGAGTTAACCAAACGTAAACTCTTTGTGGGGGTAGATATTTCCAGTTGATCTGCCTCAATGCAGCAGTTTAATAATTCTGATTCGGTAATGAAAAATGATTTATCATTGTCCCTGCCTGCCATGTCCTCATCATTTAACTCAGTTTCCACAAGCCTCTGACATGTTTGAAACTCTTCGTGCTGTTGTGGTACATCGGTGTTTCTGGGTATGTTCTTAGAAGATTCTCGATCAGCTAGCATCAACATTGTTTCCATTTCAAAAGGCTCATAATCTGGTACTCGAGACGATGTGACCACAAAGGTTTTATTCAAATCTTCCTCCTCGTCCGACTCATAATACAAAAATCGCAGAGTATCTTCATTGTTTTTGTTGCTTGCGACTGTTTCTACAGTTTTGGAATTTCTTTTATTCTTCCTTATCGTTCGAACGTTGCGTATAGATTTATTCGAGGTGGAGGGACTTGATGAGATGGATTCTTCTTGCACTAACATGTTTCGGGGATCCCAGTCGTAAGCCTGTTAGTTGTTTGGTAGCCTCTGGTTTGGGCACTCAATTGCCACCGATTTTTATTAATTTTGAATGTTGCGCGTTTTTTTGTGGATAATTTGAGAAGAATGCCCTCCTGGACAGAAGATTGTGGATGTTTGTTTGGACGATGGTCCCGTATGTCCAAAACTACTAAAATTAAAGACGTTCCAAAGAAAACAAATAGGCAAGCAAAACAAAATCTCCGATAAAAAATGTACGGAAAGCAAAATCCCCGAGTACCTCAGTTGTTTACGAATGAGACATGAGGACGATGCAATCAGCTGGGAAATTCATTGAAATGAATCGCGGAACTAGTATACAATGTTTCAGTGATGCATTGTACTGTTTAAACCCAATTGTAGTTTACAACAGTATAACATTTTTTGCACTCAGAAAAAATATACATTTATATTCAAACTAATCAAATTTCTAATTCATTATTAAATTTAAATAGAACAGTGTTTGGCTTGCTTGTTTGGGATACCATAGTATTTTGTTGTTGCAAAATCGTCAGGCAAAATCCCATTATTGTTGTTTCTATTAATAGACACAGGCACGGTCGACGAAGGGGTTTTTGTTGTAACAGACAAAACAAACTTACATGGTTATGTTACTTCGTTCAGGTTGAACGAAAGCATAACAAGTGGAGAAAGATGTAAATGTTTATAAGTGCGGTTGTAAGATTTAGAAGATTTTCCAAAAGAATTTTAGTTTTATGTAATTCTTTGGTTCCTCTTCTATTGAGCTTACGATCTCGTCACTTGGGTAAGAAATGTTTTTTGTCATAGAAGTTATTTTTTAAAATAACTTCTGGGGAGAATATCCCAGACAAGAAACAAGGGAACTGATGAGGATTGGTGGCTCTTTCCGAAACCTAGGTATTCCCTGCCTTACCCCCTGGTAAACATTACCATCGTTCTCCACTCATAAACAAACGTTGTTTTTAAGTTTAAATATTCAACAAAGATGAAGGTGAAAAGTTTGTTCTTACAATCAAATGTATAGTGGTGGCTAATTATCGTCCTTATACCATGTTCACATGGTTCATGATTCGCTCTCTATTATTCGTCTCTTTATTATGCTCTTTGTTTAATTCAATTTAAATCACTCTCCCAAGCTGCAAATGTGAAAAAATCATTAAATTCTAAAAAAAAAAATTCAAAAGAACGGAAAATCATGACTGAATATATTGAACGATGTGTAAACATTTCAGCAAGAGAAATTTTGTTTTATATCTCATCTGAGGTACGCTTCTTTGCCACGAGTTCGAATGTTTGGAGAATGAAGGTTTATTTGGTTTGTGATCAATCAATGCTTGTTGCAGAGCATGCATGGAATATTTTAAATAAATAACTATAATAACATAATAAAAACTGTATTTTTTATTTTTAAATATAATATCCGTGGTATAATTAAGAAGGTAAAGTCATACAATTTTTTTTCAAAATTTTTCGTTTGACAACATCTCATTTTATTTTTATAAATCCATTGTATACACGGAAATCAGAGATGGAACCATGGTAGAACTAAGAAGGTAAAGTCATGTAATCATATGTTTACAATTTTTTCAAATTTAAAGGTCAAAATTTCTTCTCACAATCATGTTGTATATGTCTCAAATAGTTTATTTCGTTACAAAACCCGACGATTTTGTAGATGCATACGTTGCAAAAATCATAAAAAGAATACACACACATAAACAAATGAAGTTGGCATATTAAGCCAAGAAAATAAAAAAAATTAAGATCACAATTTCATTGTACCATGGAAACCTCAGTGAAAGGTAGATTACAGAAAATGCAGAAATGGATATTCTTAGTTGAAATGACTTTACCTCCTTAATTTTACCATGATAATATCGTACCATTTACATTTCTATCATTTCAATATCGCCACTTGGAGCACCATACAATGTTCTCCGTATCATATTCTGCTGAAACTGTAGTTGTATCAAAACAATAATATAATTGGCAATACTGTTGAATATCTGAAATATATGAAGATATTATAAATGTCAATTGTAAATAAATACCGGATCAACCATACCATAAACAATAAACCCAAATTAAAACGAATTGTTTTGCCCACGGTAAAATTGTAATTGTTATGCATTCGCCAATGAAAAAAACACTCCACATCGTCACGAATAACAAACGATTTGTTGAAATAGTTTTCTATGCGAACAAATTCTTGCCAGCAATTTTTTCTCTATTAAATAAATAAAATAAAGTTGAAAATTAACATTTTTTTTAAATAATGTTTTCCATGGTAGAAGGAACAGGTAGTCGCAACGACACAGCTGCTGAGACAATGAATTGTCAAACTAGTTTTATATATATAAATGGTAGAACTAAGAAGGTAAAGTCATGTAATCATATGTTAACAATTTATTCAAATTCACACATTTGACAGCATGTCATTTTCAAAATCTATATTTATAAATCCATTGTATACACACAAAATCAGAGATGGAAACAGTTTTTTATGCATTAAAATTGGACAAGGTAAATTACAGAAAATGCATTGATATGTCAAAAAATTTTAAATGTTTTTTTTTTAAATATAAGTTTTCTTTACGTTTTCTTATACTTCGTCGGAGGTCATTATAATTCGCGATTTTCAACAATTTTTTCAAATTTAAATAATTTTTCGTTCAATATTTGCAATTCCAAAATTTTTTTGACAGTTCATTGTTCCAGCAGCTGTTTGTCTACCTATATTCTTCTACCTTGTTTTCCAGCCGTAAGACTACGTTTACATTAGTCCCACCATTGTGATTAATCGTTTTACCGTGATTTGTTGGACACTCTAAATCATAATGTTAAGGTTTTTTAAAATAAAACATTGCAAATGTAAACGGCCCAAAACATCATTTTAGATAAAACATTTTATTATACCTCTGCATGTGCCATGTGACCATAAACGCTGCATATAATTACTTTGTAGATGCGCGGCAGTGTAAAAAATGCAATAAAAACATATTCCTTCCAATGGGTATTCGATTCAATTGCCTTGGAGCACACCAAAAATCCCATATTTGTCAAAATTGCAAAATCGTAGAACATGGATGCACTGCTGACAACATTAAAAACTCTGTTTAAACGATGTATTAAAGCATTGTACTCTTTAAAGAAGTATTCGAGTATTTTAAATTTCCTCAATAGCCGAGTGTCGTTACGTTGGCCGTTGCTACATGACACGAAATTCAAATTAACGAGTTTGTGTAACAACCGGAAACGAAGTCGCAGCATATCCATTTGTACGGCAAATAGAAAAGATGCCAATCCCGAGGAGGCCGTAATACAGGCATACGCAAAGGATATTAAAAAGGAGCTGAAATAGCCACAACTGCAGTTGGCCAAATTAAAAACAAATCCAAACGCTATTATCGAAAAATAGGAGTAGATAAAAGCCGTCAACCGCGTATATTTGCGACAATTCTTTTGGTAATTCCAATTGACATTGGGAAAGGATTTCACCACTTCATCATCAATAGACTGTAGACGATTCCAGGCTTTCAGATGCTCTTTGCGCGTTCTGTCCAAACCAAATGTGACAGCCAAATAGGTAAAGACACTAACTATAGACTCGAAACACATGACGAATGTAATTATCGGCGAGAGTCGTCCAATCATGGCACTGTAATACTCCTCGGTGGTCAATTTGACAACAACGCCTCCCATGAAACATGCCAACAAAATCAAACGAACACTATACGTGTAAATAAGAGAGAGTTTCGTATAATACAAGCGTACGCCGTTTTTTAATCTAAAGCACAAACACCCGGTGTGGAATAGAAAGAAGAACATCAGCTGAAAACACTGGATAACACTTTTACTTTGAAAAAATGACCGCATTTTATTTGTTTTCTGCATTTCTATGCGTAATATACTATTGGGTTCGGTTTCCTAGATATAAATGCCCAAATAAACTTGTCTTTTGTATATTTTAGCCCCCCAAAATAAAAGTGAACAATTAAAATCAATTACTGGCAAAGATAAGCATCTTTTGTCAATCACAAGAGGGCTCTTTATAGCCTGAACCAAAGTGGGGTCAGGGTATTATGTCTTTGTGCATTTGTATGTAACAGGCAAAGACAAAGAACTATAAAGATGGGGCAAGATAGAGTAAAAATATGGTTCCTTTTAATTATATGCATAGAATCACATTCTTAGTCGATTAATGCAGGTCCGTCTGTCTGTCCATGTATTTTTGTAAACAAAGTACAGGTCGCATTTATTGCCCGATCCAGATAAATTTTTTCACAAATCATTTGTTTGACCCAAGAATGAACCCTATTGAAATTGCAGATAATCGGTCAACATTTAGATATAGCTCTCCTATATATCTTCGTCCGATTTGCCTTTTATTGTGCACCAAACGTGTAATATCAGCCGAAATAGTATAGAAGTTCGCACATACGACCAAATTAAGCCTGGAAGCCTTTGGACCAAATCCGTTTCAGGACATTTGCAGCCGATTTAGCGATGCCCATCCGTCTGTCTGTCTGGCTGGTGCGCACAATAACGCTCGAAGGGAGCATCCGATTTGATCCAAACTTAACGTAATGTTATTATCAAACTTAGATCGAGTTCGGAGATAGGCAATATCGGTCCACTCCTTCTGGCACCTCCCCCACAAAATGTCGACATTTAAAAAAAAAAAAATAATAATAATTTACTGCACAGAAAGAGAAAGAATAATCCGATTTCACTCCAACTTTGCATATTCTAATATTTGCATCAGTTCTAGGTTAGGCGTGAAAAGGGACAATATCGGTCAACTCCATCAAATACTTCCTCCTCAAAGGGACAACATTTGGTATAATTATAACTCTTATAAAATGTAATGTATGTTTCCAATTGCCTTCAAATGACACACATCGCAATATTATTATTAACTGGTGTGAAGATGGAATATATTGGCCCACTCCTTCTGGTACCTCCCATACAAAGGGTCAAATTTTTGAGTAACCATGAAGCTCATAAAACGCGAAATTAGCATCCGATTCCATTCAGACTTGGCAAATATCGATATTTCCATCAACACAAGGTCTTTTATAAAGATGTTTGAGATCGGATCACTGCTTCTGCTACCTCCCCCACAAAGGCTCAATCTTTTGAACAACCAAAACGATCACAAAATCCAAAATAGGTATCCGGTTCTCTTCAAATTACACACATCACAATATTTTTATTAACCCAAGGTCTGGTGTGAAGTTGGGATATATCGGTCCACCACTTCTGGTACCTCCCCGACAATGGGTCAAAATTTTTAAAATGCATGAAGTTCATAAAACACGAAATTAACATCCGATTCCATTCAGATATGGCACATTTCAATATTTCCATCAACCCAAGATCTGTTATAAAAATGCTAGAGATCGGACCATTCCTTCTGGTACCTCCCCCACAAAGGGTCGAATTTTTAAATAAACAAAACGCTCAAAGAAAGCGAGATAAACATCCAACTCTCTTCAAACTTCACACATTCCAAAATTTTTGCAAACACAAGATCTGTTGTGAAGATGATGTACATCTGCCAACCACTGCTGGTACCTCACCTACATAGGGTCCCAATTTCCAATACTTACATCTGTCAAAACTTGCGCAACAAGTCGCTGATTATTTACAACTTGCTATATCTAAATATTTGTCCTAACCAGAAATCTGATTGAATATGTAATTTATCGAAATTTATGATTCCGCATAAAATTGAATATAAATGTTCGATTTCCTTCAAATTTTGCACATAACAACATTTTTATCAGCTTTAGATGAAGTATGAAAATGGAATACTATATCTGCATATTTCCACATTTTCCAAAAATGTTCACATATTTCATATAAAGTACAGGGAGTAGTCGATGTAGTCCAAATCTGTCACGTTGTAACATTTATATCTGTTTTGGGTCAAATACGAATTGTTCAATATTGGTCAACTGCTCCGGCACCCCCCCATAAATAATAAGTCAATACTTATACTATTTTGCATTGAGTCAAATGCCAAGTTCTCTCACAGAGAGTTTGACGGTTCGCTCTCATTAGTTTAACAGAAACCCATGTTTGTCAATTATTGTGACTGCATGTAAACGTACCTTTATCTTTCACATTCCAAAATTCATTTCACACAATAAAACAATTTTCTTCTTTATTCATTGAATTAAACAATCTTTATTTATACGACTAGATCCGAAGAAGTTTTAAAAATTATACAAAAATAATAAAAAATAGTTTTTTGTTAAGAATTAACTTAAATCGCACAAAATAACTCTTATACGAAAACAAGAAGATAATAATTAATTATGTGCAAGTGAATACATTTAAAAAAATATATAAATCTAAGCTAAGAGTAAAATTTAAAATGTATCATTTTTATACAATAAAAAAATTATTAGTTATAAGAAATGAATTTATAGAATAATATACAATTATATATTTATTTGAACTTATTTACATCAGACATCATTTGTTTTAATACTTTATCTTTGTAGTAATGTAGTTTAGCAGAATGTTTTGTTTAAGAATGTTTGTATTGAATAACGGGTTTTAGAACACCAAAAAAATAAAATCAAATCAAATGAACACGAAAATTAAAATATCCTATAACCTTTGTTATGTTTCCATAAATCCCATCATTGAAAATATAATTTCTCAGTTACGTTTATTTTTTTTTTTAAATATTTTTTTTATTTATTTTTCTTTTTATTTTAGGTACCTAATTTACAAACAACAAATATGCGATTTAAATCATTTGTAGTAGTTTCTTTTTTTTCTTAATATTGAATACTTTTCATAGGATTCACTATTGTTTCGTGTTTTGTTGCCATTTTTTGAAGAAATAGAGATAGTAAAATTATGTTTTCGGGAAGTTAGAAGAGGATCGCTAGTTCGTGGTATGTGGGTGGTTGTGTGTGTGAATAATTTACTTCCTTCCCAAAGTATCACGCCATTCCGAGTACTTATCCATTTCTTGATGCAGTTGTAATGCTTCCATGCATGCGTTGAAGAATGGTGAGCCAAAGCATTCTTGTCTGATCATGATGAGAGTTGAGGGAGTGGGAAATTGTAAAAGAATAGAAATGGAAGAAGAGAGTATTTTTTTCAAATTAGTATTTATTGTTTTTCATAGATTTTAAAGGTTTATGTACATTTGCAAGTGAACACTCAAAAAAAGGGTATGGTTCACTCTTTGTTTTGCCATTAGAAAAATATTTTAATTTTTTGATATATACAGGTGTAGAGCACTAATGAAATTGAGTTTTTATAGTTTATGTTCAATCCCAAAAATTAATATATAAACACCATATCTCAATTTCACAAAATTCAAACTCACTCTGAAAGTTTAATTATTTACAACACGCACAAAATATTTTTTTGGAAAATAGGTTAAAAATAGCAGCAAGACTCATTATCGTTTTGACCCACATTTTCAATAATTTTATGACAACATTGATATGTAAAAATTAATTTTTTTTTTCAAAAAATAAGTAGATTTGTATAAGTTTTTCTTATACGATACCAATCGGAGGTATTCGTTTTCCAACAATTTTTACAAATTTAAAATTTTTTTCAATCAAACTTTTCAATTTAAAAACTAATTTGACAGTTTGAGTTTTCAGCAGCTGCGTCGATGAGACCACGTGTATTCTTCTACCATGGGTTATGTTATTATTGGTTGAAGTTTTTTACAGCGTCCAAGTTAAGTCCTGTAACATGTTTCTCATGGTAGAAGAATACATGTAGATTCATCAACGCTTGGGAACGTCAATGTGCCAAAATTTGTAAAATGTTTTGTCAAAAATAAGTAGATATCTATGTTTTCTTTACGACGCAAATCAGAGGTTGTTCTGATATGCATTTTCAACATTTTTTACAAATTGCAATTATTTTTCATTCAACATTTTTAATTCCAAAATTGGTTTGGCAGTTCATTGCCCTAGCAGCTGTGTCGATGCGACTACTTGCATTCTTCTACCATGATGTTTGTTCAGATTTTGATTTTTTGGGATTCTATAGAATAATTAGCAAATCACAATACCTTTGAATACAGAAAACATATATTTGATTTATTGTGATAAGAATACGATTTACGTGACGTATACGCCATGCTAGAACTGTCAAACCAATTTTGAAACTGAAAATTTTGAATGAAAAATTATTCAAATTTGTAAAAATTGTTGAAAATTCATTTCATAACAAGTTCCAATTTGTGTCGTATAAGAAAACATATTTTTGAAGAAACAAATAAAAAAATTTGACATATCAATGATCCCAAGCTTGTTATCTCTTCCCACAAGTCATCGATAAATCCATCGTCTTCGCTTGCTCTTTTATCGATGGCGCGTGCTTGATATAAAGCGTAGATCATTCTTTCTGTCATTGTCTAAACGTCAAAAATAGGTCAGTTTCGGTATGTATTTTGAAATTTTGCGACATCAACGTGAACGATGTAACAACGCCCCAAAAGGTTGATTTGAGACCAGAGCAGAATGATATTTTCCGATAAAAAAAAAAAACACCACCAAGAGAATTGCAGAGTCGATTAAGCCGTCTCCCTGTAATTGTCGATATAAGGACAACGCGTCATGCGTTCATTTTGCTATGACATTTAAAGACCGTTTCGGTGTGCATTTTGAAATTTTCGACATCGACGTAATCGATGTAACAACGGTCTAAATGTTGATTTAAGACCACAGCAAAATGAACTCGCCATGCTGTTTTCCAATAAAAACAAAAAAAAAAAAAAAACAACTACAAAGGGAATTGCAGAGTCGATGAAACTATCTCCCTTTAATTGTCGATACAACGACAACGCGTCATGCCTTCATTCTGTTATGGCTGTTAGATATTGTTTTATTTTCGTTGCTAATTTATCGACAAATTTCGTCATGTTCTAAAACGTCATTGACGTAATCGATGTAACAACGTGCAAATGTTGATTTGAGACCACAGCAGAATTAACTCCACATGCTGTTTTCAATAAAAAAATCGTCATTCGTTCATTCTGCTATGGCCGGTTTCTTTTTTATCGGAAAATTTCGTAAAAAACTGAAACTTGTAGTTGTCGCGTCATGCGTTCATTCTACTATGGCCGTTACAGACTGTTTTATTTTCGTCAATCACTTATCGATTAATTTCGTACAAAAACGAACCTTGTAGTTACCGATAAGAACATTTCAGAGTCGATAAAGCCGTCTCACTGTAATTGTTGTTATATCAATAAGGCGTCATGCGTTCATTCTGCAATGGCCGGTTTCTTTTTTATTGGAAAATTTCGTTAAAAAAAAAACTGAAACTTGTAGTTATCGAAACTCATTACCAGTAATCGAGGAATATGAAATATATAATTTTGACAATTGTTAAGGTGAGGATACATAAAACGCTTATTTGACTGGCTTAAGTCATCGGCTGGCTTTTTCGGAAAAAAACAAAGGAGCACAGGGTCAAAATCGAACTGAGTCAACCTAAAACTTCGTTGTTCCTCTACGAAGAAGCCAGCCGATGACTTAAGCCAGTCAGAAAGTTTCTGTTAGGAGTAAAGGTGAGAATACATAAAACTATGTATTCTCACTTTTACTCCTAACAGAAATTCAGCAACTTAATTGTCCCAAAAAATATTTCAAAAATCACGTTTTCAAAATATGCTTGCAGTTGCCCTTTACAAAATTCAAAATATTGCAACAAAAGCTCATTTTAAATAAAGATAAATTATTTTGTGTTAATTATAAATAAAAAGAAAATCATAAGGAACATACCGAACAAATTAGAAATTAATAGTCCCCAGAATGACCAACTTTAGGTCTACATCAATTGAATTGGTTGAGAGGGGGCAGAAAATACGATTCGGTATTTTTTGTCGGCGTATATTCTTCCTTTTATACTCTATTGAGAACTAAATAGAGTCAGGATAGAGAGGTACGTTGGGTGCGGAGGAAACAGCTTCTTGCAGAAGCGATTCCATTAATCTGCAGCAATCTCATAGAATATACAAGGATTCATAGCAAAGTTTATAGATAAGTTTTCGATTTTTTTTATTTTGTTTTTTTTTTTCTTTTGTTTGTTTGTTATTGTTTGTTTCTTCACAAAATACAATAGTTGTGTGTAATTATGTATAAAGAGGAGTGTTTTTAACGTGTTCTATCACAATATTTTTCAATAGTTCTTTTTTATGTTTTGTTTTGTTTAATATTTATATGTATATATATGTGTGTGTGTTTAATTAAAATACGTACATACATCATAATAATTAAGATTTGCCAGCAAATTTAAACGTTACACTTTCTTTCTTTCTTTTTTTTTGGATTTTTGATTTTTAATAGGAGATGCAGGATATTTGTATAAATAATTCATATGTTTTTATGTTATTTTACAAGTATCTAATAGGTATTGTTTTTCAATTTCCTTTTATGTATTTTGTCACATTTGTAACATTTAAAATGTTCAAATGCCAACAGAAAGTAAAGACAAAATAGCAAGGAGATTGTTTTTTTTCTTTCTTTCGATTTTTTTGTAATTTGCAAAACAAGAACAAGGATAGAATTGATTTCGAATTTAATATAAGTTTATATGTAGGTGTAAGTGTATGTGTTGTGTATGAGCTATAAATACAAAACGTTGCTAAAATACTTTGTTCGTTTTATGGGTATGGGTGTATTTCTATGTTTCTAAAAACATCATTTTTTTGTTGTTGTTTTTAATTTAAAATTACAGAAAATAATAAAAAACGAGTAGAAAAAATAAATAATAGTTTATAGACGAAAACCCTTGTTTAAAATTGCTGTGCAAATTATTGTAAAAAATAATAATAATATACACAAAAACCAACAATATTAGACAAGCTAATTCGAATATTTTTTTGTTTCTTTTCCTCACTTTCTTACAAAACAAATGCAACTTAAGAATAAATTAAATTATAATTATTTATAATAATAAATAATAAAAATTAATCATAATAATAGTAATTAATACATTTACGAAAATAAAATAAATAAGTACAAAATATTCTTTTATGCTTCTTTTTCTTTTTTCATTTTCATTTAATAGTTTTTTGTATTCAATTTCAATAAAATTTTAAGGTGGATTTGAGGGATTTTCTTTTTGTTTTTTTTTTTTGATTTTGGTGATGATTTTCTTCATTTTCTGGTTGGATAATTTAAATCATTGCCTAGAGTTGAAAGACAAACCGGATGTTGGTTTATAACAATGTTTAAAGAGAGTCAGACAGAGAGAGAGAGAGAGAGAGACAGACATGTTTAACGTTTTTGTTGTTTTCTGTGTTTCTATTTTTGTGTTTTTGGTGGGAGGTGATGGTGCTGATCTAAAACAGTTATGTTGTAATTGGCGGCATATTGAAATTTATCGGTGAACCGTTAACAATTTTAATGAAATCTTGTAATTGTGAAACTTCTTCGGAGGGTATAAACAAAACTTTTAAACATTCACCAAACCATTTTGAATCGAAACAGTCTTTCCTATAAATAAAAAAAGAAAAGAAAATAAAGAATAAAATAAAACAATAAACAAATCATATTTAAAATAAAATAAGCAAAAAATAAAGAAAACAAAATAGTTAACAACATTCTATAGATGTAGCATTAAGCGTTGCTTGTTGTTGTTTTCATAGTAGAAGGTGTGTCACACATGAGTCCGTGTATTTCAAATATACATAATGTAAATTAATTAATTGTTATTTTCCAATAGGGAAGCAAAATCGAATGACAAAGGTGCGCCATTTATGACTTTAATAAAATATTGCAGTTGGCTGATTTCTTCTTCGGGTATTAATAAGGCATTAATACAACCTTCAAATGTTTGATGTGTAAAACATTTGTGCCTGTTAAATTAAACAAACAAATAAAACCAATAGAGAGTGTGAGAGAGAGAACAACAAGAAAACGGAAATATGTAAATAATAAATTACAGCTAATTCATAGCTTCCCTGTAATAACGTAATAATATGTATGTATATATTGCAATATATTTGTTTTAAGTATATCATATTAATGTTGTGATAATCGTAATATATTAATAAATCATTTTATGTGAAGATTTATTATTCTCATTAATACTCATTTCGTTTGACAAGAAAGAAAAAAGGGAGTAGGGAATTAAAATAGCTTTAAAGATGTTCCCACTCTCTGTGAATGAGACTTATTGACATTTATACATATTAAAATAAGGTTTGAACCTTTAACCACTCCCAATATTGGTCGGTTGCAAGAAAATTTCCTTCCATCTAGGAAATAAAAATACCAAATCGTAGACAATTTGGGGCGAAAACATGGCTAAAACCAGCAGGGTGATAAACATAAGCAACAAGCTACATCCGAAGCTGATCGAAACATCAACAGGACACATGTGCGGAACTCAACAGGACATTTTTTTCTTTAATAACATCTAATAAACCAGGGCGAGACAAAAGCTGGCATGATAAACTTAAATGAGCGTAATTCTCTCCACACTCACAGAGAGGACTATTGAAAAAGATAAACCATTGAGAAGATGAATAGATGGTCATCGAGAAAGTAATACATAAACATTACGATTATGTGATTTTAAAAGAAATGACTGGCAGGAACATGTAATACGTTCTTTTGCACCAATATTATTTTGACTTCTACTTATTGTACTATCAATAATATTTTCTGATAAAACTAAATGAGACGGCATGAAGTCTCCAAAAGAAATAACGAAACACAAATGTCAAACATAAACCAACCATAAAAAATGCGTTCCATAGTCTACAGAATGTGGAATGCAGAAGGTAATCTTTTCGTAATTTTTATACCCTCCACCTTGAAAAGAAGGGAGGGGAGTGAAATATTGTATTTATAGGTCCACGTTTTTTATAGCTCCCATGAAACGGTACCACCACCT
This sequence comes from Musca domestica, assembly GCF_030504385.1. Lineage (NCBI taxonomy): Eukaryota > Metazoa > Arthropoda > Insecta > Diptera > Muscidae > Musca > Musca domestica. The sequence continues at coordinate 10,294,117 of NW_026712409.1, forward strand.
GATATTCTGTATTTTGGTGGTATTTGAACATTTTTTCACGGATTTGTCTAAAAATTGTTATTTATATTTTGCAATGAATTCTAGCTCCTGTGGCGGAACATAGTATATATAAGTCCACGTTCTGGTATAGCCCCATGTAACGGTACCTCCGGATATTCGTTTTTTTTGATGATTTTTGCCACATTTTTTCAAGGATTTGTATAAAAAATGGTATTTACAGGTCATAATGGGTTCTTGCTCCGATGGCCAAAAATTGTATGTATTGCCCCCGTATAACGGTACCTCCCGATATTCAGTTTTTTGATAATTTTCGCCACATTTTCCCACGAATTTATCTAACAATTGGTGTTTGTAGTTCATAATGGTTTCTAGCTACGACGGCAGAACATTGAATATTCGTTATTTTGATAATCCTTGTCACATTTACCATCGAAGATGTTTCAAATTTTGTATTTAAGATGATTTGGTAGATTACAATCCTTAAAGAATAACATTGTCTATAGAGGTTTCCGTTTTGGTATTGCCCCCATATAACGGCACTAGCATCCACATTTGGCCATCAAACAGTTAATATTCATTCATTGAATTGGTCTAACTCATCCGTAGCATGATCTGGCAACCCTTTAAGAGTTTACCCATAGTATGTGTCAAAGCCATAAACAAGACATGTGACAAATATATACCGGAAATCATATTTTTGTTTTCTTTCTAATAAACGAAAATTCTAATATTATATAAGAATTGTGGTGTGAAATGTTGAGCATGACGATAATTATAATTATCAAATCTTAATTTGGTTATTATTGCAAATGTCAATATTTTCTAGTTTTACGATATTGTTCATATCAACAAATGATTTATTTTTTCCCATGCTGCCTGCAAGAGAAAAATCATACACCACAAATGACGCGTTAAGTATCCGTAGGATTGGACTTTTTGTGGGTCACGGTTTGAAAGAAAAAATATATTTTTGCAAATTTCCATTGAAATAGCCGCCATGTGTACATTACCTTGAACTAGAATATTACATTCGTACATGCATATATAGTCTGTCAAAAATATAAAAAGAAAAGTCTTAAAATAGTACAACGGTACATTGTCTTGGATGACAGACAGAAATGAAAAACAAACGTTTTGGGTGTGTTTGTGTATTTTTAGATCGTCTAACACGGTTTTTCCTCGAAACAATTGTTCTGTTTTCAAAATTGTTGAGCTATTGCGAATGAAAGGCACCCTCCTTTTTGTATTTTGTATTCCAATTTTTGATTGATAAATACAGCGTGCTATTTTTGGGGTAGGTCCGCATGGACTATGTTTACATTAAGGTCAATTTGCAATTTTACTGGACATGTTTTTATCAAGAATTATAAACTAAGTTCTAAAAATGGTTAAAAAATGTATTTGGGCTCTAAAGGCTAAAAAAGTTGAAAGCTTAAATTGTGACTTCAGCGTGTAAACACATCTTTGCCACTCGGAGCTGACAACAGTGTTGTATTTTTACTAAATGAAATGTCTTTGCCTTAACATTGATATGAAGTGGGCTACACATTATAAGACAATAGCAGCAACAATAAATATTTGTTTATTCAATTACTTGTGGACTTTTAACTTTTTTAAATTCATATGGAATTAAGATGAATTAGATATACAACTGTAATTTTTTTTTAAATTTAATCGGGGACCATGGAGACTATAAAGACAGGGTTAGATGAAAAAACTGCAACCAACTTCAGACTGCTGTCATTTCTAAGCCACTCGTCCGACAGCTGTTAAAATTATTCCAGTGACAGCTCATTATATTGTTTACAAGCGTACAAAAGCATTTTGGTGAGAATTATCCAGAAAAAAATTATTCGCGCTGGAATTCAAGCGTGATAGTGGGATTTCTTTAAATTTAACTGAAATAGCCACTTGTTTTTTTTCAGCTTTTCTTTAGAGCACTCCAGCATTTAAATGTGAATAAATCTTTTGTGTTTCTACTTGTAAGAACAACGAAAAAAAACTATTGTGATTGAAAACTGTCAAAATTTCTTTAATTAACAATTGCTGAGCGGATGATTTAAGAGAATTACATATTATAAAGAAATAATGACTGCCACTTAATTTATAGTTTGACATTAAAAGTCATCAGCCAATTAAAACTAAAATTAATTTTCTCTATGAAACACAGCTGATGTTCAGAGTAGCTATCAAAATATATGACTATTAAAATAATAATAATACCAACGATAAATAAAATTAAAAACAATTTTGACATTTAGCCTGAAAAAAAGAACAGCTGTTGTTCCTGAGGTGTTCCATCATTATTACACCATGTTCATACGACATTCTTACTCCAACAATTTTGCAGACTTGACTTGTTACCATAATGTTTTCTTTTGTTTCAAGTTAAAATTGTAAGGGTATGTTTACATATACCCCGTTTTGACACAATAAACTTTTCTATTACAAGAAAAATTTCAATATTAGAAAACTCCATCATGTGAAAAGGGGGCTTCAATGTAAACATACCCCCCAGGAAATTCATTTAAGAAGAAATATTTATTTCAACTTACTTGCATAATCTATGTATACTTGTCTCACGGAATAAGTTATAACAATCGTCACATATCTTATCCAGACGATAGAACATGGTCTTGTTGTAGATGCCTTTGCATTCCAGATCAAAGAAATTACTTCTCTTGGCCATATTGTGATTGCGGGGCAAAGCTGTAAACAGTGGAACGAAGATAAGGAACATCATCACCACCGAGATTTTAATGTTGCGGGAACACATCTGCAAAGGTACAAACATAAAAATTACAATTTATTGAAAAATTCACAAAAAAACGGCAGAAAAGGAAAGAATTAAAACAACGCTATATCGGTTTCTTTTTATGAGCTAAAAATAATTTAATCAACCATATAAAGTAAAGATCGCCAGGCTAAAAATAACTAGCGCAAAACTTGAATGAAGCTAATTTTACAAGCTATTCGAGAACAAGCGAGAGGACAATTTGTGTCTGGTGGCGGCTGGCTATGCGTTGTCTTTACAACGGCGTCGCCGGCACACAATGTGGGCATTTATGTATGAACTTTTAACGCACATAATTTATGTGTTCGATTTGTGAACGGACAGCCAGCCAGTCAGCCAGACAGACGGGTAGAATAGTGTGTTTTTTCTTACAACACTAGAGTAAATTTAGCCTGTGTGAGGTTTTAAGCAACACCACCTTGTCATTGATCCAAACCGCTACCAGACGATATTATCTCATCATCACCATTGTGTTCTATAAATAAAATGGTGTCTATAAAAAAAAAGTTGTGCGTCCGTGCAGTCGCAACTTTTTGTTGTTGTTGTTGTTTCGCTGTTTGTTATTGTATATTTTTATATAATGAACTTCATATGTTTGGCAGTGTAAACCTAGTCAATAGTCCGTGAATTTTCAGCAGATGTGAAGAAGCGAAAAAATGTTTTTTTCTCATTTTAAAGTTTCTTTTTAAGAATGGCGACATTGTATGCATCCAATACTGGCGAGTCATTGATTTCTTCATTTTTTTGTTTTTATATAGCCGAAACGGAAGAGTTTTTTATGTATGTTTAAAGGAAAAAAAAACAAAGTAATGATGATATGGGATTTAAGAAGGACCGCTAGTCATTAAGTTGTCAATATTTTTAAAATAGTGCATTAATTTTGAACAAGTAACCCTCATTTTCATGGCATATGTGTCATAGCGGTGAGATTTGAATTTTATGTTCAAGGACTCACAGGGTTTTGCTTTTATATTTTAAGGTGATGTTAAAAAGTTAGTGACGACGTGGACCTGCTGAGGCAAATTTTATCATAAGCCATTATAATATTCAAATGAGAAACTTGAACAAAAAAAAAATCAGTGAATAATGTCGCTAAAATCATCAAAGTATCGGATATAGGGAGGTACCGTAATTATTCGAACTTCATATATCAAATTTGAAACATTTCCAGTGAATAATGTCGCTAAAATCATCCTAATACCGAATATCGGGAGTTGCTGTTATATGGGGAGCTTTACGATGACGTAAACCTGCAAAGACAACTTTCTGTCATAGGCTGTAGTACCCATTACGAACTTCAAATACCAAATTTGAAGCAATTCCGGTGAATAGTGTCGCAAAAATCATCAAAATATCGAATATCTGGATGTAACGTTATATAAGGGCTATAATAAGACGTGGACCTGTACAGACAATTTTCTGCCATAGGCTGTAGTATCCATTACGAACTTCAAATACCAAATTTAAAATAATTCCGGTGAATAATGTCGGTAAAAGACCGAATATCGGGAGGTGCCCTTATATGGGGGTTATACCAAAACGTGGGCATACATGGCCCATTTTCAATACCAAAAGTCCTGCAGACATAATATACATTTGAGTAAAATTTTATCAACCTTCTTTATTTCGTTCGGAAGCTAGAGTGATTTCCTCAGACGGACGGACATCGCTAAATCGACATAGGATATAAATACTCTTGTGGGGGTCTAAAATGTATTTTTCGAGGTGTCACAAACGGAATGACAAACTTAATATACCCCCCATACTATGGTGGAGGGTATAAAAACAGAACTATTGACATTTCCATCGGAATTTTATACGACAAAAAACAGTAAAACATTATTAAATTGTGTGTAAACATAGTTATAGTGACTTTTTATTTGGATTCCAACATTCACACAATTCTTGTAAATTTGCAAATTAATTGATATTTATACCCAAACTAGGTGATTTTAAAGCAGTTAAGTGATTGACTTAAATAGCATTCGTTTACCTATCAAATCAAAGATAAGGGCAATATATCACTTATCACTATGCAATAACATAATGTGAACATTGTTTTAGCGACATGAATTTACCGATAAGCACATGCTAATGAAGTGGGGTACATACTATCTATCCAGCTAAGCAACTTTAATTAAATGCGTTACCGATATACACATGCAAATGAAGTGGGGTACATACTAGCTAACAAGCTAAGCAAATTTAAATGTGTTTGTGATTAACTGTTGCCCGTCCATAATCGTATTAATTTTGATTTAAAATCAATAAAATATATGTGTTATTTTACACCTCTATAATAATTTGTAATGCGTTTAAATTTTAATTTTGTTTTAGACAATAAATCTGAAGATGCTGTATAGATTTCTATAGGAAGTAGAGAGTATATGTGTGTTCTGCATGAAAAGAATTCTCTTGAAGTCTCTTTGTTTTAAATTCTATAATGACATTTCGTTTTATTTTTCGCTTAGTTGTTATTTCCCACTACTGTCAAATCTTTGCATCAATATTTATGTAATATTTACTAAGCCGCCAATTGAGAGTTACTAAAAAATAATACGAAGCAATTTAATTAAAATTGTATTTCAGCAATATTATGAACTCCTAACATATACAACTATGTACTTTAGCATATATGTTTGTAATTCTGTTTTAGAGCGAAAAAAGCAAAGAACACATGCTTTTCATTAGTAAAATAAATTTGTAGTAAAAAATCAAATGTATGATATAAAACATTGCACTATAAAACATTTTTTGTTTTGAGAACAATGGGTGCGTGTGTGTTTTTTTGTGTTTATTCAATGATGAATTATAGTGACTGGCCTGTTGACAAGCCCCCAAAAATCTTTAAGCACCAACTACCATGTGTTTCATGTGATTTACAGAGAGATGACCGTTAAAGAGGTAATAAATTCACACAAAGTGAGAGAGGAGAGAGAGACAGAGTAGCGAGCGGTAAAACGAGAGCAATAACAAATGATTAACATATTCAATTAATCTGCGCATTTTTTTATTGTGCAAACGAACCAAATACAAACTACAAGTTGCTCGTCTATTTATTTGTTGTTCTTCTTTCAATTCAATTGTTTTGTTATAGATTTTAACGAGTAGTTGTATTTAGAACACAGTCAAAACAATGAATTGAATGAATAACAGAAAAAAATGCATCATCCATTTCGTTTTAAAACATTACATAGTTGCATTCACATTCACATTGACGACAATCGTTGGCATGCATGCTGTTGTTGTAATAGCAGCAACAACAACAACAAAATACACATGTGCCATAGACCAAATGACAATGCAGCAGCAATGCGAATAACACATTGCGAGCGCTCTATGAAATAACGCAAACATCAAACGTCGCATGCTGCTGCCGCCGCCGACAAGTTCTTCACACTACCGAAACGCTTATTCCACTGCTGCTGCTGATACCATCATTGCTATTGTCTTGATGTGTATTGCTCCCTAGTTGTTGTTGTCGTTTTTTAGTGTTCATGGCAGACATCATGTCGCTTATTTTCTATATTGTACATATACTGTGTAAACGTTCGTAAATTATCTCGTGACTTTTAAATACTACACCACCCCATAACACAACACTAGATCAAGTACTAGGAATATACACACAAACGTACAAAACAGTGGCAAATGTCATTAAAATGAATAATATTAAAATAAGAAGAAAAAAAAAAACAAAACAAAAAGCACACATACGCAAGATCATTTAATCTCTCATTTATCAAGTTCTAATAGAAATCATTAGGTGGGTTCACAGTGTTCAACTAGTTTTGCGATATGGCATTTAAATATGAAATATTTTGATGACAGCTAAATAAACGTTTATGCTAAATGTCTTTTACGTTTAATAATGTCTAATAAAACCACGAAATGTTAATAACTTTGAAATTCATATTACTTAAGAAATTATGGAATATATTAACAATTTTTCTTGGGTGTAATTGTTTTTTGTTTTTCACATTGGGGGTGGTTGATTATTATTATTACATACAATAGTACGTTTGCATTGGTTATTGTCCCATGCCTATTAATTAGATCCTATCATGATTAATGAAAAATGAATTATTTATTACTTAATTTAGGTTTGGAATTGCGAAAGCTCTCTAATAATATATGCCATATTTAGTTGAAAATTTTGTTCACAAACAATAGCTTTGCAATAAAAACTATATAGAATTTTATTTCATAAATTAGAATGTTATGGCATGTGATTAATATACTACATATTTTATTAACGTAATTGGAATATCCATTTTATATTCACATTCCGTTGATGAATAATCATTTTTCACAGTTTTCGTTGCCTTTTACAATTCCACGGGTGGAAAGCAGTTTTCCCAGGCGTGTGTTTACCAGGCAGGAAAAACTTAAACAATGTTTCTGAAATTTGCATTTTTAATCCAACAAATTTGTTTTTAATTCATTGACATTTGCACTACATATGGCAAATGACGTATCAACGCAATACAACATTGACAATTAAAAAGGACTCTAATAAAAGTCGGAATAATAATCCATTGAATAGGAAAAAAAATATCATAGCGGTTGAATTCGCTTCCCATCAAGCTTTTATAACATGGTACAATTACCAAGGTAATCTCATGTTATCATACGATTATAATTTTTTTCTTTTATGTCCCTTCCAGAGTTGAGAATATTGACATGCCAAGCATTTTAAAATATTTGTTTTTTTTTTTTTCAAATATAGGTAGATTTTTATGTATTTTCTTATACGACGTCAATCGGAGGTTACTATATTATGCGTCTTCAACAATTTTTACCAATTTTAATAATTTTTCATTCAAAATTTTCAATTTCAAAATTGGTTTGACAGTTTATTGTCAAAACTTTCAATTTCAAAATTGGTTTGACAATTCATTGTCACATCACCTGTGTCGATGCATCTAGCTTTATTCTTCATTGTCAAATTAATATTTTGTAGTTCTTCCTTAAATATGGGCGTACGCTACCAAGAGTTTTTAATACATACATACACAACCAAAAATGAAAAAAAAACTTAGCAACATTGGTGACATTGGATTGGAGTGTACCGGACGTAATCAGTTTAAGAAAGGCCGCTAGTCATTAAGTTGTCAATATTTTCCAAATGGTGCATTACTTTGGAACAAGTAACCTTCATTTTCATGGCATATTTGTCATAGTTGTGAGATTTGAGTTTTATGTGCAAAGATTCACAGGGTTTAAAAAAAGCTATTGATTATTCACTCATAGAGTGTTAACATAGCTACTTGAAATTTAAATTTTCTATGTTTAGTGGTTAACTATATTTTAAAACTCGAAATAAATTAGTTCATGTTGTCGTCACAAAATATTTTGCATTGCAAAAAAAAAAAAAAAAAAAAAAAAAATGTCGTTCCTTCATTTAAAAAAAAAAAAAAAATCGAATTTAATAGGGGAATACAGTCCTCATTTTATACGACAAGAAACGGCAAAGCATTATTGAATTATATGTGAACATAGTTTTAGTGACTTTTCAATTTTGGATTTCAACATTCTGACAATTCCTGTAAGTTTCCAAAATTATTGACATTTATATATAATTTGTGTGGGGGATTATAAAAACAAGCAAACGATTGATTTAAATAACATTCGTTATCCAATCAAATCAAAGGCAATAAATCTATGCAATAACATAATGTGAACATGGTTTTAGCAACACGGAGTTACCGCTATTCACACACAAATGAAGTGGGGTACATACCACTATCAACCATGTGTTTCATGTGATTTACAGAGAGAGGTGACCGTTAAAGAGGTAATAAATTCACACAAAGAAAGTGAGAGAGAATAACGAGCGGTAAAAAGAGAGAGCAATAAAAAATGATTAACATATCTGCGCATTTTTATCTATCTATCTAAGCAACTTTAAATGCATTACAGCTATTCACCTGCAAATGAAGTGGGGTACATACTAGCTAACACGGTAGACAAATTTAAATGTGTTTGTGATTAACTATTGCCTGTCCGTAATCGTATTAATTTCAATGTAAAATCAATACGTGTAATTCAACACCATTATCAAAACTCGGAATCTGTTTAAAATTGAATTTTGTTGTACACAATAGATCTGGAGATGCCGTATAGATTTCCATAGAACGAAGAGAGCATATTCGCATGTTCTGCATGAAAAGAACTTTCTTGAAGTCTTGAACGAGCTATAACAATATGTAAAATAATTTAGTGCATTTTTTTATTTCGCGGGGGCACTTAAACTCTTTGAAGGGCGTACATATTTTTCAAGTTCGTATATTGCAAAAAAAAAAAAAAAAAAAACAAAAACAGATACATCATTCCATTAATACAATTTTAAAAGCAGATTCACTCTGTCGCATATCAATTTTCAACAGAGACCGCATAAAAAGAGTACAGACACACAGACTGACACACACACACATAAAGCTGAGGACATAAACTGAGAAAAAGTTTCAGTATTACTAATTGGCATCGAATTTCAAAATTTATGACTTTATATTTAGTATGCCAATACACATATGAGCGGCGTGATGTACAAAGAAAAAAAACTATGAATGAGGATGAAGATATTTTTAAACTTTATGCCATATGTAAAGTTCAGATACACGCATGTGTGGATTTCAACCTTCATATATATGTTTGTTTGCTTATACCACATCATACCACGCAATTGGTTTTACATTTTATGCAGCGTTTTGGCTTTTTTTCCTCTTCTATTGCCATGAGTCATGCATTTTCTCCCGGGTATTGGCTAAAGATGCCGGCCGGCTTACAAATAAATAAATATTTAAGTAATGTTGGGTGATTTGTGTGAAAGAGATTTCGTATGACAGATCCCACATAAAAAAACACACACCCACAATTTGCATGTATTAAGGACCAAACGAAAAAAAAAACAAGTAATAAAGCTGTAAGTTCGGCCGGGCCGTACTTTGAATACCCTCCACAATTTGAAACAAATTTGGAAATTTTCAATTTTCTGGCTGTAGTGTTCATTACGAACTATAAATACCAAATTTTAAACAATTCCGGTGAATAATGCCGCTAAAATCATCACAATACCGAAAACAGGGAGCTACCATTATATGGGGGCTATACGAAGACGTGGATCTACATAAACAATTTTCTGTCATAGGCTGTATTGTCCATTACGAACTTCAAGTACCAAATTTGAAACAATTCCGGTGAACAATGGTGCTAAAATCATCAAAATACCGAATATCGGGAGGTACTGTTATATGAGGGCTATACGAAAGACGTACACTTGCACAGACAATTTTAGGTTGTAGTCTCCGTTAGGAACTTCAAATACCAAATTTGAAACAATTCCGTTGAAAAATGTCCTTAAAATTATCAAAATACCCAATATCGGGAGGTACCGTTGTATGAGGACTATACGAAAACGTGGACCTGCACAGACAATTTTCTGTCTTATGCTGTAGTATCCATTACGAACTTCAAGTACCAAATTTGAAGTCATCGAAATACCGAATATTGGGAGGTACCATTATATGGGGGCTATACGAAGGCGTGGACCTGCACAGACAATTTTCTGTCTAAGGTTGTAGTATCCATTACAAACTTCAAATACCAAATTTGAAACAATTCCGGTGAATAATGTCCCTTAAATCACCAAAATACCGAAAATAGGGAAGTACCATTATATGAGGGCTATGCCAAAACGTGGAAATACATGGTCCATTTTCAATGCCAAAAATCCTGCACACATAATACACATTTGAGTAAAATTTCATTAACCTAGTTCATTTCGTTCGGAAGCTAGAGTGATTTCCACAGACGGAGGGACATGGCTAAATCGACATAGAATTTTATGCTGATCAGGAATGTATATAATTTGTGGGGTCTAAAATGTATATTTTGAGGTTTTACAAAGGGAATGACAAACGTAATATACCCTCCATATTATGGTGGAGGGTGTAACAACGTATAATATTTAAATCCACATATGTTTACTTACTTTTACTAATCCACATATACTTACTGCGAAATGAAGTTAAATCCGTTATATTGTAACTTAATGGGAAATGCCTTGTGTGAACTTAGTTTGAGATTCCCACCCGTGCATGTCAAAAAAAAGTTAATTCCAAACACTTCCACATAACAACTTGAAGAAAAGAGAAATGTGTGTACCCCTCTCACATTAATATGAACGCCAAAATATCAATGCATTCATTAATGCGTTCATTTTTTAAATGCGTTGTTGTCTTATACACAAATAATAAGAAGAAGAGTTAAAACTGTATAAACAAACACTTGCATATTTGAGGTGATATTTCTTTTTTCTTACATTTTTACCAGTTAACTAACAAAATAATGCCAGCTTGCCAATGGAATTTGCTCACTTTCTCGCTCTCTTTTGTCTTTTGTTCGGTGAGTACTCCCCCTCATATTTTATGTGGTTTGTTGTGTGGTTATGTGTTTCTTAACCGTTTACCGGCTACTTACCACATATTCACACCACATCGATGAGGATCGACAGTGGCATGTTAGCCCCGGCTATATGGCAACAGACAACAACAGAAACTTGAAATACGTGCCAAAAATCAAACACACACACACACACACATTTATGCGGCTGGAAAGAAAGAAATATGTGTATGCAAATTTCGGTTTGTGTGGCACGAAGGCAAACATATCACAAATGGATTTTTTTTTTTTTTTTTTTTTTTTGGGCTAAGAAAAAACGAAAAATGTCTTTTTAATGGGTTTCTGTTGCAATATTTATGAATATTTTGAACCCAAAATTATAAAGTTAATAATTATGTATTCATCAAAAGGTGAATGAACAATATAAAGACTTGTCGTCATGTATACATTATGTGTGCTGAGAGAAATGATTCCTGGTTGGATAATCGTTTCTTTTGTCTTTCTCTTCTCCGCTGCGAAAATGGAATATGTGACGAGATTATATTTTAACATATATTTGAGGCAAAAAGATTTATGATGGTAAAAACAAAACGAATTTATTAATAAAAAATATACACACATTGGTAAACTTGTCACGTGTTGCTGGAACGCATTTTTTTAAAGGTAGTCGGTACTTGTACTGTTTTATATCCAGATATTAAGAAGTTTTGTCATATATTTGAGGTATATTTACATGAATTGTTGATATATTTCCGAAATTTTTTCCTTTAATTCAAAAAAGTTAAAAAAATGTAAAAATTATGGCGTTTGACTTTGTTGCAGTTTTTTTTATCTCACCCTTTAATTTGCTTTGTGAAATGTTGTTCCGTGTAAAGCTTAATTAAAAACTGCGTTTTTCGGAACGCATTTTATTCGATGTGTCCGTTCAAATTGGCAACTATCAAACACATCATTGGTATGCCAAAAGTGAACCAAATATTATCCACATTGTTTCTATCTGTAGATCTTAGCGAATATCTCATTTCGTTGCTAATTTACGATATTTTTCGCTTATTAAGGAAATTATAAGGAATTCCAAAATTGTTTTCATTCTGGCAGTTTTGCATCTCAAAAGTCTTAGTAACTTTCTGAGCGTCACTTCATTCAGGTGTAAATTTCTATGTGTGGTTTGTTTGTTTGAAAATTAATGCTTATGATCTCTGATCCCACGTTGGGCGCCACCAAACATAATTGGCACAAAAATACAAGAATATATCACCTTGTAATAACATTTAATCTACTCTTGGATCTGCATCCATTGCCAATGACATTCTGTAGGTGTCTGGTCAATGTTCCTCTGATAGATTCGATATTCCATAGAATAAATGAATGACTGAAAGAGAGCAGATTCGCGAGCAACTCAATTTAACTAAACTTCTCACAGTCTTTGAAAGTTTTCCGTGATGAAAGTTATTTGTCAGAGTAAGTGTACAATTAATTGTTGTTGGTCATTACGTAGCACTGTGGAAATCACCAGAATGATGATGATACACTGTTATTGATCACATTGTATAGATGATTGTGGTGTTACCGACACAAGTGGTTGTTTATGTTTTCTTTTTTTTAATTTGATTCCAGTGATAGCGAGCGATCACATGCGGAAAGTGCTATTTCGTCAACGTCATGATGCAATTAAACCAACAATTAATTTTATGCAAACGATCATACCACACAGATACACACACACACATACATAGTATATTCATATAATAATTGGCTAGTTAAACGAGCCTCACTCTTTACGAACGTACGTGCAGTTTTTTATTCGCACTACCAAACACATACAGGCGAATGAGCCTATATTTAACAACAACAACAAAAGAAATTCCAATAACAACGTATGGAACATTGGAGTCACTTGGTCTTTGCCGTTTTATGTTGTCGGCTGTCGGTTTGGGGAATTTGCATTACTCAGCGACTTCGATGGCAAAAAAAAGTGGTAAAACAAAGTATTTTTGCCGTGCGATAAGGAGGAAGTGATGTTACAGTGTTTAAACTGTAAAAAAAAACTAAACGTTTACCAACACCACCTGGCTAGGATGATTGCAACAACAATTTGTTTTTTTTTCAGCCAACCAAGCTACCAACCAACCATTTTAAAATGTTAATGCCTGCAACGCAAACAATGACGACGACCATGATAATGACGACAACATTCATCAGCGTCATCATCCTCATCATTATTATGGCAATCAGCAAATATTATGCCGCACATGCAGGCCCATCATCATTACGACTTTTGCGGTTCTCTTTTTGTTTTTTTGATCAAAAACCAATGGACCATAAACCAGCATTTAAACGCCTGTGTGAGTGTGTCGTCTCTTCAGATAACCATAAAATTAAATCATTTCGTCGATGTAAAGAAAAGGCTATGTATCATTATACGTAGAAATTCCCAGGCTTACATACATACGAGTTTCGTAGAAATTTCGGAAAGCCATGCAAAATTCCCAATAAAACCTATGCCAAAATGAGTTATTTTGGAAATGAGTATTTAATTCTTGGAAATTTGTCATAATTAATTTTGTTATCTTTAGTGGAACAACAGTGCTGTGTGAAAAATTGGGGTACTCACCATAAAACAGGTTAAGCTATTGTTTCTTTTTCTCTAAAAGATGTGTTAGTTTTGTGTTCCCACCCCTAAAAAAAGTCGTTCCAAAGAACATCTTACTGCTAAATATGAATTTAGCACCAGGCTTTGTTCTTGTTTAACGAGTTTTAATAAAAAAAAGTATAGAAACATTAAGTTCGGCCGGGTCGAACTTTTAATACCCTCCAGCATTGGATAAAGAAAACATTTTTATATAAAAGTATCAGAATTCAAATGTGTTTCACTTTAAACTACAAATACCAGTAAGACCGTTTGGATAATGTTTTTAAACTTTTCAAAAAAAAAAAAAAAAAACAAAGTGGGTGAGCCCCTTGCATAAGGCCATAGCAAAACGAAAACCTCTTTGGATAATTTTATACTTTAAGGATTGTCATCAAACAATTTCGGGGCTGAATGTGACTAGGAATATCAAAATACCTAATATCGGTGAGTATCACTATATGTGCGCTATAATAGAAGGTGGACCTAAATATTCAATGTACTGCCACGCGACTTATAACACATTATTACCTTCAAATACCAATTTTTAGACAAATTCGTGTAAAAATGTGGCAAAAAGTCATCAAAATACCGAATATAGAGAGGTACTGTTATAATGGGGGCTATACCAAAACGTGGACCTATACATACGATTTTTGGGCACCGAAAGTAGAACCCAATATGACCTACAAATAACAATTTTAAGACAAATCCGTGAAAAAAAATTGGCAAAAAGTCAACAAAATTCCGAATATCGGGAGGTACCGTTGTAAGGGTTATATACCAAAACGTGGACGTATTGATACAATGTTTCACTGCCGGAACGGGAACCAATTATGACCTACAAATAAGAAGTTTTAGTCAAATCGGTGAAAAAATTCATCAAAATACCGAATACCGTTATATGGGGGATATACCAAAACGTGGACTCATATATATTATGTTCCGCCAACCTATAATGACCTATAATACCAAGTTTTGGACAAATCCGTGCAAAAATGTGACAAAAACATTGAATATCGGGAGGTACTGAAAACGGTGAATATTTATTATTTATGTGAAATTCATGTAGTTACGCCGAAGGAAGCGATTTTTGTTTTGAAAATTGTTATTCAATAAGTATTTATGGCTTTTATCAAATATATTTTTGAAACGTTAAATTTGTCTCTTTGTCACATTAATTTGCTATTTATTTACCAACTACTAGCCCGTGTGAACCTCATTAACAGCCTGTGTGAACCCGACACAAATATATTTTTGTAAACGCCAAACTTGTCACTTTCTTTCATTTGCTATTTATTTTCTCTTCACTAGCCCGTGTGAACCCACTATGTTACACAGTTATAAAAGTCAACTATTGCTACAATGCTATGTGTAAATCATGGAAGAAGCATAAGGACAATGACTGTCAAACCAATATTGAATTTGAAAATTTCGAAATATTGTTCAAATTCGTTAGAATCGTTGAAAAATGCATATCATAACAATCTCTGATTGACGTCGTATAAGAAAACATAAAAAAATCTTTTATTTTTTAGAAAAAAAAAAAAACATTTTTTTTGGCTTTATCACATTAATTTGATATTTATTTGCCAACCACTAGCCCGTGTGAACCCCATGAATAGACCGTGTGAACCCAAAACAAAATATTTTTGTGAATGGCAAATTTGTCTCTTTCTTACTTTCATTTCCTTTGTATGTATTTTCTCTTCTCTAGCTCGTGTGAACCCACTTTGTTACACAGTTATAAATGTCGTTATGGAGTACTTCTGAACTTAAACTATATGCAAACTTCTTTGGACTTTTTAATAGGCACTGAACTGAATTAGAATATTTATCTAAGCTATTGTTATCTTTTGCAAATATTTTAGTTAATTCTCAAAAAATTAAAACATTGTTTTCTTCTGGGGACTGTTCGTTGGAATGTTGTCATTTGAAATTTATATTTTACAGATAAGAGTGACAGAATAATAATGACACCATCGCCAATAATAGCATTCATGCTTGGTTACTAGACGTGAATAATATGTTTCAATTTTAAGTTAATATTAAAAAAAAAAATAATAATTTTTTTAATAACAAAGGCACGTCTAGAGTGGCCATAAAACGAAAATACAGAGAATTTTTTTAGATGAAACCAAATCAAAGTAAAGTCCAGCATTGTTACCAGGACGTCTGGATGACAAGAGGCGGTGGTGACAGAGACAATTGATTCATGTATTGATGATAAATTGAAAGTAAATCAAAACTAGCAACACCATTTAATAAAAAATAAATGGAAATGAACACACACAAACAATAAAATATGAAAATAATGGCCAACAAATGCGAAAGAATAAAATTGTAGCTGTTGTTGTGGTTATTGTTGTTTGTTATTCATCAATTGCAGAAACAAAAAAAAAACGAAAAGGTACAGAGAAATACAACACAATTTGCCGACAATCCTAACAATTGACTACCAATCAAGACAATCAATTTCAAATTAAATCAACAACAACAAAAATAACACAAATGTGGACATTGGCACTCTCTCGTTGCTGACGCGCCATTTCCAATATATACAGGGTGAGATGAAAAAAAAACGGCAACCAACTTCAGACTGCTGTCATTTCTAAGCCACTCGTCTGACAGCTGTTGAAATTTGTCCAGTGACAGATCAATATATTTTTTGAGAATTTTCCAGAAAATAAAACTTATTCGTGATGGAATTCAAGCGTGATAGCCTGATTTCTTTATATTTGGCTGGAAAACCACAAGCGGCTATCGTTAGAGCACTCCAGCGTTTAAATTGGAATAAATCTCTTGTGTCTCGTACCATGGCTCGTTGCCGTGATACCTGTAGCGTAGCCCGACGTCAAGGAAGTGGACGGAAGAAAACAGCACATCAGCAGAAATGGTTTGAAAAGTAAAGAAGCGACTTTTGGCTCGTGGGCTGAACATATCACAATATACCATTCGGAAAATATTGAAAAATGAGCTCGGGGTAAAGCCATTGAAATTCCAAATAGTGCAAGAACTTACACCGCATCAGAAAAAATAGCAGAAATGCTTCGAAAAGTAAAGAAGCGACTTGATCGAAACCCGCGTCGCTGTGGCCGAAAAATGGCTCGTGAGCTGAACATATCGCAATATACCATTCGGAAAATATTAAAAAATGAGCTCGGGGTAAAGCAATTGAAATTCCAAATAATGCAAGAACTTACACCGCAACAGAAAGAAAATAAACTTCGCTTGGCCGAAAGTGGTTAACTGCCGAATTTGGTTTTCTCCGATGAGTGCAAAACTTACACCGCTTCGTTCGCTTAGCCGAAAATGGTGAACTGCCGAATTTGGTTTTCTCTGCTCCGATGAGAAAACATTCGTTGTCCCGCAGTTTGTAAACAAACAAAAATGATCGTGTTTACTTGCCAAAGAGGTCAGGTGGAAATGTGCACCTTCGGTTGGCCACCAGAACTCAAGCGCCGGCCATGATGATGGTGTCGAATGCCATAACAGCCGATGGTCGCTATCCGCTCGTATTAATCGACCGTGGTATCAGAATAAATGCCGAATGGTATCGCGAAAATATTCTGGAGGGTGTATTAAAGCCTTGGGCAGGCAAACATTTTGGCCAAAGACCTTCGGCAATCCAACAGGACTCAGCAGCACCACCCAAGAATGGTTACAAAATGAGGTTCCTCCGGATACCAATTCTCCTCCGGATACCAACCCGTTGAACTACTGTGTCTGGAGTATTTTGAAAAGCAAGGTTGCCACTAGAAAATACCAAAGTGTCGATCAACTCAGGCAAGCGCTTCGCCGGGAATGGGCCAAAATACCGCAGAACAATATTCGGGCAGCGGATGCCAATCCGGAGTCTCTGGAGTATTTTGGAAAGCAAGGTTGGCCCTAAAGAAATACCAAAGTGTCGATTACCTCAAGCAAGCGCTTCGCCGGGAATGGGCCAAAATACCGAAGAGCAACATTCGGGCGGCGTGTGACGGTTTCATTGGCCGTTTAAAAACCATAATTCGTGCCAAAGTTGACCAGTCTAAACTTATTCTAAAATTTGATGCTATTTCCGATCTTTTTTGCTTTCATTCAAGATTTAAAAAAAATGTAGAAATTATGGCTTTGGACTTTGTTGCAGTTTTTTGCTATCTCACCCTGTACACACACACACACACCGAACTCCCGCCCTACCTTTTTCTCCTTTGGTGTACGTTCGTGTTTGCATGTCACTTCATATCATAACTAAATCGAAAGACCAAAGTCGCAAATTATCAATGACAGGGGCGGTTTTTTTGTTTTGCCTTAACGACATCAAACGCCAAGTCAAAATTTCAGGAAAATATTTTTTTCAACAAATTCTTGCGATACTATTCTAAGAATTTGGAGATTTCTAGATAGCCATCCAAAGTTAAGGGGATAGGATGACTGATAATTGATTAATGGGAAATAAATTCCTGTTTGCGTCGTTCCGAAATCGAATGGCCGGCCAATTCCTTAATTGACACATTTGAAGAGATTCAAATTTTCGGGGTAAATTTTGTGCGGTTTTTGTGTGGAATGGAATTTGACAACAAATCAAGTTGTTGTCTGCGTCGCGGAGCTACGCAGTTTGTGGGAATTTAAATATCGCATCATTTTTAACCAATCACCAATAGCCACAGACGGAGAATTTCATTTTAACTGAATTGTTGATAACTTCCAATCAAATTTAATTGGCCACAATTTTTGTTTGTTTTTGTTTTTTAAGGGAATTCTATTTTTAACAGCATTAAATAAGTTTTCAATTCTTCATAGAACACTTCTGTTGTTGTTTTTTTTTTTTCATTTTTTTTTGATGGGAAATCCTTCCTCCTACCTTCTTTCTTCGTCTTCTTCTTATCACCAACAATTGTATTTATGACGAAATATTTATATTCTTTTTATTTTAAAAAAGGGGGGCGTTGGGCGTTGGTTGTATCGCGTGTTATGTGTCTGTGGGTATTTTGGCGGAAACTAAAAACAAAAATTACACGCGTTACTCGTTAACTCGTTCGATCGAAATTAAAATTAGAACTAAATTAGATTAACTGAGAGTATGACAGAGCACCAACGGATGCCAGTACCTCTGAACTGCTAGAGCTAAAAATGAATGATCGATAGCCAATAGCCAAGCAGCCAGCCAGCTAGCCAGCCACAGCGTCTGCATTAGATCTCAGTGATATTAGTCAGTACGTTGTCGCTGTCGTGATTACGCTGTGGTTCGTTCGTTTGGTTTGCCGGCTGAATAGTGATAATGAGAGAGCTAAACGAAAACACACACACACACACACACACATATCAACATTGGTAGTATTTGTAAACTAAATATTAGCAAGAACAAGTAGCAGTATGTGCAGCAAAAGTTGTAGAATAATAAATCTTAGAAATAGGGTACGTATTTTTCAAGTGATATGAATTAATAGATTAGACTGGGAAGTCTGGTAAGTAAAGGTGTTCTAATAAAGGAATGTGTTTTGGCATTGGGTTGAAGCTCAACGTGAAAGGTAGATTCCTCTGAGCAAAGAGAAATGTGATTTCGTGGCGCCCAACGTGGGTCACAATTGAAAAGATAAAAGACAAACAAAAAAAAAAAAAACAGTTAAGTTAGGCCGGTCCGAACATTTAAAACCCTCCATCATTTGGAGAGAACTTGAAAAATTTCAAAGAAAATTCCGAAAACCACCACTTAAATGAAAACCGTTAAATGGGGGCTATACGAAGACGTCGACCAGCACAGACAATTTTCTGTCTTAGGCTGTAGTATCCATTACGAACTTCAAATACGAAATTTGAAATAATTCGGGTGAATAATGTCGCCAAAATCATCAAAATACTGAATATCGGGAGGTACCGTCCTATGGGGGCTATAGGACGACGTTGGCCTGCATACGAAATATTTTGCCATAGGTTGTGGTACCCATTAAGATCTTCCAGTGAATCCAGTGAATAATAAAGCTAAAATCATCAAAATACCGAATATCGGGAGGTGCCGTTATATGGGGGCTATACGAAGACGTGGACTTGCACAAACAATTTTTTGCCATAGGCTGCAGTATTCATTACGAACTTCCAATACCAAATTTGAAGTAATTCCGGTAAATAATGTCGGTAAAATCATGAAAAATACCAAAAATAGGGGGTACCTTTATGTGGGCACTATACGAAGACGTGGACCTACACAGACAATTTTCTATCACAGGCTCTATTACCCATTGTGAACTTCAAATACCAAATTTGAAACAGTTCCAGTGAATAATGTCGCTAAAAACATCAAAATACCGAATATTGGGTTGTAGCATTATATGTGGGCCATACGAAGATGTGGACCTGCACAGACAATTTTCTGTCTAAGGCTGTGGTACCCATTACGAACTTCAAACACCAAATTTGAAGTAATTCCGGTAAATAATGTCGCTAAAATCATTAAAATACCAAAAATAGGGGGTACCTTTATGTGGGCACTATACGAAGACGTGAACCTGCACAGACAATTTTCTGTCTAAGGCTGTGATACCCATTACGAACTTCAAACACCAAATTTGAAGTAATTCCAGTAAGTAATGTCGCTAAAATCATTAAAATATCGAATATCGGGAGGTACTGTCATATGGGGGCTATACGAAGGCGTCGACCTGCACAGACAATTTTCTGTCTTAGGCTGTAGTATTCATTACGAACTTCAAATATCAAATTTGAAACAATTCTGGTAAGTAATGTCGCTAAAATCATTCAAATATCGAATACCGGGAGGAACTGTTATATGAGAGCTATACCAAAACGTGGATCTACATGGCCCATTTTCAATACCAAAAGTCCTGCAGACATAATATACATTTGAGTAAAATTTTATCGATCTACTTCATTTCGTTCAGAAGCTAGAGTAATTTAAAGTTGTTGGATTAAATAGTTTGGGCGCCACAAACTTTGAGGAGGCCGTACATAAAATATGACATTCAGTGGGTGTTCAGTGTAAAATGGCAGACTTATATATTTATTTCCCTTATTTCTTTGATATTCTGTCTAGATCAAAATTCTTGGGTATTAAATAGTGTGCATATTCTAGTCCTGTATGACATCTAGGGGCCCTTTAAAGTTTGGCTTTCAAGCTCTGATAATTTACAGTACCTATTATTCCAATTAATATCTTTGATGATTTTGAACAAATCTTTAGTGCTTAGTTTGTATTTTGTTTGTAAAATTTTGTGACACACTTTGGGCGCCACGTTTTCCACACTTCTTCGTCTAACGGATCTTCGTCACAAATCGGTCCGCAAACAGACACTAATCTTTGATGCATTTCAACAGATCTTTGTTTGGTTGTATTTTGTTTCTACAATTTTGTGACTCACGTTGGGCGCCATATTTTCCACATCTCTTCTGCTAAAAGATCTTGTTTGCCAAATTGAAGCTAATGTGAGGGCATACAGGTCTTACAAAACCCGAGTGGCATATATTACACCTGCATTAAATCAAAAGTTTCGAATTTGAGCCGAGTCCTGCAAGCTTTTTTTACACAATCTGGCAATATTGTATTGTTTTTTTTGTTTGAATTTCAAAATTGTACACCCTATTTGCAATCAAAAATCACAAAAGTAAAATTGCTACACTGTTAGTGTTGCTACTACATCATGAATGTTCTGAAAAATCGATCTAATCAAAAACAGAATCTCAGCCAAATTGTTTTAGTCTCACAGCACTTTGATCTGGTCGCCTGCCTCTAAACTCTTAGAACTAGCTATGCACACACACACACACCGATGATTAAATATTATCACGTTACGTCAATTGAAGCGGCAGCAGCAGCGGCAGCAAACAAGCACCAAAAGCTGCACCAACAATACAAAGAAAAAATCTCAGCCACGCCAAGCCAACGAATGTATTTTGAACACAGCCATCTATCTATGGAAAGGCTTTTATTGCCAGCTAATAACCAACTTAGATTCTGCTGCTATTCATGCAAGCGATTATATGTATGACTCTACCTCCAACCGACTGCAAGCAAAGCAGCTAGGCGCGGTGTAATGTTGTTTCAAAAAAAAAAAAAAAAAAAAAAAACAGAAAAAAAAATCAAAGCAAAACAACAAACGACGACAGAATGTCTAGCATGTTTGCCTACTACTGTTGTTGCACACATGATTGAGAAAAGCGGCGAACGTCAGACAGACAGACGGACGGACAATACTTGTAAATATGTACACGTACACATTAGCTTTGTTGTAGCTACTTCATATTAAACCCGAACGGGGATAGATGAATGGACACAAACAACCAACCACACATTGACCAATAGAACAAGCAACAGGTTGGCTGGTGCTGGCAATGATGGTTGTTGGCATTAGGGATAGGCCGGTTCTAGAACTTAATTTAAACACAAAAACACAGAACTATCATCGCTGAATTCTTGCATGCATTGTCTGTACATAGATGTGGTATTTTCCATTTTCTTGTTGTTGTTTTTGTTGTTGGTTTCTTTTTTTGTGCGAAACACAACATGCACATCTGAGTGGATGTTGACGACCATGGCGATTCCATCCATGATATCTTTATAATAGTCAACTGATTGCATTAACTGTAACTGCTGATCTTTGCCATAAAACAGAACTTGTTTATCATTTATGGCCATAACAAAGACAAATCACCACCACCAGCACCACCATCAGCAGAGCCAGATTGCCAACACAAATAAGAGTAAAAGTTATAACTTAATGCGGGGTGCATAAAGACGTGGCAGCAGAAGGCAAACTACGGTAGCAAGATTCTTTGTTTAAAAAGAGTATGGCTAAATGGCTGTTGTTACTGATTGGAGAAGGCAGAGGGTGTCTCTATTGCAAACAGTGCAAGTTCTTGCAAGTAATTATCATAAAACATTTCAATATCATCTCTTTGATGTGAGAGATAAGTTCAAGTTCATTGCAAAACAAAATGGGGACAGTAGAATTTATTGGGAGTTCATTCTTCAGAAAATATTTGGAATCTTCGTTTTTTAACTCCTTAAACAAAGTAATTTTGCTATTAATAAAATTAAGAACTTTGATTTAATACCGAATTTGTTGTGTGCCTAGGCGACTTTATAATTTGCATAGAATTTGATATTTGACCATCCACCTTTATGAGTTAAATATAGTGTTGCCATATTCGCAGTCTTCATTGCGACGTAACGTGGACGTAATGATACGGAATGCCAAGTAATGCCACGGAAACTCTAAGAAATAACCTAAAATTACTGAATTCACATTAAATGGATGAATTTACAGCTGTTAAAATTATTTCAGTGACAGCTCGTTATTACAAGCGTACAAAAGCATTTTGGTGAGAATTTATTATTTATTATTAATTTATATTTGGCTGGAAAACCACAAGTGGCTATCGTTAGAGCACTTCAGCATTTAAATGTGAATAAATCGTTGCCGTGATACTGGTAGCGTAGCCCGATGTCAAGGAAGTGGACGGAAGAAGAGAGTAAAGTCACCAGAAATGGTTCGAAAAGTAAAGAAGCGACTTGATCGAGACCCGCGTCGCAGTGGCCGAAAAATGGCTGGTGAGCTGAACATATCGCAATATTCCATTTGGCAAATATTGAAAACTGAAATTCCAAAAAGTGCATGAACTTACACCGCAACAGAAAGAAAATATACTCAAAAGAGCTAAAGAGTTGCTTCGCTTGGCCAAAAGTGGTGAACTGTCGAATCTGGTTTTCTCCGATGAGAAAACATTCGTTGTCAAGCAGTTTGTAAACAAACAGAATGATCGTGTTCGCTTGCCAAAGAGGTCCGCTGGAAATGTGCAGCGTCGGTTGGCCACCAGAACTTAAGCGCCAGCCATGGTGATGGTGTGGGCCGCCTTAACAGCCGATAGTCGCTCTCAGCTCGTATTAATCGACCCTGGCATCAGAATAAATGCCGAATATTATGGCGAAAATATTCTGGAGGGTGTATTAAAGCCTTGGGCACGCAAACATTTTGGCCCCAGACTTTGGATATTCAAAATGTTGACCCTTTGTGAGGGAGGTACCAAAAGGAGTGGACCGATATATTCCATCTTCACACCAGACCTTTGGTTATTGGAAATATTGTAATGTTTGTTATTTGAAGACAATCGGTCGCTTATATAACATTTTATAAGAGCTATAATTATTCAAAATTTTGACCTTTTATGGGGGAGGTATCTAATGGAGTTGACCGACATTGTCCATTTTCGCACCTGACCTAGCACTGATGCAAATATTGGGATTTGCAAAGTTGGAGCAAAATCGGATTACCCCTTCTCTCTCTGAGCAGTAGATTACTTTCTTTGAATATGTTGACATTTTGTGCGAGAAGTATCAGAAGGAGTGGACCGATATTGCCCATCTCTGAACTCGATCTAAGTTTGACAATAATATTACGATGTATCAAGTTTGCGCCAAATAAGATACTTCCTTCGAGAGTTATCGTGTACATCAGCCAGCCAGCCAGACAGACGGACAGACTCGAATTGTTCTGAAACGGATTTGTTCCAAAGATACCTAGGGGTTAAAATCCGTTATTTCGATGTATCTAATGATACGAGCGACATGGCTGAGGGTATAAAAAACTTGTTGCATATAATTCTGACTAATTCTGATAGGAAGCGGGCATAGACCCACGTCAGTATATCTGTTGTTTTACGAAGCTGCTCTAGCTCCTTACTGTACCATAGATAAAATGTTTGTCCATAAAACTTTATAAGTTAAATATTATATCTTTGTTATCGTTATTACGACGTAATGATGAGGTAAGTCAAGTAATGAAACGGAGCTCTAGAATCACAATTTCCCAAAACAACTGTCAATTCAGAGCAAAAAAGATTATTCAATCCTGTATCTCTTCTCCAACTCATTAGTTGCTCTCTCTCTCTCTCCTACCCATTTATTTCTACATTTCCATTTCTTTCTCGTGTAATTCCATGAATCAAACTTTTGCAGCTCAGTGTTAAATGTTACATATCTTGCTTGTGTTAAATCTAAAATAAAGGCAAGGTGAGCTTGAAACTCGATTTTAAAAGCACGAGCACCAAATCGTTTTTTGTATGTGTTTACTTGCTGTTCCTTTTATTGTGTTTCGTTTTTCTTCTTAACAATTACCAACTTCATGGTGGCATAAACACATATCTCGTTTTATGAGCTTGGACACTTGTGTAGTGGATCACGGCAACGAGTCTGTGCAGCGGCTGTGTGGAAAAAAAGGGGGTTTAATTTTAGCTCAATCAGTTAAGCTGTTATTACCCTGTATATTAATGTAGTTTTCTTCTTTGCTGCCTTTGCTGTTGGTGTTGTTGCAGTTGTCATGCTTATTTTTGTTGCACATGCGACATGAATAGATTAAAAAAAATCAAGCCGTGTTGTGTTGATAGATTCATTGAGACACGAGAGAGTTTAACAACAAAGTCTTTGACATGCCAGCCACTTGGGCGGCGGCATCGGTAATTACTTCGGCTTTGACTATGGGTTTGGGGTAAACAATCATGGGTGGTTGTTTAGGTGTGTGTGGTGCTAGGTTATCTTGTGGTGATGGTGTTGCATTTTGTTTTTATATTAGTTTTCTGCTCTCTTTTAAAAGAATATAAAAATAATAACAATGGCAAAGTCTATTAAGAGAAAAAAATATATAAATAAATACGTTAGATGGAAATTGCCAGAAGTTTAATCACGGCTAGTTACCAAGTGTGGTTACTCTGGTGGGTAATAGATGATGACAATGTGGGGTAACCAGCCAACCGGCACACAAAGATTGTCATCTGTGTCTGTTGTTTTCCCACTTTAAATCACTGTCCGGTTGCTGTTAGCTACCGTTGTTATTGTTTTCTGTTAATGTTTTAAATTTAATATATTGTATTAATCTTTTTTGTCTTTTCGCAATTATATTTTATTTTTAGCCTTATTTAAACTGGTTTTTGTTTTTGTTATTTAGCCATAGCTGTCGTGTAACTAGTTTACAATAATGTTTTGTACCTTACTGTCACTGTACTGTGTGGATATACGACAGCGTACAACCAGCAACAACAAACATGATATCAATAATTGTGGTTAATATTATAATTCTATTGTTTTGCTAATAAAAACTGAATTGGGTTCAAAGTATTAATGACGTATTTTGACATATGGAAATTTCTAAATAATTAGGTACTTAAATTTGGGGGATTTTTTTTTTCGTTTGAATGATTTGTAGAATGTGGTCTGAATGATATGATAATTGAAAATCGTAATTAATTCATTTAATGATGCTATTGTTCTTGTGAACAATTTAAATGTTTGTGGTTTCAATAGGAATATTTCCAAAAAGGTTAAATGATAACAAGAATAAACACGTTTTTCTACGAATGTTTCATGATAGAATTGGGAAGGTAAAGCCATGCAATCACATGTTTTTTTTTTAAATTACTTATTTGACAAAATGCAGAGATGGATATGCTTATTTGAAATGACTACATTCGTGGACACTCAACATTTTGACCCTTTGTGGGGGAGGCTCTTGAAGGAGGATACATCCGATCTTCATACCAGACCTTGGGTCAATAAAAACTTTGTGATATGTGTAATTTCAAGAGAACCGGATGCTTGTTTCAGATTTTATGATCGTTTTGGTTACTCCATCCTTTGACCCTTTGTGGGGAAGGTACCAGAAGCAATGGTCCGATCTCTACCATCCTTATAAAAGATCTCGTGTTCACGGAAATATTGAGACGTGCTAAGTCTGAATGGAATCGGATGTTAATTTCGTGTTTTAAGAGCGTCATGAATATTCAAAATATTGACACTTTTGTGGGGGAGGTAACCGAAGGAGTCGGACGATATATTCCATCTTTACACTACAATATTGTGATTTGTGTAATTTGAAGAAAATCGGACTTTTACTTCACATTTTATAAGAGTTATAATTATTCCAAATTTTGGCCCTTTGTGAGAGAGGTACTTGATGGGGTGGACAGATATTGTCCATTTTCGCACCTGACCTAACACTGATGCAAAAATTAAGATATGCAAAATTGGAGGAAAATCGGATTGTCATTTCTCTTTCTGTGCAGTAAATTATTTTCATTGAAAATTTTGACATTTTGTGAGGGAGGCACCAGAAGAAGTGGACCGATATTGCCCATTTCCGGTGGTGAGTCATATGGCTGAGGGAATAAAAAACGAAATCTAAAGCCTAGAGTTCTAAAGATGCCTTTAGCCCTTGAGTAGGGGTATATAGATCGACTTTGGACTAATTAAATTATTTTCCAACATTCATTTAAATTTTATATAGGTATGGCTTTATATGTTTTCTGTAAGTACTTTTCGGACAATAAAATAGACAAAGAGCGTAGGAAAAGAGAAACAAGATAAAATATACTACATTAATATATATAGTAATCTCTAGCAGTGTTCACCACAAAGCAGCCAATCGAACAAATCAAACGAGCAAAATTGAAACGTGAGAGTTTACTCCCAATTGTCAGAGTTTCTCACACATTTTGCTCTCTTTTAATGGGTTTTTGAGCAAAAAGACAACATTAAAGACAATTATCACAAACTATCGAGTAAAGTGGGGTACACATCAGCAGTGCGATTCTCTAACTAATTTTTTGAGTTACCGACAAAAGTAAAATGAAAATGCTTATAATTTCTGTAATTAACGAAATTTATCGGTAAGTTAGCGACAAAATCAAATTAGTCGCTAATACTTAACGATAGACACCAATATTGCCAACCTTAATTTATCATTTATATCAACATTTTGGGTTTCGCAGTTACCGATTTTTGTCGGTGACTAAAAAAATGAGTTAGAGAGTCGCACTACATGCCGAATTGTTTTACAAAAGTCAGTATTGATATAAAACGGGGCTTATATAAATAGTATTCCAATTTCTAAACCATAGAAACTATAAGTTTGCCTGACAAAGCCCGTTGATGATATTGAAATTATTAATAAAAAATATAAAAATAATGAAAAAGAATGCTTCTTATTTTCTTTTTTTCATTCCTGAATGGGCCAAAACTTTTCATCCCATATGCTTTTATTTTAGATCATAATTTTTTTGCTACATTTCATGATGTATGCCCCTGATTTACTTCACAAAGTTCAATGTAGACTCATGTTTTGTTGTACAACAGAATCGGAATTTTAATTGATTTCTATGCGGCTATTAGCCCCAAAAAGAAAAACAAACACGCGCATAACATTAATTCGAACATATGGTTCGGCTGGTCGGTCGGTTGGTCGGATGGGTTGTTTGGTCGGAAGTAATGAGAATTTATACATAGATACAATATTATTGTTGTTGTTGTGTAGTTTCTAATGTTTGTTTTTATTTGGCACACCAGTCAATCATTCTTAGACCATTTTCAATTTATTTCCCATTTTCACTACATCTAATGGATTTCTCATGTTGCTGTGAATGTTCACAATTCATTTTCTTAAAGAGATTTTATTTTCTTTGCAAAATTAAAATTGAAATTGAAAAAAAAAAATGAAATAACGGAAATGATTCATATTCTCTTGGAATACGAAAGTGTTGAAATGAAACAATTTGCAAAATATTGCCTGAAATATTATTATTTCGGTCAATAGTAAGAAATTGTGCCTTACACAAATAGCCAGCTATCTTCAATGGATATTTCTAATAGATTTATGATCTCATACAATATTCTAAGTGAAATATATCTCATGTGATTCGAAAGTTGCCTAGAACACTCATCCCATCCCATTCCATGCCATACCACCACCCACTGCTGCATTCCATATCAAAGAATTCAAATACCAAATGCAATGCTGGATAATGAATATGGATAAAAATAAAAACTATAAATATTAAAAATAATACAAACATCTGGAGTGCAGGTTTTTGCTGTTCGGCACTAAGAATAGACCGTGGTATTTTGTTTATAACATCAACAATTAAACTGGGCTACAGTAAAATTGTTCTTAAAAAAATAGTTAAAAACACATTAAACATTGGGATCTAAAGTACTTCTTTTCGAGATTCCTTTTGCAAAGCAGGAAAATACCAAGTGTGAGACTCAGCGACTGATGGCAATTGTCAGTTTTGACATACAGATGACATGATACAATCAGCTATCCTAGATTGTATTTTTATTATGTATACATACACCAAATCCAGTGTATTTTGTCAAGTCCGTTACGTATACGTCATGGTACGTACGATACGTTATCGACACAGCTGATGGGACAATGAACTGTCAAACTAATTTTAGAAATTAAACATTTTGATTGAAAAGTTATTCAATTTTGTAAAATTTTTTGAAAAACGCATATTATATAAATAACTCTGATTGGCGTCGTATAAGAAAACATATAAAAATCTATTTATTTTTGAAAAAAAAAAAATTAAATTTTTTTTTTAAATCTATTTATTTTTTTTTTTTTTGACACATGTATTCTTTTACCATGGTATACGTTAAATATAAAATCCAGAGGATTTTTTGACGTATACACAATGCAAGTTTCAATTGAAATCCATTAAGGTGAATCTTGCAAATCATTAAAATAAAGCGCCTTAAAAATTCAGGGTGAGATGAAAAACCGCAATCAACTTTAGACTGTCGTCATTTCTAAGCCACTTGTCCGAGAGCTGTTAAAATTATTCGAGTGACAGCTCATTATATTGTTTACAAGCGTACAAAAGTATTTTGGTGAGAATTTTCCGGAAAAAAAGTTATTCGTTATGGAATTCAAGCGTGATAGTGGGATTTCTTTATATTTGCCTGGAAAACCGCATGTGGCTATCGTTAGAGCACTCCAGCATTTAAATGTGAATAAATCTTTTGTGTCCCGTAGCATCGCTCGTTACCGTGATACTGGTAGCGTAGCCCGACGTCAAGGAAGTGGACGGAAGACAGCAGAAATGGTTCGAAAAGTAAAGAAGCATCGCAGTGGCCGAAAAATGGCTCGTGAACTGAACATACCGCAATATTCCATTCGGCAAATATTGAAAAATGAGCTCGGGGTAAAGCCATTGAAATTCCAAAAAGTGCAAGAGCTTACGCCGCAACAGAAAGAAAATAGAATAGAAAGAGCTAAAGACTTGGTTAGATTGGCCGAAAGTGGTGAACTGCCGAATATGCGAAATCCGATGAGAAAACATTCGCTTCGTCGGGAATGGGCCAAAATATTGCAGAGTAACATTCGGGCAGCGTGTGATAGTTTTATTGGCCGTTTGAAGGCCATAATTCGTGCCAAAGGTAACCAATTCGAACAAATCTAAACTTATTCTAACATTTGATGCTATTTCCGACATTTTTTGCTTTCGTTCAATAAAATTTAAAAAAAAATTTAAAAATTATGGCGTTTGACTTTGTTGCAGTTTTTTTTTATCACACCCTGTATATGGATTGATTGACAATTGAGGTCTTACAGACGGTAAATTTTGAATTGAGCTTGGTCTCCAGGCTTACTATTAGTAAATATAGTGTTGCCTTAAAGTCAATTCTTCTGATGCACTAGATCAGTAGTGTGTACCCCACTTTATATATTTCCATGGGATTTGCTTAATATCTTCATTTATTGATATTTAAACCGGGTTTGATTATCGGTGCATACAATTAGACCATTTCGTTTAGTCACTTCTCATTCCCCCCTCCCCCATTATGTGGATAAATGAATGGGGGAAAATTAACATATATGAGTCACATACCAAAAGGAAGAGAAAATAAAGAACAAACACAACATAATGAATGAAAACAATATGTTTGTTTTATACGCCAACAAACAATGTCAAACACATGTATCCGTTATTCATGCATGCTTCATTATGTTATGGATGTAACCACACAACACACTTTAACCATAAATATAAGCATGGCTTCAAGAGAATTCTCACTGTCTGTCTGTCTGTGTGACATCTTGCAATAATATATACATATATATGGGGCTTAATGACATTATAAACTTAGGCTATAAATGTCAACTATGAAAAAGTGGCAACCAACTGTTTGCGTTGGATGCGTTTCTGTTTTTGCATACCCCCCACTTTTTTTGGGTTGTCACTCTCTCTTTCTCTCTGTCGCTCTCATTTGTGGTTGTCTCTGCGAGATACTTAAAACATAATTAATAAAGTTTATTATTGGCTTGCTTTAGTCGCTCTCACTCCCCCCCACTCCCCTACTGTGATGCGCCGTCACATGTTTGTTTATATATGGCGCTGCTGATGATGATTGCCTTTCATTGCGCTTTAATTTAATTTTATTTCCTTTTTTATGAGCAAATAATTGAATTTTTATGTGAAATAATAAAGAAAATATACAACTGTGTTATGTCATAAAAAATATTACAAAATAAGAAATATAAAAGCGATTAACATACATGTTGCCTTAAACGGGTAATTGACGTCGAATTCAAGAGATTTACGATTCAGAAGCAAGCGCCTTGAGATGGGACACTGTGTCGTGTCTGGGTTCCAAATCCAAGGGGGAAAATGCCGGTTGATAAATTTACAACAGTTGTGTAATAACTGTTTGTGTAAACCGTATTTAAGTTGTGTGTAATTTTCAATTTGTATTTTAGAAAGGTAAATATAATATAAAAACTACAAAAGGAATGTTTAATGAAAAAGAGTGGGAAAAAAGATTTTACATGTCGCTGACAAACGATATCACGGCACATATATTAGACATATTTAAATTTCTTTGCATATCAGAGTTGTAATTTCGGACAGAGTCCGAAAATTTCGTTCGTTTTTATACCCTCAGCCATATGGCTTCAGACTGGTCATATGTAAGAAATCTAAACTTGTTCTAAAATTTGCAAATCTAAACTTGTTCTAAAATTTGGTGCTATTTCCATTTTTTTGCTTTAATTCAATAAAATGTAAAAAGAAAATTAAAAATTATGGGTTTGACTTTGTTTTTTTTTTATCTCACCCTGTACATCTGTCAAACCCTTATGGTACCTCGTTTTTTCTTCATAATTTGTTTTTTTATGTCAAAATTTGCCTTTGAAAAAGCTAAACAGTAAAGGAGACAATCGCCATAGTATGCATGTGGTAGTAAAATATGACTCTTATCAAAGACAAATTGTCTCATGTCTTTGTTACCTCTCCATATAGGGCTTCCTAGGCCAATTAAATTCTAATTTGCCAATCAACTACAAATGGGCTATATACTATATTTTTGCTGTCCTATTTTCGGCTTAGACTAATTATGATTTCATATATATGTTCAGCACTTTCACTCAGCATAAAATTTCAAAGGTAAAACCAACAAATTTCATTGCCAACAACTTATTTTGGTTTGGCATAAAAAAGATTGCTGATGCAATAGTAGAAGACATTATGTTCATGCGGCAAGAAACCTCATTGATACACACACACACACACACATACACACATACGTGTGTATGTTGTGTAAAAACCAAACCACAGCAATAAATGCGATTACATTAGGGTAGTTCAGTTATAAAGATTATGATTAGGATAGTTCAGTTATTAAAATATACAGTTAATTCCAACGCATGGAAATCTATAAGCAAAAAAAAAAAACCGGCAATGCTGGGAAAAGACGGATGTTGCGTCCGTGGAATCATCAAGGTCGATATTTGTGTTATTTTAAACTGGAATTATGTGAACTGAGTCAATGAACTTCATTGAAAACAAGTTAAAAAGTATCAGTCAGTTTTGCCGTCAGATGCATATCCCCAGCCTTGAGTTATGATTATTAAAATTGTTGACCCTTTATGGGGGAGGATGCGAAGCAATTGGCCTATATTGAGCAAGTCGTTAAAAATTTCGCAAAATTTGAAGGAAATCGAACCTTCATATCCGATTTTATGCGAAATCATAATCATTTCGTATTTTATGAGCTTCATGGATATTCAAAATTTTCGCCCTTTATGAGGGAGGTACCAGAAGGAGTGGGCCGATATA
Source organism: Musca domestica (assembly GCF_030504385.1). Classification (NCBI taxonomy): domain Eukaryota; kingdom Metazoa; phylum Arthropoda; class Insecta; order Diptera; family Muscidae; genus Musca; species Musca domestica. Next base: position 10,326,828 of record NW_026712409.1, read on the forward strand.
TTTCAACTTTACAGCAGATCTTGTGTTGGCGGAAGTAATGGGATGTGTGAAATATGAAGGCAATCCGATGCTTATTTCGGATTTTATGATCGTTTTGGTTATTCAAAATTTTGACCCTTTGCGGGACAGGTACCAGAAGGAATGGTCCGATCTCTATCATCTTTATAACAGATCTTGTGTTGATGGAAATATTGAGATTGCCCAAGTCTGAATGGAATCAGATTTTAAATTCGTGTTTTATGAGCTTCGTGAATATTCAAAATTTTGAACCTTTGTGGGGGAGGTACTTGAAGGAGTGGACCAATGTATTCCATCTTAACACCAGTCCTTGGGTTAATAAAAATATTGTGATGTGTGTAATTTGAAAACAATTGCACTCTCAAATCACATTTTATAAGAGTTATAATTATTCCAAATTTTGACCCTTTGTGGGGGATGTGCTTGATGGAATGGACCAATATTGTCCATTTTTGCACCAGACCAAGCACTGATGCAAATATTAGGATATGCAAAGTTGGAGCAAAATCGGAGAATCTTTTCTCTTTCTGTGCAGTAAAGTATTTTCTTTGAAAGTTTTGACATTTTGTGGAGAAGGTGCCATAAGTAGTGGACCGTTATTGCCCATCTCCGAAGTCGATCTAAGTTTGGCAATAATTTTGCGATGTACCAAGTTTGGATCAAATCGGATACTCCCTTCGGGAGTTATCGTTCGCACCAGCCAGGCAGACGGACGGACGGACACGGCTAGATCGACCCCAAATTTCCTGAAACGGATTTGGCCAAAGAGAGTTAGGGTCTAAAACCATTATTTCGATGAGGATCATTTTGCCCGTATCAAATGATACATACCCTCTTCTAGCCATATGGCTAAGGGTATAAAAATCGTTAAGAGTGAAATATAGAGCTTTAATTGGCATGATGTGTATTCTGCGGTTATTGATGAACTGGGATAAACCCGTCTCCTTCGTGTACAAAGATTAATTGATTTGCATTAAACACAATCCATTGACAGACAAAACTAAAAACATCAAAGAAAATGTTACTTTGACTTTTTTATAAAAAAAATATTAAAAAATATCTTCTTTTTTGGTCCATTTTTTTAAAAATAAAGCGCCGGGGATGATGCCTGGCTAATTGCTGGCATGAGGGATTTGTTTTTTTGACGTTTGGCAATTAGGAATTGGTTATTGCATTTTTCGATCAATCAAACCTTATGAAGAGAGACAAGAAGCAAAACATTGCCAACATTTTTGATTTCCAATGGAAATCCATTTAAAACAGTGCAGTGCTGGTTTATCTTTACATTTTACTCTTTTTCTACGGCTAGCTTGTTGTTGCTTCTTTTGTGGAAGATACGCCGCTGCTCGCTGCTGCTCATTATGAATGGATGCGATGGCATTGTGCATTTGGCTGATTTCAAGGTCAAATCTGAGTATCATTTCAGTTAATTAAACATCTGTTTCAAATAGATAAAACAATTATTGAATGATTGCTATGGTTACTTGGTACAAAAACAAATACACACACATACATATATATATACATCCCCAAGCCAATCATTTGCAATTACTGACGGCTGCATTTTACTGCAGGCCTATATTGATGCATCAATGTTTTGTTGTTTTTACTACCAATTGAGATGAATCAATTAAAATTAATATAAAAAAAACAAAAACAAACAAACACCTCAGACCCTGACAATGATAGCCATGATGCAAAATGAGAATAAGAGAAGCAGCAGCAGCAGCAGAGCAACAACAAAATTAGCACCGCCCCCTGTTTTGAATTTTTACAGGGAATTAGTTGTTGATTGTCTAGTTGTTGGCGCATCGGAAGTAAAATCAATAAATAAGTCTATGAATATTTCTTTTGCACAGAATTGCAATGAATTTGTTTGGAATTCAATTAAATATGCGCAAATATTTATTGAAATGAAATGCGTATTAAGTTGAAAAACCACTGAAATTAAAAAAAAAAAAAAAACAAAAAAAAAAGGAAGTGGAAGACTATTTTATTCAGTCCAGTCATGAAAATCCGATAAGAATTCTATTCCCATTCTCAAACATTTCTTTTGAGGGATAATACCGTTAATCATAAATAATTGAAGGGAAATAATTTATGAAGATGGCAACGCGAAGGGGTCTTTTTCGCACCTAGTGTATCCTATTTGTTGCACAAATTGATGACCAGTTTCCATAAGTCTAATGGAGCAACATAGAAGTTTGAATTGCAATTCTGAATACAATTTACAAGTTTGAAAGCTTTTGTGCCATGAATTCAATTAAATATGCTCATATATGTATTGAAATGAAATGCGTATTAAGTTGAGAAACCACTGAAATAAAAAAAGAGGAAGACTATTGTTGCAATTTATTCAGTCCACTCATGGATATCCGGGATGAATTCTATTCCCACGAAAATCATTTCTCTCGAGAGATAATACCGTTAATCATAAATAATTGCGGAGAAACAATTTATGAAGGTGGCAACGCTAATGGGTCTTTTTCGCACCTAGTGTATCCTATTTGTTGTACAAATTGTTGCAGATTTTCGATAAGTCTGATGGAGCAAAATAGATGATTGAATTAAAATTTTGAATGCAATTTATAATTTTGAGAGCATTCGTGACAGCTACAAATTTTTGTTTATCGTTGAAAAAGGGGAATAGAAATAAATTCCACAACAGAATTGTTATTTATGATTGATCAGCTAGGTTAAAAAGGTAGGAAGGTTGGGCTAAGCATTCGGGTGGATTGAAGTTGCACCAAAAACACGTGATTTATGAAAAGAGGTTGTTTATTTGAAACACATTCAGGAAAGTGACAGTTCAAAGTGAGACTTTTGATATCCTCCACCTTGAAATGGATGGTATATTACAAAATCACTAAATATTCGTCGTAGACCTCATAATGTATATATATTCATAATCAGCATAAAATTCTAAGTCGATTTAATGATGTCCGTCTATATGTCTGTCCGTCTGCCCGCTGTCCGCCTGTCTGTTGAAATCCCGATACAGCCCACATTATTTGACGTAGAGCTTTAAATTTTGGCACAACAATGTGTATTATGTCGAGGATGCTTGGTATTGAAAATGAGATATATCGGTCCTCGTTTTGGTGTAGCCGCCATATGACCGTACCTTCCTATATTCGATATTTTAAAGGTTTTCGCCACATTTGTTTAAAAATTGGTATTAGTAGTTCATAACGGGTTATAGCTCCGGTGGCAGAACATTGACTAATTAGGTCCACATTTTCATGTAGCACGTATATAACGATACCCACCGAAATTCGGAATTTAGCTAATCCTGGTAGCATTTACCCACGAAATTTTTTCAAATTTGATATTTCAGAAGATTTGGTAGATGACAATCCTTGAAGTATAAAATTGTCTATGGTATACATTATTCACTGGAATAATTTAAAATTTTGTGTTTGAGTTTCATAATAGGTACTACAGTGTATGACAGAAAATTGTCTATGCAGGTCCACCCCTTCGTATAGCCCCCATATGACGGCATCTCCCTATATTCGGTACTTTGAAGATTTTAGCGACATTATTCACCGGAATTGTTTCAAATTTAGTATTTGAAGTTCTCAATGGATACTTCAGCCTATGACGGAACATTGTCTATGCAGGTCCAGGTCTTCGTATAGTCCCCACATAATGGTACCATCCTATTTTCGGTATTTTGCCGATTTCAGCGACATTATTCACCGGAATTCTTTCAAATTTGGTATTTGAAGTTCGTAATGGATACTTCAGCCTATGACTATAACAGCTCCTCCCGATATTCGGCTTTTTGATGATTTTAGCTACAATTTTAACCGAATTTTTTCATGTTTCCTATTTGAACATTGTAATGGCTTATGACAAAAGTTGCCTATGCAGTTCCAGGTTTTCGTATAGATCCCAATATTATTTTTAATATTTTAACAGAATTTAAAAAAATATCGAAACTTAAAATTAAAAAAATATCGAAACAAAGCAAATAAGTTAGGTGTTCGTGTGAGGCGTAATTGATGAAAAATCGGCTATAAAGACTGGACAAATGAATTTGTGCAATTAAATAAAAGTAAAGTAAATTAAAAATGTATAACAAAATAATTTTGTAAAAAACCAAAAATATTTCTACCCCATTTAGTCACAGGAAATATTTCAAGAGGTTTTGAAATTTCCGCATACATTTAAAAAACAAAACAATTGTTTTAATAGCAAAACATATTTTGTTGTTAGTTGTTATTGCAATATTATGGAAATAATTGTTGTTGGCATACGTGTTTACATTGTTCCAAGCCGCCGGTAATGCTCCAATTGCAACAAAAACAACACTTGCTTGTTTTTGTTTATCAAATGAAGCCGTATGTTAATTTGCTTTTTCCCGCCACAGAAAGTACAAAACACAAAACTAAATATGAGCTGCATAAAAAGTTAATTCTATTCTCAAAAAATGGATCGGTTTGTGTGTTCACATTTTGTTCTGGAATACCACTCTCTAACTGCCAGATACTGACTCTTTTTAATGTTTTTCATGTGCAGTGGTGGCATGTCGTCACTAAAAATAACAAACAAACAAACAAAAATATTGTTGTTGTTGTTCTCTTGGTATAATTATGTTCATGTTATGGGAAGTATTTTTCGATGACTCAAGTTCATTAACATACATAATTGTGGAAGTCCGAACATAAATAAATAATCTTGGCGGTCTAAACGAGTGGTGCAACGAGGCGGGTTTTGTTGACTGACTTACTAGGCCCATGTAAAATTGTGTATTTTATTTAAAACAAAAAAAAAAAAAAAACAATAATAAAAATTGTTTTAAAATTCAACTAAAAATCCACATTTCAGCATTTAGACTTAATCCGTTTTTTTTTGTTAAGTAAAAAAGCAGTAAGTTCGGCCGGGACGATCTTTGAATACCCTCCACCATTTGGAACGATCTTTGGAAATTTTCAAAAAAAAAAAAAATAAATAAATACATAAAATCCTTTAAAAATTCTGTCAAAATCTTAGAAATACCGAATGTAGCCGTTATATTAGGGTCTGTGCGACGACGTGGACCTGCATAGGTAACTTTTGTCAGAAACCATTACAATATTCAAATGCGAAACTTGAATAAAAAATTTGGTGAATAATGAAATTATGAAAATACCGAATATCGGGAGATACCCTTATATGGGGGCTATACGAAGACGTGGACCTGCACAGATAATTTTCTGTCATGGGCTGTTGTATCCATTACGGACTTCAAATACCCAATTTGAAATAATTCCGTTGAATAATGTCGCAAAAATCATCAAAATACCGAATATCGGGAGGTACCGTTATATGAGGCCTATATGAAGACGTGGACCTGCACAGATAATTTTCTGTCTTAGGTTGTAGTATCCATTGCGAATTTCAAATACCAAATTTGAAACAATTCCGGTCAATAATGTCGCTAAAATCATAAAAATACCGAATATAGGGAGGTACCGTTATATGGGGGCTATATGAAGACGTGGATCTGCACAGACAATTTTCTGTCATAGGCTGTAGTATCCATTGCGAATTTCAAATACCAAATTTGAAACAATTCCAGTGAATAACGTCGCTAAAATCATCAAAATACCGAAAAAAGGGAGGTACCGTTGTATGGTGGCTATACGAAGACGTAGACCTGCATGGACAATTTTCTTTCTTAGGCTGTAGTATCCATTACGAACTTGAAATACCAAATTTGAAACATTTCCGGTGAATAATGTCGCTAAAAGCATCAAAATACCGAAAAAAGGGAGGTACAGTTATATGGGGGCTATACGAAGACGTGGACCTGCATAGACAATTTTCTGTCTCAGGCTGTAGTATCCATTGCGAATTTCAGATACTAAATTTGAAACATTTCCGTTGAATAATGTCGCTAAAGTCATCAAAGTAACGAATATAGGGAGGTACCGTTATATGGACGCTATATGAAGACGTGGACTTGCACAGACAATTTTCTGTCATAGGCTGTAGTATCCATTGCGAATTTCAAATACCAAATTTGAAACAATTCCGGTGAATAACGTCGCTAAAATCATCAAAATACCGAATATCGGGAGATACCCTTATTGGGGGCTATACGAAGACGTGGATCTGCATAGACACTTTTCTGTCATAGGCTGTAGTATCCATTGCGAATTTGAAATACCAAATTTGAAACATTTTCGGTGAAAAATGTCGCTAAAATCATCAAAATACCGAAAAAGGGGAGGTACCTTAATATGGGGTCTATATGAAGACGTGGATCTGCACAGACAATTTTCTGCTTAGGCTGTAGTATCCATTACAAACTTCAAATACCAAATTTGAAACAATTCCAGTGAATAATGTCGCTAAAATCATCAAAATACCGAATATCTGGAGGTACAGTTATATGGGGGCTATACGAAGACGTGGACCTGCACAGACAATTTTTTGTCATAGGCTGTAACATCCGTTACGAACTTTAAATACCAAATTTGAAACAATTTGGGAGAATGGTATCGCTAAAATCAACAAAATACCGAATATCGGGAGGTACCGTTAACTGTGGACTATACGAAGACGTGGACCTGCACAGACAATTTTCTGTCTTATGCTGTAGTATCCATTGCGAACTTCAAACATCAATTTTGAAACAATTCCGGTGAATAATGTCGCTAAAATCATCAAAATACCGAATATCTCGAGGTACAGTTATATGGGGGCTATACGAAGACGTGGACCTGCACAGACAATTTTCTGTCTTAGGCTGTAGTATCCATTACGAACTTCAAACATCAATTTTGAAACAATTCCGGTGAATACTGTCACTAAAATCATCGAAATACCGAATATCGGGAGGTAGCGTTATATGGGGGCTATATGAAGACGTGGACTTGCACAGATAATTTTTTGTCATAGGCTGTAGTATCCGTTACAAACTACATATACCAAATCTAAAACATTTCGGATGAATAATATCGCTTAAATTACCAAAATACTGAAAAAAGGGAGGTACAGTTATATGGGGGCTATACGAAGACGTGGACTTGCGCCGACAATTTTCTGTCATAGGCTGTAGTATCCGTTACGAACTACAAATACCAAATTTGAAACATTTCCGGTGAATAATGTCGCTAAAATCATCAAAATACCGAATATCGGGAGGTACCGTTATATGGGGGTATACGAAGACGTGGACTTGAACATAACATTTTCTGTCATAGGCTGTAATACCCATTACGAACTTCAAATACCAAATTTGAAACATTTGAGTAAAATTTTATCAACCTACTTCATTTCGTTCGGAAGCTAGATTGATTTCCATAGAAGGACAGGCGCACGGACAGTGATAAATCGTCACAGAATTTTATGCTGATCAAGGTATATGTACTTTGTGGGGTCTAAAATTTGGAGGTGTTACAAACGGAATGACAAACTTAATATACCCTCCATACTATGGTGGAGGGCATAACAAATTGTACGCCGCTTGCATTCCATCCCATGTTCGTACCCATGTACGCAAAAAAAAAATCGAGTTCATGGGCAATCGTAGCATTACTGCTACGCAAAAATGAAACAACAAAACTTACATTGTCCGGTTGTGGCAAACACACACTCGCAAACAAACTGCCGTACTACCAGCCAGTCAACCAACCAATTGGCAAGTACCAGCCCCCTTTTTACGTGTTTTTTGTTGCTTTTTTTTTGTATTTTATATTTCATTCAATTTAATGATCTATTATCAGAGTAAGGCTCGATGTTTGGTATTTCTTGGGTCTTTAGACATTGCGACGTTGATTTTGACGTTAATTTAAGGCAATTGAAAGTGTTTTCGGTATAACGTCAATATGAGCGGCGACAGACCAGACTTTAACAAGCCTTCACGCATACTCCGCCACCAGCCAATAACTTACCGCCATACATAGAGAGAGAGGCGATCTGAAATGTGCAAATTCCAATTTCATAAGTGGTGCAATATGTTGCGGTGGCTAGCTGGCTGGTTGGGACCCGTTCACATCATATGTTCCAAAAAAAAAGTTATCGTTATCGATTTTTTTTTTTTTTGAATATGCCTTTGATATGTTTGCTGGTTGCTAACCAATTCAGTCAATAGATTTCGTTAAAGATGTGTTAAGTGAACATAATTGATTGTTCAAACAACGTCCAGATTTAATAAAGATGTTCGAGAGATGAAAATAAGAAAAAAAAATACTTTCGGAATGTCAAATGATTGTGATATCGAATTAAAATCACTATGGAATGCTTAAGTGAATTCTCTTGAAGAAAATTCTTCAGTTAAGAATCTTTAAAACGATTTACTACGTACGAAATTCGAAATATTTTCGTACGAAAATAAAGAGATTATTATGAAAAAATGTATTTGGAATATTGGCGATTTATGAAATTTATGACGAAACACGGAAACTCTGGCATAGTTTTCTGTTATTTTATGAATATGATTTATTTAATTTTAAATTTGATTTAAAATTTTAATTTATGCCATATTTCAAATAGTTATTAACATTTGCAGTGGCTTTAAATTATTTTTGCATTTTATTCCAACAATTTGTTTAAAAAAATACCAAAACATTGGTGATATTGGTCATTCAGGATTGTAATTCAAACTTCTATATTGTTCCATAGTCTTATCAACATTTGACATCTATATTCGAATCCTAATATTGACAAATAGTTGGTTAAAGTTGCTTAATATTCATAAAAAAAAACATTTCAAATTTGAACCAATTTATACAATAAATATGATACACTAGGTGCGAAAAAGACACATTCGCGTTGCCATTTTCGAAAACTATTTTCTCTCGATGGCATTCATGATGGCAGGAATTATATCTCGAGAAAAGTACTTTCCATGTGAATAGTAAAAAGAAGAAAATGTTGATGAATGAGTTGAATGATTTTGGGTGTTTGAGAAATAAAATATTAGGAATGTTCACATACCAACATATCTGTACAATAACCATGAAATAACATTAAGAGTTTCTTTTTATTGAAAGTTGACTAAAACAAGTAAAAAACAGCTAAGTCCAGCCGGGTCGAACTTTTAATGCCCTCCACCATCTGAAATAAACTTGAATTTTTTCAAAAAAATTACGAAAAATACCGTTATAAATTTATACGTTGGTTGTACGAAGACGGGGACCTGCATAAGTAATTTTTGTCATAGGCTGTAGTACCCTTTAAGAGCTTCAAATACCAAATTTGACACAATTCAGGTGAATAATGTTGCTAAAATCCTCAAAACACCGAAAAAAGGAGTTACCATTATATGGGGGCTATACGTGGACCTACATACAAATTTCTTAGGCATAGGTTGTAGCACCTACTACAAACTTCGAATACGAAATTTGACACAATTCCGGTAAATAATGTCGCTAAAATCATAAAAATACGGAATATCGAGAGGTACGGTTTTATGGGGGCTATACGAAGACGTGGACCCGCACAGACAATTTTCTGTCATAGGCTGTAGTACCGATTACGAACTTCATATGCCAACTTTGAAAAAATTCCGGTGAATAATGTCGCTAAAATCCTCAAAACACCGAAAAAAAGGAGGTACCGTTGTATGGGGGTTATACGAGGAAGGGGACCTGCATACGAAATTTTTAGGCATAGGCTGCAGTACCCATTACAAACTTCGAATACGAAATTCCGGTGAATGATGTCGCTAAAATCATCGAAACATCGAAAAAACGGAGGTACCGTTGTATGGGGACTATACGAAGACGTAAACCTGCAAACGAAATTTTCTGTCATAGGCTGTAGTACCCATTACGAACTTCAAACGCCAAATTTGAAACAATTCCGGTAAATAATGTCGCCAAAATCATCAAAATACCGAATATCGGGAGGTACCGTTATATGGGGGCTATACCAAAACGTGGACCAACATCACCCATTTTCAATACCAAAAGTCCAACAGACATAATATACATTTGAGTAAAATTTTATCAACCAACTTCATTTCGTTCGGAAACTAGAGTGATTGCCACAGACCGACAGTGGGACGGACGTCGCTACATCGTCGTAGAATTTTACGCTGATCCAGAATATATATACTTTGTAGGGTCTAACATGAATATTTCGAGGAGGTATAAATGGAATAACAAAGCCAATATACCCTCCATAGAATGGCGGAGGGTATAAAAATTATAAATTTATCTTTCGAGTCGAGCTTATAATGGCCTGAAGAGATGGCATTGGTAAATTGGAATCTAGCGAAGTCCCACGCATCGACCAGTAAGCGATACGTTTCTCCGTTGGTTAAGCGGCTCATCAGACATATTAGATGCTACTTTAGCTCGTCGACGGACATCTTTCTATTAATCTAAATATGGTCTTGTTAACACTCCCATAATTTGTGCTTCTGCGAACTGATTTCTTCTTCTGTGAACTGATTTATTTTATTTTACCAAAGCTTGAGATAGCGTTGAAAAAGTTATGACAATATAGAACAGAAAATATTTAAAGAAAAGCCATTAAATTAGAAAAGAATAGCTGAAATTGTGATTTCTTAAAAACGCTAAAGTGACACTACTGGTTTTTTGAGTAAGAGTGTTCACACAACATACAATTTGTCTCTTAAGGGTGTTCGCACAACACAAAATTTGCAAACTAAGGTACAAAGCACATTTTTATGGTAGAAGAATACAGAAAATATTGAATAAGAAATTATTGAAATTTGTAAAAATTTCTGAAAATGAAAATCATAACCTCCGATTTGTGTCTTGTAAGAAAATCGACTTATAAAAATCTACTTATTTTTGTCAAAACATTTTAAAAATTTTGACATATGACATATATTTTTCAATATTCCCAAGCGATGATGCATCTACCTGTATTCTTCTACCATGGCGCCATATTGACAATAACTTAAGCATTATTATGCCTTGCAATAGGAAGTTAAATACATTTTTGCTTATTGCCCGGCAACACATGACGTGAAAAAATACCAGGAGTTTATTTTGCTTTGCCCTACAATGTTTGATTGATTGATTGAAAATTGGTTGATGTACAAATATATGTATGGCGTTCATTGGAAAGGATATATTTTGTAGATCTTGCAGTTATGCAAGACCACGTTGTTCTGTTTTTTTTTTTGAAAATTCTATCAAAATTTTAAATATGTCATATAAAAAAAATTTGTTGTCTTTGAAAATTAAATTCTACAAATGCAATACTTACATTTACAAATAAATAATTGAAGAAATTAGTAAAGTTTTGCTGCCTTAATATAGTTCCGACGGTCGATTTAAGTAAATTTGTAGCAAATTTTTAAGTACTGCCTACTTTGGGAGTTGTAAAACAACGTTGTGAAATGCTGGGTTTTAGATTCTGTTTCTCTTTACGATTTATATTTCAATAGCTCACTTCAACTTATATTTAGTATTTTTTTAGTTTTTTGAGAAAACGTTTTTTTTTAACAATTTTATTGTTTTGTTTGATTTATTTAGCTTCTAGAGAAAAAAAAAAACAGAAAAAATTATTATGATTTATTAGGCACTTAATGGTTTTTATTTACTAAAAAAAGTTTGCTGGGCTATTGCATTGGACCTTTTTGTGGATTTATTTCCTTGAAAAAAAAAAGGATTGATGACATCATCATGGCTCAACCATACCAAATGTTTGTTACCAACCGGCTGTCATGCAGCAGCAAGTTTAACCTTAGCCAATCCGCATTGTGTGTTTCTACTCTAAGTGAAGTATTTATAAATCAGAAATTTATTTATAAACTCTTGCAGTTTCCATTCACTGTTTCCCGTAAAACATTATAAATCAAATGTGAAATAAAATCGCAAATATCAATCCATCAACAAATTCCATTAAATTTCCTTTATTTTTTAAAATATCTGAAATGGATTTTTTTGTTTGTTTTTTTTTTCTCTCCATTAATTCATTCATTTTTTTCCTGTCAAATTATTAATGGGAAATCCGCACATAAAGTGTTTATACTGAAAGAGTAATAATAATTTTTAATTGGACTCTCCCCCTCTCCTCTCCTATCACCGAACAGATGATGATCTGAGAAAAATGTTTTTTTTTATGAAAGTGCTGAAATTGAGATGTTAACCATGACATTTAACAACTTGTGATGATTTTATGTTTTCTTTTTATCAGCAGCAGCAGCAGAAAAAACGCATAAAAACTATAAGACATGATTTGTAAAATAAAAACAGAGAAAATATTATTTAAGATTTTCATTGACTTAGTGAAAAAATAAATTATACTGTTGTTTCCAACAAAAAATCTAAACATATACAATTTTCACATTGTTTGTTTTATGAATTATTGCGGTGTAAACTGTGTTTAGTCTCTAGTCCAGAGCCAGGCAGCAAAAACAAACACGCGTGTCATCAATGAGCGTAATTCTCTCCACATTCTCAACCGTAACAATTGAGAAACAATGTAAGCAGAGAGTAACAAAATTGTATAATTTGAAGGAAATCGAACATTTATATCCAATTTTATGCGAAATCATAATTTTCTATAAACTACACATTCATATCAGATTTCTGGTTATGAGAAATATTTAGATATAACAAGTTGTAAAGAATCGCCGACTTGTTTCGCAAGTTATGACAGATATAAGCATTGGAAATTGTGAACCTTTGTGGGTGAGGTACCAGAAGGAGTTGGCAGATGTATATCATCCTCACAACAGATCTTGTGTTAGCAAAAATGTTTGGATGTGTGAAATTTGAAGAGAGTTGGAGGCTTATCTGGCTTTCTTTGAGTGTTTTATTTTTCTTGAAATTTTGACCCTTTGTGGGGGAGCTACCAGAAGGAATGGGCCGATCTCTACCATCTTCATAACAGATATTGCGTTGATGGAAATATTGAGACATGCAAGGTCTGAATGGAATGAATCGAATGTTAATTTTGCGTTTTATGAGCTTCATGGATATTCAAAATTTTGACCCTTTGTTGGGGGAGGTAACAGAAGGAGTGGGCCGATATATCCCATCTTCACACCAGACCTTGGGTTAATTAAAATATTGTGATGTGTGCAATTTGAAGATAAACGAATGGTTATTTCGGATTTTATGATCGTTTTGGTTATTCAAAAATGTTGACCCTTTTGTGGGGAGCTACCAGAAGGAATGGGCCGATCTCAACCATCTTTATAACAAATCATGCGTTGATAGAAATATTGAGATGTACGAAGTCTGAATGGAATCGGATTAAAATTTTGCGTTTCATCAGCTTCATTGTTGTTCGAAATTTTGACCCTTTGTGGGGGAGGTATCAGAAGGAGTGGACTGATGTATCCCATCTTCACACCAGACCTTGGGTTAATAAAAATATTGTGATGTGTGTAATTTGAAGAGAACTGGATGCTTATTTCAGATTTTATGATCGTTTTGGTTATTGAAAATTTTGAGCCTTTGTGGGGGAGCTACCAGAAGCAATGGGCCGATCTCTGCCATCCTTATAACAGAGCTTGTGTTGATGTAAATATTAAGATGTACGAAGTCTGAATGGAATCGGATTTAAATTTTGCGTTTCATCAGCTTTCATTGTTGTTCGAAATTTTGACCCTTTGTGGGGGAGGTATCAGAAGGAGTGGACTGATATATCCCATCTTCACACCAGACCTTGGGTTAATAAAAATATTGTGATGTGTGTAATTTGAAGAGAACTGGATGCTTATTTCAGATTTTATGATCGTTTTGGTTATTGAAAATTTTGAGCCTTTGTGGGGGAGCTACCAGAGGGAATGGGCCGATCTCTACCATCTTTATAACAGATCTTGTGTTCATGGAAATCTTGAGATGTACTAAATTTGAATGGAATCGCATGTTAATTTGTGTTTTATGAGCTTTATGGTTACTCAACATTTTGACTCCTTGTGGGGGATGTACCAGAAGAAATGGTGCGATCTCTACCATATTTATAACAGACCTTGGGATAATAAAACTATTCTTATGCTTGTAATTTGAAGACGATCGAACACTTACATCACATTTTATAAGAGCTATAATTATTTCAAATTTTGAACGTTTGTGGGGAAGGTTAGGTGATGAAGTGAACCAATATTGTCCATTTTCGCACCTGACCTAGCACTGATGTAATTATTAAAATATGCAAAGATTGAGCAAACTTGGATTATAGTTTCTCTTTCTGTGCAGTAACCAGTGTGCGAAGACAGACGGATGGACGGACGGACATCGCTAGATCGAACTGAAACAGATTTGGTCCAAAGAGACCAAGGGTCTAAAACCGTTATTACGATGAGGCACTTTTGGCCTACGTCTTTGCCAAAACACGTGTGACTTTGGAGTGCGTCATTGTGCTGGAGGTACAATTAATGGGAGTAGATGATTTTTCTATTAAGTTTGGCAGACCAGAACTTTTAATACCCTCCACCACTTGAAATGAATTTGGCAAATTTTTAAGAAAATAAAATCCGCTAAAATCTTAAAAATACCAAATGTAGCCGTTATATTAGGGTCTATGGGGCGACGTGGACCTGCATAGCAACTTTTGTCATAAGCCATTACAATATTCAATTGCGAAACTTGAAACTTGCGAAAAATCGGTGAATAATGTCGCTTAAATCATAAAATACCGAATATCAGGAGGTACCATTATATGGGGGCTATACGAAGACGTGGACATGCACAAACAATTTTCTGTCACAGGCTGTAGTATCCGTTACGAACTTCAAATACCAAATTTGAAACAATTCCGGTTAATAATGTCGCTTAAATCACCAAAATTCCGAATATCAACGGGAGGTACTGTTATATGGGGGCTATACTAAGACCTGGACCTGCACAAACAATTTTCTGTCATAGGCTGTAATATCCATTGTAGTATCCAAATACCAAATTTGAAACATTTCCAGTGAATAATGTCGCTTAAATCATCAAAATACCGAAAATAGGGGGCTATACCAAAACGTGGACCTACATGGCCCATTTTTAACACCGAAAGTCCTGCAGACATAATATACATTTGAGTAATATTTTATCAACCTATTTCATGTCGTTCGGAAGCTAGAGTGATTTCCACAGACGGTCAGAAGGGCGGACATCGCTAAATCGACATAGAACTTTATATTAATCAAGAATATATATACTTCGTGGTGTCTATGTATATATCGAGGTGTTTCAAATAGAATGACAAACTTAAAATACCCTCCATTCTTCTGGTGTAGGGTATAAAAAAGAAAAAAGTAATAAAGCAGCAAAGTTCCGCCGGGCCGAACTTTTAAACTCTTCCTCCATTTCGATAGAAATTGAAAAATTTCAAAAAAAAATTCCGAAAACTACTACTTAAATGAAAACCGTTATATGGGGATTATATGAAGAGGTGGACCTGCATACGAATTTTTTTGTCATAGGCCATTACGTTATATGGGGGGCCATACGAAAACGTGGACCGACAAGGCCCATTCACGAACTTAACCTGCCTACTGCATGTATGCAAATTTTTAGCCTTCTAACTCAATTCGTTCGAAAGATAGACAGACGGACATCGCTAGATCGAATTTACAGAAACCCCCTGCTTTCCATGAAAGTCTTCCAGGGGTTCGTGTTTCTATAAAATCCCTAGAAGATAATCTAAATCTGCCTAACGGATACATTTAGGAGTTCTGAGAGATCGTGATTACAACAGACAGACGGACATCGCTGAGAGATCATCTATCATTAAAAACTACTAGATGATCTCCGGCATGAAATAATTTCTTTAGAAGTTATTATATCCTTCCTCGAGAAATTAGAACTCCCGTAAAACTTCTTTATTAAATTATCGATGTCTTTGAACCGGAACATTTGAAGAGTAACAAATTGATTATGGCCCTCCCAAAACGAATTTACCAACATGACATGGCAAATATGATTGTTATCCAGTTCCAGTTTTGTTGTTTTTGATCAAATGACAGCAACAGGTGATCTTAACAATGGGCCAACAAATAGGACAAGACTAGAGAGAAGAATCCTTTCCTTGTGACTTTTTTTCATGAATTGTTCAGAAATTTGTTAGGGATGAGGCTGCTGGTTTTGTCTCTCTCCCTTCCTCTTTCACAAATGTTTAACTCAAGATCTGCTGTTTTTTTGTTGTTGTGGCCGGCGTTACGCCTGGCATTCAGAATTTCAAAAACAAGAAAAAAAATATCCTGGTTGCGATAACTACACCAACAACAACAATGGTTATTGTTGTCCTCTGGTGTTAACACAAAAATCAATTGGTAACATGTTGAGCGGTTTTTGGCTGACCTGGCCAACTGACTGACAGCCGTTTTGGTTGTTTGGTTGGTGTTTGAGATTTTATTGCAGTTTCGTATTTCGTGTTTTAAAATACAATCATTGACATAAGTTATTGTAATTTTTATATTTAAGTTTTTGTTTCGGTCTCTTTTTGTTTTTTTTTTTTATTGGCATTTTTAAGGTTTTTTGTTTTAGCCGCAGCCGCCGCCGTTGCCGTTGGCCCGTTAAATGCATTTGCGCGCCTGCATTCTCTCTTCATCTTCAAGTCAATTTGTTGTTGTCTTTTAATTGTTATTGTTATTATTTTGTAATTTTCCATAAGACCAGAGCCGAGATGGCTTACTGCCAGCCAGCCAGGCTAGTCCATAAGTAACGGCAAAAAGATCGAAAAAAAAATCAAAACACACTTAAAATCCTTCTTGGGCACTTTAACAGTTGGGGAATCAATTTTTTTTTCATTTCCGAATTTTCATATTTTTTTTTCTCTCTTAAACTTTGGCTAATCACCTATTTTTCTCAGATTTTCAAATTTGTTTATACAACAAAAATATTTGGTTTGGTTGTTGTTGTTGTTTGTTCTTGCTATGTTTACTTCTTTTGGTTGGCCTTTAGTGTAATATTTACTAATGCTGTAGTTGTTGTTGTTGCTGTTGTGTTTTTTTTTTATTGGTGTTGCATGGGTGTTGTTTGTTTTACATTCGATTTTGATTTGATTTTTTTTTTTTTGAATATTTTCAAAACAAAAGGAATTTTCGTTATGAGTAAATAAATAAACAAAACCAAAAATTTTCACACCGTGAGTTTCGTACTTATTTGGTTGACTTGTTGTATCTCCTGCTTGAATTCTTCTTCTTTCCGATTATTTTTTTAACAGATATTCAATTCCAAAACAATAGGGTTTTCTTTTCACACACTCTACGATTTTCAATGGCTTTTACTTTTGGGTTTATATCTTTCTTTCTTTTTTTTTTTGATTCAATCTCGAACTTGTCTTGCTTTCTTTCAAAATACTAATATTTTATTATCTTTATCTTCTTATTTTTCCTCTGTTTCTTTTTATTGCTTCGCGATGTTTTCTTCTTCAGATGCTTTAAAGGACTAGTGATTTTCACAAAAAGCAAAAGTATTTGAAGTCTTTTTGTCGAACACACACAAAACGATACGTGCGGTTCAGATTTCTCAGTTTTGTGTGTTTTGTATCTCCGACTGGCAGTGATGGCACCAGCCGGCCGCAAGCGAGGGAAAATGGTACAATTTTTATTATTGCGTTGAGATTTTGGTACAAATCAAAGAGAGTTGTGCTATTGCTTGGCGTGAACGTTGGATGTACGATCGGTTCAATTTAACAATTGAAATTGAGAGGATTGAAGGTAGAAGAATACAGGTAGATGCATCAACGTTTGGAAACATTGATATATCAAATGAAATGAAAAAGACTGATCTCATTTCTAAGACACTCGTCCGACGGCTGTTAAAATTATTCCAGTGACAGCTCATTATTTGGTTAACAACCGTACAAAAGCATTTGGGTGAGAATTTTCCAGAAAAAAAGTTATTCGTGATGGAATTTAAGCGCGATAGTGTGATTTCTTTATATTTGCCTGGAAAACCACAAGTGGCTAGCGTTAGAGTACTCCAGCATTTAAGCCCGACATCAAGGAAGTGGACGAAAAAAACAGCAACATCAGCAGAAATGGTTCGAAAAGTAAAGAAGCGACTTGATTTAAACCCGCGTCGCAGTGGCCGAAAAATGGCTCTTGAGCTGAACATATGCAATATTCAATTCGGCAAATATTGAAAAATGAGCTCGGGGTAAAACCTTCGAAATTGCAAAAAGTGCAAGAACTTATACCGCAACAAAAAGACAAAATAATAGACTCAAAAGAATTAAAGAGTGGGCCGGAAGTGGCAAACTGCCGAATTTGGTTATCTCGATGAGAGAATATTCGTTGACCAGCAGTTTGTACACAAACACATACCGCAGCGCAACATTCGAGCAGCGTGTGATGGTTTCATTGGCCGTTTGAAGGCCATAATTCGTGGCAAAGGTGACCGATTCGAACAAATCAAAACTTATTCTAAAATTTGATGTTATTTCCGACATTTTATGGTAGCTCCCTATTTTCGGTATTTTGATGATTTTAGCGACATTATTCAGCGGAAATGTTTAAAATTTTGTATTTGAAGTTCGTAATGGATACGTAAATGATGACAGAAAAATTGTCTGTGCAGGTTCACGTCTTCGTATAGCCCCCATATAACGGTACCTTCCGATATTCTGTACTTTGATAATTTTAGCGACATTATTCATCGGAAATGTTTAAAAAATTTGGTATAAGTTCGTAAGTGATACTACAGCCTATGACAGAAAAATTGTCTGTGCAGGTTCACATCTTGGTATAGCCCCCTTATAACGATACCTTCCGATATTCGGCATTTTTGATGATTTTAGCGACATTATTCGCCGGAAATGTTTAAATAAATTGGTATTTGAAGTTCGTAAGGGATACTACAGCCTAAAACAGAAATTGCCTGTGCAGGTTTACGTCTTCGCATAGCCCTCATATAACGGTACCTCCCTTTTTTCGGCATGTTTCGATGATTTTAGCGACATTATTCATCGGAAATGTTTAAAAAAAATGTATTTGAAGTTCGTAAGGGATACTATAACCTAAAACAGAAAATTGTCTGTGCAGGTTTACGTCTTCGTATAGCCCCCATATAATGGTACCTCCCGATATTCGTTTTTCTGATCATTTCAGCGACATTATTCACCGGAAATGTTTCAAATTTGGTATTTAAATTTCGTAATGGATGCTCAGCCTATGACAGAAAATTGTCCGTGCAGGTCACGTCTTCGTATTGCCCCCATATAACGACACCTCCCGATATTCAGTATTTTGATGAGTTTAGCGACATTATACACCAGAAAATTTTCAAATTTGGTATTTGAAGTTCGTAATGAGAACTACAGTCAAATCCAGAAAATTGTCTATACAGGTCCACGCCTACGTATTGCGCCAATATTCCAATTTTGACAGACTCCAACTCTCTCCAACATTTTAGCCGGTAACTCACGAATAAACGGGCTCGTTTGTATAGACATGATATTTAACATAGGCCCACAAGAAATAGTCTAAAGACGTACAAATGCACGATATAGGCTGGCATTTGACCGGTTTGAAAAATGTTCACCGAAAATGTGGCAGCGTCTTGTTGAAATCATATATCGTGAAGGCAAGCTTGTGCATAATTGGGAAAAAGTTGGTTATCATCTCACGGTATCGCTCACCATTTACAGCTACGTTACAATTCGCAGCATCTTTGAAGAAGTACCGTCCAATTATGTCGCCAGCCCGTAAACCTCATTAAACTGTGTATTTTTGTGGTTACATTGGTAGCTTTTGCAATACTTCCGGCTGATTTTCATTCCAATATCGCAAATTCTGCTTACGTTAAATTATAGACCAAACCGAAGATATTTGACAGTGAAACAAAACAGAAAACGTGCGTGACCGGTTTAAACAAATGTTGTCAAAAGGATAATTGTTAAAAGTTCACCCTTTTTTCTCAATGTGCAGATTCCCCTCAATAACAAATTTAGGGTTCTGGTTTTTACCGAACGTATTCTAATATTTTTCTTATAAATTCAATTTGTAAGGAAACGTAAAGATTTTTCCCTTATTCATTCATTTTTCCACCATTGCAAATCACATTTATTCCCCCTTTCTCGCCAATGTCTTTATATGTTGAATCTTTGTAATCTCCCAACCCAAAAACCTTGCTTTTCGTTGCAATTTACAAAACAAAATACCTCAACATAAAAGGTACCAACATATAGTACCCCGTTAGTTTTGCCCATCACTAGTGGGAGAGAAGACAACAGAGTGTTTTGTTTATGAACACAATTGACCTGCTGCGAGAGAGATAGAGAGAGAGTGTGTGGGAGAGAAATTCAACTGGTGGTGTGTGGTATTGGTGGTAGTGCGTTAGTCTTTTGATGTGCTGTGTGTGTGCTGCAATGTTTCAGGCCGTTAACAACAATGTTTCATGCACCATCAGAGCACAACACATTTGTTGGCAGTAGCAGAGAGAGAGTTAGATCGTTAGCAGATCGTGCAACATGTTGTCAATCCATAAGATACTTTTTTTCCACAACAACAAAAATAAACATGTTCTGTCAACATTGTTGAGAAAAAAAAGAGTCTTGCATTTTTAAAACTCTCTCTCTCGCTCTCATGCTCTTATCAATGTTGAGATATTCTTGCAGCACTTTCATGATCATTGGTGTTGGCGGTTGGTGTTGCTGCGCTGGGTGGACGACAACGTCGAATGTATGGGCAGACAGACAGAAGAGATGAACAAACATGGATGTTAGCACTTGTTGTTCACTGTTGAACCACTTGTTGGATTTTTCTTCTTATTGTTGTTGTTGCTGTTGTCATAGTTTCACATTTGTTTTATTTATTTTGTATCTCTGGACGGTGAGTGTTTGTGTTGTTATTTTTCTATTTACACAATTTGCCGGCTGACAGGGATGCCAATTTTTGTTTTTGAAAAGTGAATATTGCAAAACAAAAAAAAGTTGAAAATCACTTTCAATTTCATTATTTGGTAGCCAAGTATAGGCATTTTGGAAAAAGGCTTACTTGAGAGATGGGTGGTATTAAATTCCAAATCAGGGTAATATTTTACAATTGATTTATATAAATCATAATTAATTTCAGCTATTGTGTGGTTGCTTTTTTTCGCCTTAATCATGCAAATAATTAAAAATGCTAACTACAATCGGATGAAGGCGTGTAAATGAAACACAAATTGTACAGTCGTACTCATCTGTATAGTCACAAATAAAGTAATTAATTATAAAATAAAAATTATTATAAAATAAAAATAAAAATCGATAATATCGGAGTGGCGCCCAACCTGAATATTTTAATAATCAACATTTGTTTCACTCAGATGAAAAATTTCTGGAAATAGGATTTTAGATAAATCTACCGGTAGAAACAGAGTCTCTGGTGATAGAACCAGAGTGGCGCCCAACCTGAATATTTTAACATTCAACATTTGCTTTCACTCAAATATACATCTCTAGAAATAGGACTAAGAGGACTAAGGTACATATAGAAAAAGGAATTTGACAAAACCAGAGTGGCGCCCAACCTACAAAAGCAAAATAAATGTCATAGCACTAAGGTGGCGCCCAACCTAATTATATAACCAATCAACATTTCTTTTCTCTCAAATATGTATTTCTGACAATAAGATCTAAGAGAGATCCACTATTCGCAACGGTAATCTAACAATGTCATAGCACTAAGGTGGCGCCCAACCTGAATATAATAACAATCAAAAATTGTTTACTCTCATATATACATTTCTAGAAATAGGACTTAAGGGAGATCCGCAGTACGCAACGGCATATCTAGCAAACGAAATGTGATAACACTAAGGTGGCGCCCAACCTGAATATATTAAAAATCAACATTTGTTTTCATCAAATATACATTTCTGAAAATAGGACTTAAGACAGATCCACCACAAGCAACGGTACATCTACCAAATGAAGATTGATAAAACCACAATGGCGCCCAACCTGATAATATTAACATTCAACATTTGACTTAAATATATATTTCTAGAAATATAACTTAAGAGAGATCCACCGAACGCAATGGTACGTCTGGCCAAAGAAAACACCAGGATGGCGCCCAACCTGGATATATTAACAATCATCATTTGTTTTCACTCAAATATACAATTCTAGAAATAGGACTTAAGAAACATCCACGGAACACCGAAATTCGATAAAACCAGAGTGGCGCCCAACCTGAATTTATTTACAATCAACATTTGTTTTCACTCAAATATAGATTTGTGGAAAGAGGATTTAAGAGAGATCCACCACAAGCATCGGCACATCTACCAAAAGAAGATTTATAAAATCATGATGGCGCCCAACCTGATAATATTAACAATCAATTTTTGGCACAAATATATATATCAAGAAATTGGACATTAGAGAGATCTATTGAACGCAACCGTACGTCTAGGAAAAAATTGTCATAACATCAGGGTGGGTCCCAACCTGAATATATCAAAAATAATAATTTGTTTCCCCTCAAATATATATTTCTACAAATAGGACTTTTGAGAGGTCCACCATACCCACCCGTACATCTAGTAAATCTGTAATTTAACCAAGAATCGTCTTACAAAAAGTGCAAGAACTTACATCGCAACAGAAAGAAAATAGACTTAAAAGAGCTAAAGAGTCGTTTCGCTTGGCCGGGAATGAAAGGTGAACTGCCGAATTTGGTTTTCGCCGATGAGAAACATTCGTTGTCCAGCAGTTTGTAAACAAACAAAATGATCGTGTTTACTTGCCAAAGAGGTCATCTGAAAATGTGCACCTTCGGTTGGCCACCAGAACTCAAGCGCCGGCGCCGCTTGTGATGATGTAGGCCGCCATAACAGCCGATGGTCGCTCTCCGCTCGTATTAATCGACCGTGGCATCAGAAAAAATGCCGAATATTATTGCGAAAATATTCTGGAGGGTGTATTAGCGCCTTGGGCACGAATGCCTACAATATGAGGTTCCTCGCTTCATTTCCAGCGCACAATGGCCACCAAAATCTCCGGATACCAATCCGTTGGACTATTGTGTCTGGAGTATTTTGGAAAGTAAGGTTGGCACTAAATAATACCAAAGTGTCGATCACCTCAAGCAAGCGCTTCGCCGGGAATGGGCCAAAATACCGCAGAGCAACATTCGGGCAGCGTGTGCCGGTTTCATTGGCCGTTTGAAGGCCATAATTCGTGCCAAAGGTGACCAATTCGAACAAATCTAAACTTATTCGAAAATTTGATGCTATTTCCGACATTGTTTGCCTTCATTCAATAAAATTTAAATAAAAAAAATGTAAAAATTATGGCGTTTGATTTTCTTGCAGTTTTTTTATCTCACCCTGAAATCTAACGAAGAATCTTCTTACAAAAAAAAAAACAACGCATCTTTCTTTAATAGAAAATGAGACGCAGGTTTGGGGAACATTTTACTTTATGTTCGGGACCCATCAGCACACTGAGCGGTAGACCTAGTAATTTAACGCTTTTAGACTATCTTTTTTTGGGTGCGTTAAAGCTAATGTCTATACAGACAGCCCGCTTCATTTGACGCATTGTAAATCAATATTAAAGCATTTATGTGTCAAATATCGGCCGAAATGTTGAAAAGAGTATGCCAAAATTGGACTAATCAGATGGACTGTTTGAGGCGGGATCGCGGTTAACATTGTCATGGAAAATTCTATCAATTCAAATACCGATTTCATGCATATTTTCAAATTAGCGCCAACCGTTGGGCGCCATCATGGTGTCTAGTTAATAATAACTCATTGGTTAACAAGTTTAGAAAGAGAGACGATTTACCGAGAGTAATGTACCATTTCATTCATTTATCCAAAATGATAACACAATAAAAATATATGCTATTTATTTTAGCATTACTGTATCCATAACAAGTGCAGTAGTTCTATATTTTTGCAACGTGTACTTTGAGATATTGTATGGGTAATTTTATTTAAAAAAAATATTACTTTTTTCAAATGGACGAAGAAAACAGGTTACGACGTCACATGGAATGACCAATATAGAGATCAATATACTGCATTATTTATTAGCATTGCGATTTTGCAGCGATTAAATATTCTTAGAAATTAAAATAGATCAATGGAAAAGATTTGCCGCAGCCACACCATATTGGAAATGTTCCACAGAATTGTGAGCGAGAGCGACAGGGAGAGAAAAAATTTTGAAATTTCAGCATGATTTCAACGAAAAAGCGAAATTGTTTAAAGCGAAACCCCAAGACAATATCTGAGTGAAGAATGTTTTTTTTAATGGTGGAAATAACGTGAATCATTTATCGAGAACACTAGATTCTGAGAGCAATAATTGCTGGAAGGTATGACAATTATTTGATTGGAACAAAAAGATTTCCATTTAATCAAATGTCAAAAAAGTAGCTATGGGCTGGCTATGTCATAATTCCTCCTACTTATTTGTTTATTATGAGTAGGAACATAATAAATAAATATTTTATTTTTATTAAAACAATAGATACATTTCCATGCGGAAAGCTTAATAATAAACATAATATTGAGTTGTTAGCTATAATAAGCCCAAACAAATATTTGCAATTATCTGAAATTAGTTTTTGTTGTTATTTATTTTTTTTTTTGCAATTAATGCCATACGCATCGGTACTCTAATCTAAATGTTAAGTACATACACACTCTATACCCGATCAGAGTGCTGATGATATTGTGTCATAGATTTGTCGCTAAGTACCCCAGCGAAATATTCAAGTGTTGGCCTATGACGTATTCTTGTTGTTATTGGGGAATAACGTAATTAGACATTAACAAAATCATGTCGCCATGACTAATAATGACACTCAATTTATTTTCACATTCCTACTTGGAGATAAGTTAATTTATTTTTATCGATATCAGTTGTTGTTGTTGGTTATTTGCAATCACTATTATTACATTATATCAAGGCCTGGTGGGGGGTTGTCATCAGTAATTGTGTAGTTTATGGTGCAAAGGTCTTTGGGAAGTCTTTTGACTAAAGTCGACCTATATACCCCTATAGCCTTACAGGACAAAGACATAGAAGTATAAAGATGTGACAAAACAGAGTAAAAATATGGCAACCTTGTAAAAATACCTGTGTTGTTATGATATCATAACAACATAGTTAGCAATGTCAACCGATTTAAATCGCTGAGACAAATGCAAATTTTTAAAAAAGTCTATAGAACAGAAATTTAAAACATTTTTGGATTTTTCAAAATTTTATTTGTCATTCGTTTCTGTATTGTGGTTTTTATATTAACATGCCTCTGTCATGAGCTGTTACCTTATGTATTGTAGACACAAACGATTTGCTGAAAATGCATTTTTTCCAGTCTACCATTTTAGGTCTTTGACAGGAGATTTGAAATATTGTTTCAAAAATTAAATATGTCTTTAAAAGTCCAGTGTAAACTATGTTTAACAGTGCCAAAGATCGATGAATGCCATTAATTTAAGCGCCAACCGTTGGGCGCCATCATTGTGTCTAGCCTATAATTCATTGGCATGTTCAGAAAGAGAGAGAGAGGGAGAGAGACTGATCGAGAGTAATGCCCCAAACTTTTTCTAGATGGAAGCCTACTGAGAATCAAAAAACTACAAGGGATTCTTAACAGAGTTGACTCAAATGTGGCATTTTGAGTTCCCAATTTCCAAATAAAAAAAACAAATTAGAAAATATCAGTCGGTTTTGCCGCCAGATGTATACCCTCAGCCAATGTTCGATTATTTAAATATATTTTGACTTCTGTTATGATTATTCAAATTTTTGACCCTCTATGGAGTTGGTACCGAAGGAATGGACCAATATTGTCCATTTCGTATCGGACCTAAATAAAAATGATATAAATATTAAAACGTGCCAGATTTGGACTATATCGACTACTTCCTATACTTTATATGAAATATGTGTAAATTGTTGTAAAATGTGGAAATATGCGTGAGGTACCAGATAAAGTGGGCCGAAATATTCCATTTTCATACTTCATCTAATACAGATAAAGATATTGGCATGGGAAAAATTACAAGAAAATCGAATATTTATATCCAATTTTATGCGAAATCATAAATACCACATTCGTCTAAGGTTTCTGGTTGAGAGAAATATTTAGATATAGCAAGTAGTAAAGAAAAGCTGACTTGTTTCATAAGTTGTGAAAAGTGTACCCCTTTGTGGGTGGGGTACCAGGAGGTGTTGGCAGATATATATCATCTACACAATAGATTTTGTGTTAGCACAAATGTTTGTATGTGTGAAATTTGAAGACAGTTAGATGCTTATTTTGGTTTCTTTGAGCGTTTTGCTTTTAAAAATGTTGACCCTTTGTGGGGGAGGTACCAAAAGAAATGACCCGATCCCTCCCATCTTTATAAAATACCTTGTGTTGATGGAAATATTGAGATATACCAAGTCTTAAAGCAATCGGATGTTAATTTCACGTTTTATGAGCTTCATGGATATTCAAAATTCTCACCTTTCGTGTGGGAGGTACCAGAAGGAGTAGTCCGATCTCTACCATTTTCACACCAGGCCTTGGGTTAATAAAAATATTGCGATGTGTGTAATTTAAAGAGAACCGGATGCTTATTTCGGATTTTATGATCGTTTTGGTTATTCAAAACTTTAACCCTTTGTGTGGGAGGTACCAGAAGGAATGATCCGATCTCTACCATATTTATGATAGATCTTGTGCTGCTAGAAATATTGAGAGTTGCCAAGTCTGAATGGAATCGGATGTTAATTTCGTGTTTTATGAACTCCATGAATATTCAAAATTTTGACCCTTTGTGAGGAAGGTACCAGAAGGAGTCGACCGATATAATCCATCTTCACACTAGACCTTGGATTAATAAAATTATTGGTATGTGTGAAATTTGAAGAGAACCGTATGTTTATTACTTTTTGGTTATTTGAAACTTTTACCCTTTGTGGGGGAGATACCAGAAGAAATGGTCCGATCTGTACCATCTTCATAACAGTTCTTATATTTATGGAAATATTAAGATGAGCTAAGTTTGAATGTAATCGGATGTTAATTTCGTGTTTTATGAGCTTCATGAATATTCACAATATTGGTTCTTTGTGGGGGAGGTACCAGAAGGAGTTGGCCGATATATCCAATCTTCAAAGCAGACCTTGGATTAATAAAAATATTTTGATTTGTGTCATTTGAAGACAATCGGACGCTTACATCACGTTTTATAAGATTTAGAATTATTTAAAATGTTGACCCTTTGTGCCCATTTTCGCACCTGACCTAGTACTGATGCAATTATTAGAATTTGCAAAGTTGGAGCAAAATCAGATTATCCTTTCACTCTTTGTGCAGTAAATTCGGAAATAGCATCAAATTTTAGAATAAGTTTAGATTTGTTCGAATTGGTCACCTTTGGCATGAATTATGACCTTCCAACGGCCAATGAAAACGTCACACGCTGCCCGAATGTTGCTCTGCGATATTTGACTCATTCACGGCGAAGCGCTCGCGCTTGAGGTGATCGACACTTTGGTATTTCCTTTAGGGCAAACCTTGCTTTCCAAGATACTCTAGACGCAATAGTCCAACGGATTGGTATCCGTAGATTTTGGTGGCCATTGTGCGCTGGAAATGAAGCGAGGAACCTCATTTTATAACCATTCTTTGGTGGCGAGTGCTGAGTGCGATCGATGGTGCTGAGTCCTGTTGGAATGTCCAAGGTCTGTGGCCAAAATGTTTGCGTGCCCAGGGCTTTGATATACCCTCCGGAATATTTTCGCGATAATATTCGGCATTTATTCTGATGCCACGGTCGATTAAAACGAGCGTAGGGCGACCATCGGCTGTTATGGAATATTTTCGCGATAATATTCGGCATTTATTCTGATGCCACGGTCGATTAAAACGAGCGTAGGGCGACCATCGGTTGTTATGGCGGCCCACACCATCACCATGGTCGGCTTGAAGCTTTTCAGCTCTTGCCTCTTTGGCAACTGAACACAATTATTTGTTCGTTTGTTTGTTTACAAATAGCTGGACAACGAATGTTTTCTCATTGGAGCGGAGGAAACCAAATTCGGCAGTTCACCACTTTCGGCCAAGCAAAGCAACTATTTAGCTCTTTTCTTTCTGTTGCGGTGTAAGTTCTTGTACTTTTTGCGATTTCAATGGCTTTACCCCGAGCTCATTTTTCAATGTTTGCTGAATGGAAAATTGCGATATGTTCAGCTCACGAGCCATTTCTCGGGCGCTGCGACGCGGGTTTCGATCAAGTCGCTTCTGTACTTTTCGAACCATTTCTGCTGATGTTGCTGTTTTCTTACGTCCAATTCCTTGACTTCCGTCGGGCTATGCCACCAGTATCACGGTGACGAGCGATAGTACGAGACACAAAAGATTTATTCACATTTAAATGCTGCAGTGCTCTAACGATAGCCACTTGTGCTTTTCCAGCCAAATATAAAGAAATCACCCTATCACGCTTGAATAACACTTTTTCTGGAAAATTCTCATCAAAATGCTTTTGTACGCTTGTGAACAATATAATGAGCTGTCACTGGAATAATTTTAACAGCTGTCGGACGAGTGACTTAGAAATTACACCAGTCTGAAGTTGGTTGCAGTTTTTTTCATCTCACTCCGTATACCCTCTGTAGCCATATGGCTGAGGGTATAACTACCCATATGACTGAGGGTATAACTACCCATATGACTGAGGGTAGACAAATTCGAATCTTTTCCATTTCCTTTTCATCCCCACAGAACCTACAGCAGCCATAGAAACCCCCTTTAATCATTCAGCTAAAAAATTCACTGAAAAGTCGTTTATCTATGGCAAAGCTCTAAGGCATCTTCTAACCCCCAGCAACCATATACAAATTATATTTTTTTTCATAGAGTTTCCGATTCCCGCTAATTTATTATCTAACATAAATTTTAAATGACTTTGATTTGAATAGCTGACAACTGACATGTTTAGCATCTTCTTCAAAACTTTGTCATAGACTTAAGTTCATCAACATGTTCTGTTTTGTTTGAATCGGTGAGTTAGCTTAGGTTAATATTTATTTATTTATCTGGCCCCAAACTAAGGTTATTTACATTGAACATTCTTTTCGGTTCGTGTGGCACGGGGGAAGGGGAAGTTGCTTTTTTTTGTGGGGGCTCTTCTCTCCAGTTGTTCTTTGATAACAATGGTATTTGCTGTTATTTGTTTAAAACAAATAAAGAATAACAACAACAAAAACCCTACATAGACACACAATGTATTTTTTTATTGTGGGAATTGTTACAAGGTCAATGTTTTTGTTGTTTTTGTTTTTTGGTGAATATTACAAAATATTACAACAATTGAATTCTGTTATTTATCGAACAACAAAAGATGTTCTAAATTCGCATTGTTGTCTATAAATGGTGTAATTCGAGTGTAGGTGAGTTTGTTGCAAGGTTTGCCTTTGCCCCAGTCCAAGGAACGAATTTCCATCTACAGGGTGAGATGGAAAAGCTGCAACCAATTTCAGACTGCTGTCATTTCTAAGCCACCCGTCCGACAGCTGTTAAAACTATTCCAGTGACAGCTCATTATATTGTTTACAAGCGCATAAAAGTATTTTGGTGAGAATTTTCCAGAAAAAAAGTTATTCGTGATGGAATTCAAGCAGGATAGTGTGATCTCTTTATATTTGGCTGGAAAACCACAAGTGGCTATCGTTAGAGCACTCCAGCATTTAAATGTGAATAAATCTCTTATGTCTCGTACCATCGCTCGTTACCGTGATACTGGTAGCATAGCCCGACGGAAGTTAAGGAAGTGGACGGAAGAAAACAGCAACATCAGCAGAAAGGGTTCGTCAAGTAAAGAAGCGACTTGATCGAACTCCGCGTTGCAGTAGCCGAAAAATGGCTCGTGAGCCATCGCAATATTCCATTCGGAAAATATTGAAAAATTAGCTCGGGATAAAGCCATTGAAATTCCAAAAATGGCAAGAACTTACACCGCAACAGAAAGAAAATAGACTGAAAAGAGCTAAAGAGTAGCTTCGCTTGGCCGAAAGTGGTGAATTGCCGAATTTGGGGTTCTCCGCTCCGATGAGAGAACATTCGTTGTCCAGCAGTTTGTAAACAAACAAAATGATCGTGTTTACTTACCAAAGAGGTCAGCTGAAAATGTGCCCCTTTGGGTGGCCACCAGAACTCAAGCCTCAAGCCGGCCATGGTGATGGTGTGGGCAGCCATAACAGCCGATGGTCCCTCTCCGCTTGTATTAATCGATCGTGGCATCAGAATAAATGCCGAATATTATCGCGAAAATATTCTGGAGGGTATATTAAAGCCTTGGGCACGCCAACATTTTGGCCGCAGACCTTGGACATTCCAACAGGACTCAAGCGCCGGCCATGGTGACGGTGTGGACCGCCATAACAGCCGATGGTAGCTCTCCGCTCGTATTAATCGACCGTGGCATCAGAATAAATGCGAATATAATCGTGAAAATATTCTGTAGGCTGTATTAAAGCTTCGGGCACGCCAACATTTTGGCCGCAGACCTTAGACATTCCAACAGGACTCAAGAGCCGGCCATGGTGATGGTGTGGGCCGCCATAACAGCCGATGGTCACTCTCAGCTCGTATTAATTTACCTTGGCATCAGAATAAATGGCGAATATAATCGGGAAAATATTCTGGAGGGTGTATTAAAGCCTCAGGCACGCAAACATTTCGGCCGCAGATCTTGGACATTTCAACAGGACACGCCACCCAAGAATGGTTACAAAAAGAGGTTCCTCGCTTCATTTTCAGCGCACAATGGCCACCAAAATCTCCGAATACCAATCCGTTGGACTATTGTGGCTGGAGTATTTCGGAAAGCAAGGTTGGCCCCAAAAGAAATACCAAAGTGTCGATTACCTCAAGCAAGCGTTGCGCCGGGAATGGGCCAAAATACCACAGAGCAACAGAGCAGACGGTTTCATTGGCCGTTTGAAGGCCATAATTCGTGCCAAAGGTGGCCAATTCGAGCAAATCTAAAGTTATCCGAAAATTTTATGCTATTTCCCCCATATTATGGTACCTCCCTATTTTCGGTATTTCGATGATTTTAGCGATATTATTCGCCGGAATTGTTTCAAATTTATTTTTTTTTAAGTTTGTAATGGAAACTACAACCCATGACAGAAAATTGTCTGTGCAGGTCTACGCCTTCGTATAGCCCTCATATAACGGTACCCCCCGATATTCGACATTTTGATGATTTTAGGGACATTATTCACCCGAATTCTTTAAATTTGGTATTTGAAGCTCTTAATAGGTACTACAGCCTGTGGCAGAAAATTTTCTACGAGATCAAGGTTTTTGTGTAGCCCCGATATAGCGGTACTTCCCAGTATTTTGATTATTTTAGCTACATTAATCACCGGATTTTTTTCAAGTTATTCTAAAATTTGAAAATTTCAAAAAAAAAAAAGAAAATGTACAAATTATGGCGTTTGACTTTGTTGCAGATTTTTTTTTATCTCACCCTGTTTGTATGTGTCTGTGTGCGTGCATAGGTTTTTGTTTTTTATTAAATTTTATTATTACTTACATTGCCCCTCGCCTTCCCCCTTTCCCTCTCATCGCGACCCATTACAGTTTCCCCATTGTCATTCATTTTGATTCCGAAAACTTTTCAATAGTACTTTTGAATACCCTGCGTTAAGTATTCTTAATTTCCGTTTCCGATCGCTCTCACTTTTTCTCTCTAAAAGTGCGAATGACGACGACAAGCGTTCAAGTGTCGTCTATTAAATAAATAACCAAGTATGTGTCATGAATACACCACACACATGCCGGTCTCTTCCCGTGACCGAAACACCAACACCAACACCCACACGAACACACAACGCACATGGGAACATTTGTGGGAAAGACCGACCCATTTGCAATGCGTTTTGCGTTACAGAATCATTTCACTTGGAATTATTTACATTTTCATTTTATTCAATTTAGTGCGAGGGACGGGGGTAAAGTTTTATGTTGGGTTTCATTTTTTTTTATCGCATTTGGACAATAGTATGGAGGGAATATATTAAGTTTGTCATTCTGGTTGTAACACCTCGAAATACACATTTTAGACCCCACAAAGTATATATTTTGGTCAGCATACAATTTTCTGTCGATTTATCCTTCTGTGGAAATCAGTCTTGCTTCCGAACGACATAAAATAAGTTGATAAAATTTTACTCAAATGTACAGGACTTTTGTTATTGAAAATGGGCCATGTAGGTCCACGTTTTGGTATAGCCGTCATACAACAGTACCTTCCGATATTCGATATTTTAATGATTTTAGCGACATTATTCACCGGAATTGTTTCGAATTTCGTATTTGAAGGTCGTAATGGATACTACAGCCTTAGACAGAAAATTGTGTGTGCAGGTCCACGCCTTCGCATATTCCCCATATAGCAATACCTCCCGATATTCGGTATTTGGACGATTTCATCGACATTATTAACCGGAAATGTTTCAAATTTGGTATTTAATATTCGCAATGGATACTACAGTCTATGGCAGAAAATTTTATGTGCAGGTTCACGTTTTCGTATAGCCCCCATATAATGGTACCTCCCGATATTCGGTATTTTCATGATTTTAGCGACATTATTCACCGGAATTGTTTCAAATTTGGTATTTGAAGCTCCTAATAGGTACTACAACATATGGCAAAAAATTTTGTATGCATGTCCACGCCTTCGTATAGCCCCCATATAACGGTACCTCACAATATTCGGTATTTTGTTGATTTTAGCGACGTTATTCACCGGAATTGTTTGAAATTTGGTATTTGAAGTTCGTAATGGTTACTACAGCCTATGACAGAAAATTGTCTGCGCAGGTCCACGTCTTCGTATAGCAACCATATAATGGTACCTCCCGATATTCGGTATTTTGATGATTTTATCGACACTATTCACCGGAATTGTTTCAAATTTGGTATTTGAAGATCGTAACAGATATTACAGCCTATGACGGAGAATTGTTTATGCAGGTCCAGGTCTTCGAATATGCCCCATATATCAGTACCTCCCTATATTCGGTATTTTGATGATTTTAGCGACATTATTCCCCGGAATTTTTTCAAATTTGGTATTTGAAGTTCGTAATGGATACTACAGCCTATGACAGAAAATTGTCTGCACAGGTCCACGTCTTCGTATAGCCCTCATATAAGGGTGCCTCCCTATTTTCGGTATTTTGATGATTTTAGCGACATTATTCACGGGAGTTGTTTGAAATTTTGTGTTTAAAGGTCGTAATGGATACAACAGCATATGACACAAAATTGTCTGTGCAGGTCCACGTCTTCGTATAGCTCTCATATAACGGTACCTCCATATAAGATACCTCCCTATTTTGGATATTTTTATGATTTTAGCGACATTATTCACCGGAATTTTTTAAAATTTGGTATTTGAAGCTCCTAAATTTCAAAACAAAAATTAAAAATTGAAATTTTACAATGAATCCTATCGTCGTCGAACAACGTAGTTTAAATGCCAATTAGAACATGGTATTATTTTTTGAATAACCCCAAAAGTATGCTATGAAAAAATGTTGTAATTTTTTAACTTTCTTCTTCGTTTTGACTAAAAATCGATTCCTTTAAAACGCGATAGATCTCTTCTTAATATGTAACAAACTCTTAACAGGTCTCAAAATGCTTTTATAATTCTTCTTCAATGAAAACTTCTCGTCATACCCTCCTCGCTTGTGACAAACATCGACATACGTGCATTGCTATGTTTGTAATATCTTAAATGGATAATGATTACTTAAATAATTTACAACACAGACATTCTCTAGACTCTGTGACGACAACAACAACAAATGTTCATTTCAAAAATGAATCGTTTGAAACCGAAAAAAACATGTACAGGAGGTGACGTAGTTACGATCGATATTTATGTGTGGTAGACATGGGTGACAATCTCCGTTTTATGTGGACTCAGAAACCTTAATGCTCAGTTCCAAAACCTGCAAGAATATACTACTTTTGCATTTTTTCCGATATCGTAAAGGGAAAACCGGTTATTGGTTTTGGAACATAACATAAATCGAAACCAGATATTCTAGAAATAGTCCATGGTAAAATTATGAAGGTAACCTTGTGGAATCATATGTTTATAATTCTTTAATTCAAAATTTTAGCTTTGACCGCATCCTATTGTCAAAATATATACTCAATAAGAGATGGGAACCTTTTTTCAATGAATTTAATTTTGACCAGAAAAATTATAGAAAATACAGGGCGGAATATTATTGTTTGAAACCTTGCATGTACCATGGAATTGTTTAAATATATTCTAACAAGTAAAATAGTATCAATCGGTTTTACCGATAGATGTATACTTCCAACCTTGAGTTATGAATATTCAAACTGTTGACCCTTTATGGGTGACCTAAAACTGATATAAATATTACAACGTGCCGGATTTGGACTATATCGCCTACTTCCTATACTTTATATGGGATATGTGCAAAATTTTTGGAAAATGTTGTAGTGGATCGAAGTATTCCGTTGTTATACTTCATCTAATACAGATAAAAATATTGGATATCGGAAAATTTAAAGGAAATCGAACATTTATATCCCATTTTATGCGAAATCATAAATTTCGATAAACTACACATCCATCTCAGGTTTCTGGCTAAGAGAAATATTTTGTTATAGCAAGTTGTAAAGAACCGCTGATTTGTTTCGCAAGTTATGCCAGGTATAAGTATTGGAAATTGTGACCCTTTGTGGTTGAGGTCCCTGAAAGGGTACCTCATATATATTATCTTCACAACAGATCTTGCGTTAGCAAATATATTTGGATGTGTGAAATTTGAAGAGAGTTGGATGATTATTTCGCTTTCTTTGAGCGTTTTGTTTTTCAAAATCTTGAACCCTATGTGGGAAGGTACCAGAAGAAATAAAGCGATATCTACCATCTTTATAACAGATCTTGTCAAAATTTTGACCCTTTATTTGGAAGGTACCAGAAGGAGTGGACTATTGGTCCAAATCCCATCTTCACACCAGACCTTGGGTTAATAAAAATATTGTTATGTGTGTACTTTGAAGAGAATCGGATGCTTATTTCGGATTTTATGATCGTTTTGGTTATTCAAAATTTTAACGCTTTGTGGTGGAGGTACCAGAAGGAATGTTCCGATCTCTACCATCTTTATAACAGATCTTGTGTTAATGGAAATCGTGAATCGGATGTTCATTTCGTGTGCTTATTTCGGATTTTATGATCGTTGTGGTCATTAAAAATTTCGAACTTTTGTGGGAGAGGTACCAGAAGGAATGGTCCGAACTCTACCTTATTTATAATAGATATTGTGTTTATGGAAATATTTAGATGTACCAAGCCTGATTGGCATCGGATGTTAATTACGAGTTTCATGAACTTCATAAATATTCAAAATTTTGACCCTGTTTTGGGGGAAGTACCAGAAGGAGTGGACCGATATACTCCAACTTCACACCAGATCTTATGTTAATAAAAATAATGGGATGTGAGAAATATGAAGAGAACCGAATGCATATTTCGGATTTTATGATCGTTTTGGTTATTAAAAAATTTGACCCTTTTTGGGGAGGTACCAGATGTAATGGTCCGACCTTTACCATCTTTATAACAGATCTTCTGTCTATGGAAATATTGCGATGTGCCAAGTCTGAATTGAATAGGATATTTATTTCGTGTTTTATGAGCTTCACGAGTATTCAAAATTTTGATCCTTTGTGGGGGAGGTACCCGAAGGAGGATACCGATATATTCCATCTTCACACCCAACCTTGGGTTAATGAAACTATTGTGATGAGTGTAATTTGAATACATCAAATTTTTTTTGAGTTATAATTATTCAAAATGTTGACCTCTTAAGGGAGAGGTACTTGATGGAGTGGACAGATATTGTCCATTTTAACACCTGACCTAGCACTGATGCAAATATAGGGATTCGCAAAGTTAGAGCAAATTCGGGTTATCCTTTCTCTTTCTGTGCAGAAAATTATTTTCTTTGAAAATGTTGACGTTTTGAGAGGGACGTGCCAAAAGCAGTAGACCGATATTACCCATCTCCAAACTCGATCTAGGTTTGATAATAATATTACGATTTACCAAGTTTGGATCAAATCGGACACTCCCCTTGTGTGTTATCGTGCACACCAGCCAGACAGACGGACGGACGGACATCGCCAAATTGACTCCAAATGTCCTGAAACGGATTTGGTCCAAAGAGACCTAGGGTCTAAAACTATTATTTCGACTAGGTACGTTTTGACCGTATCAAATGATATGTACCCTTCTCTAGCCATATGGCTGAGTTTATAAAAATAATATCTTCTATCTTCTATTGAGTTTACGATCTCGTAAAAAAGTTGTTTTTTTTTCGTTATTTTAAAAATAACTTCTGGGGAGAATATCCCAGACAAAAAACAAGGGAACTAATGAGGATTGGTGGCTCTTTCCGAAACCTAGGTGTTCCCTGCCTTACCACCTGGTAAACATTACCATCGTTCTCCACTAATAAACAAACGTTGTTTTTATAAAAACAAAAATAAAGGGATTAAGCCGGACCATTTTGCAACAACAATATCTGGTAATAATGTATTTACATGACTCTCATGGGCTATGGACACACTATCGATATATTTCCTACAGAAAAATTTCACTAGTGACTTCTGAATGACAAGCTTATGCACACATGGTCAGTAGTACTGGCGACAAAATCAATAGTAAGTCAGTAGTTATTGACTGTAAAAATTTCCTAAAGGGTTTGAATTCATTTATATTCCTTAAATCCCTTTAACAATTTAACATCAGTAATAAAAGAAAATAAAATTAAAAATTGTCTTACCTTAAAAATGAATATTCCACGCAAATCCAATACTACTCTAAAACACTACTGCAACTTTTCGTTTCCTAATATTTATGATATTTCTTCACTTTTCCTTATCTTTTTTTTTCGAATTGTATTTTGACAAAAACAAAAAAACTTTTTCTAAAAAGTGTTCACTTTCTGTTTTATTGGAAAGTTTTCACTGTTGTTGTAGTTATTGTTGGGGTCGGCAACATGAAGTTATTGAAGTTAACATTGCACTTTTTCACATAACTGACACTGTAAACGTAGCTGCTGTTGTTGTTGTTGCTGGTGCAGCTTTTGCTGATGTTGCACATTTTTCCCATTGACACTTGGGGCGAAATGCTATATTAATCTCCATTTTGTGTGTATCTTTGTTAAATCTTTGTGAATTCGATACTGACAACAAGAAGTTGCTGTTGTTGCAGACGTCGACATCAAGAAGTTAGCGTTGAGGCAACTACTGATAAGCATGAGACCGAACGAGCGAGCGAGCGACCGTCCGACTGAGCAAGGGGAGTGCACAACAAGAATTTAATTTGCAATTGCTTGTAATTGGTAAATTTCACATTTTTTCACTTTTTTTCCCTCTCGCATTTCGTTACATCTTTCTGTGGGGTTGCTACACTTTTTTTTTGCTTTCTTTAGAAATACCGACTAATTTAAGGCATCTGTTACTAGGTAACACTCAGTACCAGTACCAAATACTGACATGGAGAAGAAGTTTGAACACCCCCCATGTAAGTGGGAAAATTTAATGACATTTAATTCAATGGCTTGGTTTTCCTTTGACACGCACTACTCACAAACTCAAACAACAATTGTTTTTGGTGGAAGGAGGGAGAGCGATTTTTATATTGAATTTATTTTTACTTTTTTATTATTTCTGGTATTTTTTATATTTTATTTTTGTTTCATTGACATTTTTTACAAAAAAAAAAAAAAAAACAGTGATTAATTATTGACAAAGTAAACAAACAGAGAAGAGAGCCAAATCGAGAGAGGATGCTTTGGTATTTGCATTCAATTGTTTTTGTTTTACACTGGCCGACGTCCCCGTTTTAAATTCTTTAAATAGATCCCCGATTTGTTTTTTTGAAGGGGGGTATTTATGAACATCACATAATCATGCATTTTCCATGATTTCCTCAAAAAAAAAAAAACACAAATAGACTAGCTTATCTGCTCTTCTTCTCTATTTTTGTTTTATTTTTCCTTTGATCTCGAACACAACAATTACTGACACAACGCGCAATGCAACCAACGAAAATGAAAGTAAAACACGACTTGAAATTATTTGAAAAAAAAAAATACTTTTTTTCGATCGAAACCCGTCGTAATTTTTCTCTTCTTCTTGTTCTGGCTGTTGGAGCAACAAATATCTACTGAAATTAAAAATAGTAAATTTTTTCCACAAACCCACAAATAAAAAAAATTACAAAAAACACAAAATCTTCAATTTTTATTTATGACGCCGTTGAGTTCAGTACGCGGCGACAAATAAACAAAAAGCAAACACATTTATTCCATAAATGTGTGTGTGTGTTTGCGTGTGTGGTCGGTCATTCATCATTATACATAAGTAGGTACGCTACACCTGATACCCAGCATACCAAATATTAGGCGTTTGACATGGCTACTGAAAGTCGTAAGTTCCGTTAGACAAGTGTGATAGATATCTGACAGAAATCTGTTATATTGTGTTAGCTTCCGTCTAGCGTCCGAACAAAATGAAGTAGGTTGATAAAATTTTACTCGAATGTATATTATGTCTGCAGGACTTTTGGTACTGAAAATGGGCCATGTAGGTCCACGTTTTGATATAGCCCTGGCCGATTTTAGCCACATTATTCACCGGAATTGTTTCAAATTTGGCATTTGAAGCTCGTAATGGATACTACAGCTTATGACAGAATATTGTCTGTGCAAGTCGACGTCTTCATATATCCCCCATATTACGGTACCTCCCGATATTCGGTATTTTGATGATTTAAGCGACATTATTCACTGGAATTGTTTCAAATTTGGTATTTAAAGTTAGTAGTGGATACTACAGCCTATGACAGAAAATTGTCTGTGCACGTCCAGCCTCCATCTAATGGTACCTCCCTATTTTCGGTATTTTGGTTATTTAACGACATTATTCTCCGGAATTGTTCCGAATTTGGTATTTGAATTTCGTAATGGATACTACAGCCTAAGACAGAAAATTTTCTGTGCAGGTCCACGCCTTCGTATAGCCCCCATACTATGGTACCTCTCGATATTCGGTATTTTGATGATTTAAGCGACATTATTCACCGGAATGGTTTCAAATTTGGGATTTAAAGTTCGTAATGGATACTACAGCCTATGACAGAAAATTGTCTGTACAAGTCGACGTCTTCGTATAGTCCCATATATTACGGTACCTCCCTTTTTTCTGTATTTTGGTGATTTAAACGACATTATTCACCGGAATTGTTCCGAATTTGGTATTTGAAGTTCGTAATGGATACTACAGCCTATGACAGAAAATTGTCTGTGCAGGTCTAGGTCTTCGTATAGCTCCCATATAACGGCACCTCTCGATATTCGGTATTTTGATGCTTTAAGCGACATTATTCACCGGAATTGTTTTAAATTTAAGATTTGAAGTTCGTAATGGATACTACAGCCTAAGACAGAAAATTGTCTGTGCAGGTCCACGCCTTCATGTAGCCCCCATGTAATGGTATCTTTCGATATTCGGTATTTTGATGATTTTAGCGACATTATTCATCGGAATGGTTTCATACTTGACATTTGAAGTTAGTAATGGATACTACAGCTTATGACAGAAAAATTGTATGTGCAGGTCCAGGTCTTTGTATAGCCTCCATACAACGGTACCTTCTGATTTTCGGTATTTTGATGATTATAACGAAATTATTCACCGGAATTGTTTCAAATTTGGTATTTGAAGTTCGTAATGGATACTACAGCCTACGACAGGAAATTGTCTGTGCAGGTCCACGTTTTGGTATAGCTCCATATTTTCGGTATTTTGATGATTTTAGCGACATTATTCATCGGTAATTTGAAGTTCGTAATGGATACTACAACCTATGACAAAAAATTGTCTGTGCGGGTCGATGTCTTCGTATAGCGCCATATAATGGACCTCCCTATATTCGGTATTTTTTTTTTTTTGATTTTAGCTACATTATTCACCGATCTTTTCTTTTTCAAGCTTCGCATTTGAATCTTGTAATGGCTAATTATTAAAGTTGCCTATGCAGGGCCACGTCGTCGTCGTCGTATAGACCCTATTATAACGGCTACATTCGACATTTTTAAGATTTTAAAAGAATTGTTAACGGATGTTTTTTTTTTTGAGAATTGCCATATTCGTTCCAAATGGTGGAGGGTATTCAAAGTTCGGCCCGGCCGAACTTATAGCTTTTTCACTTATTATCATTAAATTTTATTATTAAAATACGTGCTCTGTTAAGAAAGTTTATCCATTTTATGACAGGTTTAATCGAAGCTTTTTTTTTGGCTCAATGGGTACTTAAATAAGCTGAATTGTCGTTTTTGGTGGTGTCTTCATTGGACCCTACTTCTTTATAGATGATTCGAATCGCGTGAGCGCGATCGTGAGATGATATCCACCTCTTTTTTCTGCCCAAAATTAAGAGCTTGACTTGCATGACACGTGAATTTTTCTGAATTTTGGGTGTTATTTCAAATTTTCCTATAGCTCTTAAAAAAATCACCCTTATTTATCATACGCCAAGTGGGTAAATCCAATGTATGTGAGATTTTTAGATTTTTTTTAATGTATTCAGGTTTTCGATTTTTGAGCCTACAACCTTTCACACCAATCTATGTCCGAACTCTTACAGTTTAGTTCACTGGGTTCGCTACATTAAATACTTACACAGTAAAATACTCACGTTCATACTCGACTCGCATGTTCAAACACACACACACATGAATGTATGTATGTGAGAGAAAGAGCGGTAAGTTTTTCTTTTTTGAATTTTTAAATGACAAATCACACACATACGCACATGATCCCCGCCCCAATGTAACCCCGCAAAGAATATATACCGAGAGCGTCAAAATTCCCCACGTGTGTTTTATATTATTTTTTATGGGAGGGAAGAATGTCGTCATTTTACCCTGATGATCAATACATATATATCTGATAATTTCCCATAATTGGCAACACAATTTTTTTTCTAGGACATTGCCCACATTTTCCCCATAGTAAAGAGGCGGAGTAGCTTGTACCCAATCACATCCACGAACCCATCACATAACACTGACTGTATAAGAACATACCACCTACTTTAGTCATAATTTGGAAGTGGATGAGACATCTGTTAAAATTACTCAGTCAAGCTGACTGTGTCACAAGCCGAAAGAGAGTAATAATCCAACCACAATAGGAGACAATCAAGTAGACAGTCTATTTACAAAACTGGCGGTGATGGTGTAGGTGATGATGAGCAATGTACTTACATACACATAAACAAATGACCAAATGTAATTATGTATAGAGGGGAGGGGGGGTTGTTATTGTCATTAAAACATTACTCATACTCTCTCTATATGGGGCGAATGGAGACGGTTAGCTTAAAATGGCATTAACATATTCTTGCTTCTGTAAAAACTCAAAAAGCTCCATGTATCCATTGGATTATTAAAGGTCCACATTTTCTGCCCAAAAACCTTAATCAGAAAGTGATCTATATCGGCTGATATGTGGTAGGGATGCCGTGTAACTTGTGATAGTATTATCTGTGTGCCTTTGTTTGTACTGATTTTATTAAGTTCTCACTTTTTGTTGCTGTTGTGATTATAACAGTATTATTTCAAAAAAGTTTGAAACGAAGTTAAGTTTTTTTGTTTCAAAAATTAAAAGCCCTCATTATATCATCTTCCCTAAATAGATATATATCTTTCAAAATATATAGATATCATCAAGTCCATATTTTGTACATAGTTGAAGAATATTTATAGTTTTTTTCTAATTTTTGGGGAACCTTTTATGATGTGTCTACTGTACGACATGAAATCTCTTA
Organism: Musca domestica; assembly: GCF_030504385.1. Taxonomy (NCBI): domain Eukaryota; kingdom Metazoa; phylum Arthropoda; class Insecta; order Diptera; family Muscidae; genus Musca; species Musca domestica. Next base: position 10,368,623 of record NW_026712409.1, read on the forward strand.
TGTGGTTTTACAACACCCACAATTGCTCTTGGAATTTCACTCGTCGATGTAAACGTGCCAGTGGACACTCACGCATACAAGTGTGAAATGAAGTCCGACTGTGCAGGCGATTGAAATGTGCGTGGCACGATCCGAATATACGAGAGCAATTGGGAAATTAGGAGCGTCTGGTTACTTTTTCTGCAAACAACTTGCCAGAAACTTATTTCTCAAATAATGAGTTGAGTTTTATTCTCTCTTGTAAGAAAAACGGTAAAACGTAAAAAGAGAGAATCTCTGTAAAAAGATGCAAGCAACTAGCTGATTTGTCAAAACAATATTCCCGCCATAAAAAGAAACAAGGCACCCAAAACTATTGTATTTCTTAAATGAAAAACGAGTAAGGAAAAGTCAAAAGCCGGGCGGGACCGACTATATGATACCCTACACCACTATGCATATTTACTTGAGCTACGTAACAAAAGAATTTATTTAAAGTACATCATACCACCTATCAACATTTGGCTTTAGAGCTGTTACAGTTTGGTTTCAGAGAGAACTAATATATAGGAGGCATATCCAATTCTAAATCGATTTTCACTAGATTTAACGGACACATTTTAATATTTTATACCAAATAACATTGCTAATATAATTGCTGGATACAGGGTGATATGAAAAAACTGCAACCAACTTCAGACTGCTGTCATTTCTAAGCCACTCGTCCGACAGCTGTTAAAATTATTCCAGTGATAGATTGTTTACAAGGGTACAAAAGCATTTTGCTGAGAATTTTCCAGAAAAAATGTTATTCGTTATGGAATTTAAGCGGGATAGTGTGATTTCTTTATATTTGGCTGGAAAAACACAAGTGGCTATCGTTAGAGCACTCCAGCATTTAAATGTGAATAAATCTTTTGTGTCCCGTACCATCGCTCGTTGCCGTGATACTGGTAGCGTAGCCCGTAGCCCGACGTCAAGGAAGTGGACTGAAGAAAACAGCAACATCAGCAAAAATGGTTCGAAAAGTAAAGAAGCGACTTGATCGAAACCCGCTTCGCAATGGCCGAAAAATGACTCGTGAGCTGAACATATCGCAATATTCCATTCGGAAAATATTGAAAAATGAGCTTGGGTTTAAGCCACTGAAATTCCAAAAAGTGCAAGAACTTACCGCAACCGCAACAAAAAGAAAATAGACTCAAAAGAGCTAAAGAGTTGTTTCGCTTGGAGGGAAGTGGTGAACTGCCGAATTTGGTTTTCTCCGATGAGAAAACATTCGTTCGGTTGGGTACCAGAACTCAAGTGCCGTCCATGGTGATGGTGTTTTGGCGGCCATAACAGCCGATGGTCGCTTTCCGCTAGTATTAATCGACCGTAGCATCAGAATAAATGCTGAATATTATCGTGAAAATACTCTGGAGGGTGTATTAAAGCTTTGGGCACCAAACTCTCCGGATACCAATCCGTTGGACTATTGTGTCTGGAGCATTTTGAAAAGCAAAGTTGGCACTAAAAAATACCAAAGTTTCGATAACCTAAAGCAAACACTTCGCCGGGAATTACCCAAAATATCGAGAACAACATTCGGGCAGCATGTGACGTAGTTTCATTGGCCGTTTGAGGCCATAATTCGTGCCAAAGGTTACCAATTCGAGCAAATCTAAACGTATTCTAAAATTTTATGCTATTTCCGACATTTTTATACCCTCAGACACATGGCTACTGAGGGCATATATCATTTGATACGGCCACAACGTGCCTCATCGAAATAACGGTTTTAGACCCTAGGTCTCTTTGGACCAAATCCGTTTCAGGACATTTGGAGTCGGTCTAGCGATGTCTGTCCATCCATCAGTCTGTCTGTCTGGCTGGTACGCATGATAACTCTCGAAGGGAGTATCCAAAATTCGTACATCGTATTATTACTATCAAGCTTACATCGAGTTCGGTCCACTCCTTCTCGTACCTCCCGCACAAAATGTCGATATTTTCAAAGATAATTTACTGGACAGAAAGATAAAGTGTCCGATTGTCTTCAAATTACACACATCTCAATATTTTTATAAACACAAGATATTTTATAAATATGGTAGAGATCGGACCATTCCTTCTGCTACCGTAGGGGAGGGTCAAAGTTTTGAATAGCCAAAACGATCATAAAATCCGAAATAACTATCCGATTCTATTCATACATCCCAATATTTTTATTAACGCAAGATCTGGTGTGAAGGTGAAATATATCGGTCCACCCCTTCTGCTACCTCCCCCACAAAAGGTCAACATTTTGAGTATCCATGAAGCTCATAGAACACGAAAATAACGTCAGATTCCATTCAGACTTAGTACATCTCAATATTTCCACAAACACAATATCTGTTTTAAAGATGATAGAGATCGGACCATTCCTACTGCTACCTCTCCCACAAACGGTCAAAGTTTTGAATAACAAAAACGATCACAACATCCAACATAAGCATCCGGTTCTCTTCAAATTATACACATCACAATATTTTTATTAATCCAAGTTCTGGTGTGAAAATGGAATATATCGGTCCACTCCTTCTGATACTTCCCCCACAAGGGGTAAAAATTTTGAATATTCATGAAGCTCATAGAACACGAAATTAACATCTTTTTATATACTTCATTCATACAATGTTTCCATCAAGACAAGATCTGTTAAAGAGATGGTAGACATCGTACCAATTCTTCTGGTACCTCCCAAACATAGGGTTCAAGATTTTGAAAAACAAAACGCTCAAAGAAAGCGAAATAAGCATCCAACTCTGTCCAAATGTCACACATCCAAATATTTTTGCTAAAGCAAGATCTGTTGTGAAGCCCTTCTAACACCTCACAATTTAACACCTTAAAAATCTTCAATTCAGCCCCCGGCTGGATTAAGGTTTTCATAGAAAATCTTCAATTCAGCCCCCGGCTGGATAGAAAATCTGCAATTCACTTAATTTTTTGTCGACAAAAAATATCAAATTTTTCCTAAAAGATCTCAACATATTTCCTCACATTTTAAATTACAGCACTCACTTAAAAATATTTTCAAATCAAAAAATTATCTTAAAAGTCTTTTTCTGTGTCACAATACATTCGATAATCATAACTTGTTAATTATTTATGTGCCTCATTGCATCAAAAAAAAAAATGTGTTGAGAGATAAAATTACAAAATCCCCCCATGAAAAGTCGATGGGAAACCAGATACGTTTGAAAAGAGTAACCCCCAACAGTAGCTAGCTGCAAAACATCCGTCGGTCGAAAAAATAAACTGCGCTGCTAACTTAAAATGAAAGTTGTAGCTAAAAATAGCACAAAAACCTGACGTTTTTTTTGCGGCAGACAACATTAGTGTAAATTACTTATAAATGATTGTTATTAATCTCTAGCGTTAGCTGTTTCGGTATCTGCAAACGTAGATACAATTAATGTAATATTTGTTGTAGATCTACAAAAAACAAAACGGCATTACTTGTTGCCAACTACTTTTAATGCCACATTTTTGCCGCATTTATAACTGACTTGATGGCTGCCGGGCTGGCGGGCTGATTGGCAAGACGACTGGTTGGCTGAATATTTGTCTGGAACTGGAGAGACAGCGGCAATAGCTAACCACAATTAGTTGTAGTTGTTGCATTTAATTGCTTAAAAAATGTGGTTTACATTGAGCTCATATCGAACGCTTGACGTTGATCTGTTTTAAAATGATTGTTACATTTGTTACAACTACAGCTACAATTGTCAATTATTGCATATTTAAAAGTTAACATAATAGTTATAAATAAAACTGTTTTTTTTATATTAAATACACAATTCTAAAAGTTTAACGGTTAAATGTCACCAATTAACTTTTAAAGGGGGGGATTTACAAGCTATGATTTTTTTCGAAACATGTTTTTAATAATTGATTCTTTGAAAAAAATGCAAGAAATTAAATTTTGCTGCTTTGGAAAAACCTATAGGGGCTTTTCAAAAAAATTACAGTTCTGATCGACCAAGATTCGATTTAGCCATGGTGAATAATATTTTGCAAGAAATTTTCAATTTAAACACCTAACAACCCGGCGCAAGGCAAAAAATCAACGTCAGTGTCCTAAAAATAGAACAAATGATTTTTTATACCCTGAGCCATATGGCTAGGTATACCCTTAGACATATGTCTACAAAGGGTATATATCATTTGATATGGCCACAACGTGCCTCATCGAAATAACTGTCTTAGAACCTAGGACTCTTTTGACCAAATCCGTTTTAGGACATTTAGAGTCGATCTAGCGATGTCCGTCCGTCCGTCATCTAGAAGGGAGTATCCGATTTGATAAATCTCGAAGTCAGTATCCGATTTGATCCAAACTTGGTACATAGTAATTTTATTGTCAAACTTAGAAACGAGTTCGGAGAAGAGCAATATCGGTCCACTCCTTCTGGTACATCCCCCACAAAATGTCAAGATTTTCAAAGAAAATAATTTAATGCACAGAAAGAAAAAGGATCATACTATTTTGTTCCAATTTTGCAATTTTGTACTAGGTCAGGTACGAAAATGGACAAAATCGGTCCACTCCATCAAGTACCTCCCCCACAAAGGGTTAAAATTTTGAATAATTATAACTCTTATAAAATGTGATGTAACAACTCGATTGTCTTCAAATTACACAAATCGAAGTATTTCTTTTAACCCACGTTTTGTTGTAAAGATGGGACAAATCGGTCCACTCCTTCTGGTACCTCCCTCACAAAGGGTCAAAATTTTGAATATCCGTGAAGCTCATAAAACGCGAAATTAACCTCAGATTCCATTCAGACTTGGTACATCTCAATGCTTCCATAAACACAAGACCTGTTATAAATATGGGACAGATCGGACCATTCCTTCTGGTACCTCCCCCACAAAGGGTCAAAATTTTTGAATAACCAAAACGATTATAAAATCCGAAAAAAAGCATCCGGATGTTTTTATTTTTCACACATCCCCTTATTTCTACTAACACAATATCTGATGTGAAGATGGAATTTATCGGTCCACTCCTTCTGGTACCTCTCCCACAAAGGGTCAAAATTTTGAATATCAATGAAGCTCCTAAAACACGAAATTAACATCCGATTTCATTCAGACTTGGCACATCTCAATATTTCCATCATCACAAAATCTGTTATAAAGATGGTAGAGATCGGATCATCCCTTCTGGTACCTCCCCCACAAAGGGTCAAAATTTTTGAATAAACAAAACGATTATAAACTCCGAAATAAGCATCCGGATGTTTTTATTTTTCACACATCCCCTTATTTCTACTAACACAATATCTGCTGTGAAGATGGGATAAATCGGTCCACTCCTTCTGGCACGTTCCCCACAAAGGGTCAAAATTTTGAATATCCATGAAGCTCCTAAAACACGAAATTAACATCCGATTCCATTCATACTTGGTACATCTCAATATTTCCATCAACACAAAATTTGTTATAAAACTGGTAGAGATCGGACCATTCCTTCTGGTACCTCCCCCACAAAGGGTCAAAGTTTTGAATAACCAGAACGATTATAAAATCCGAAACAAACATCCAGTTCTCTTCATATTTCACTCATCCCATTATTTCTACTAACACAAGAACTGCTGTGAAGATGGGATAGATCGGTCCACTCCTTCTGGTACCTCCCCCACAAAAGGCCAACAGTTAGTATAATCATAATTCAGGATTGGGGGAATAAAGGGTGAGATGAAAAAACTGCAACCAACAAACAAGGTTGGCACTAAAAAATACCACAGTGTCGATCAGCTCAAGTTAGCGCTTCGCCAAGATTGCGCCAAAATACCGCAGAGCAACATTCGGGCAACGTGTAACGGTTCCATTGGCCGTTTAAAGGCCATAATTCGTGCCAAAGGTGACCAATTCGAACAAATCTAAACGTATTCTAAAATTTTATGCTATTTCCGACATTTTTTTTCTTTCATTCAATAAAATTAAAAAAAAAAATTAAAAATTATTGCGTTTGACTTTTTGCCGTTTTTTTTTTCTCTCACCCTGCAGTTCTCAAACTGCGTCCCATTTCACCATGAAATATTTAAGAGTGTCCATTCTCATTCCACTGGCGTATCATTTACATCTTGTTTTGTTTTTTCGCAATCGTAATCACGATTTTCTGAAACGCTATGGAGCGTCTAAATGTCTGATGTAAATCGAATTACACAGTTAAATACCGCAGGTGAGACACCAGTCATAATAACAACAGCAGCGACAAAAAATACCAGAAAACAAACTAGATTTGTTTTAAAAAACAATGTGTGTCCAACGACATCCCAATAATCGCAATAAGCGTTGTGACAAAAAAACAAAGCTCTTCCTTCCCGCCAACCATTTTTTTATGGCATAACTAACGATCAATGGAGGCTGGTTTTGCTTCCTTCTATGCATATTGCAAACTTTCTGCACTCTCACTCTCTCCTCTCTCTCTCTCTCTCTCTCCCTCTCTGCTGACTTGTTGGTATTCCATGATCGCCGCATGGACATTAAATGTTTTCACAAACAGTGGAATATTTCAAAAATTTATTTGAAATGACCAACAACGATTATGAATATCTGAATACCGGACCGACTGACTGACGAAGGCATGCTTGTTGCATGCCAAGAATGAGATTGAATATCAATCATCAGCGAGCGATGATAATAAGTCATTTCAATAGAATTTCAATTTTAATTAGCAATTAAATCAATATTGAAGAAATTGAAAACGTGTAAAATTATTTAATAAATTAACAACAACAAAGTTTAAAAACAATAATAATTTGGCCAAGATCTTCTTGTCATAAAAAAACGAATTAAACCCTGCTGGATTAAGGTTCTCTATAGAAAATCTTCAATTCAGCCCCGGCTGGATTAAGGTTTTCTATAGAAAATCTTCAATTCAGCCCCCCGGCTGGATTAAGGGTTTCCATAGAAAATCTTCAATTCAGCCCCCCGCTGGATTAAGGGTTTCCATAGAAAATCTTCAATTCAGCCCCCCGGCTGGATTAAGGGTTTCCATAGAAAATCTTCAATTCAGCCCCCCGGCTGGATTAAGGGTTTCCATAGAAAATCTTCAATCCAGCCCCCAGGCTGGATTAAGGTTTTCTATAGAAAATCTTCAATTCAGCCCCTCCGGCTGGATTAAGGTTTTCAATAGAAAATCTTCAATTCAGCCCCCGGCTGGATTAAGGTTTTCTATAGAAAATCTTCAATTCAGCCCCTTCGGCTGGATTAAGGTTTTCTATAGAAAATCTTCAATTCAGCCCCTTCGGCTGGATTAAGGTTTTTTATAGAAAATCTTCAATTCAGCCCCTTCGGCTGGATTAAGGTTTTCTATAGAAAATCTTCAATTCAGCCCCTTCGGCTGGATTAAGGTTTTCTATAGAAAATCTTCAATTCAGCCCCTTCGGCTGGATTAAGGTTTTCTATAGAAAATCTTCAATTCAGCCCCATCGGCTGGATTAAGGTTTTCTAGAGAAAATCTTCAATTCAGCCCCCACGGCTGGATTAAGGTTTTTTTTTATAGAAAAACTAGAGAACTCGGGTTTTTATAAAAAAAAAACCTTGAATTTAGCAAATTTTTAAATTCTCAGAAAATCCAAAAACAAATATTTTTTTAAAATTTTTTTTTGTTGAATTTTTTTTTCGGAAAATATGCCACTTACCATTTTTTTGTTGTTTGATAAAATATAACTTCACAGATATCCAAAATTCAGCGCTGGGAATGTTCTGCTACGAACCACTGGCTAAGACGTTGTGATACATTTAACCGCATTTGAGGAAATATTTATACCTAGGCGAAATACCAAAGGGTCTGAATGACTGTCTGTCGGACTGACTGACTGCATGTGAAACCCATTGTCTTTGATGTGTAAATTCCAAAGAAATTGGCCATCTTCGCGCAGATATAAATTACCATGTTTGATACAATTGCCGGATGATTATGACACTACAATCTTGATGAATAGAACAGCAGAGCAGAGGAAAGCATAGAATCCTTTAACCACATTCACTTGATTACCATCTAAAAAAAAGCCAAAGGAAGAGAGAGCGAGAGACAAATGAGTATAAATTTCCAAACATTCATAGATTATTGATATTAGAAAAATAATGGTAATAACAGTGGCAGTTGGCAAAAAGGCGGGCAGCTAGCAACAAATAATCAAATGAAACAAATTTCTAATCCGCAGAACAAGCATCCTTTTTTGCTATTTTTTATTACAGACAAGAGTTGTGGCGTTGTGTGTGGGGGGGATTATGTGACACGCTCAACGGGTGTATACATCGTTAGTTAGCAACAAATGATGATTACGCGTCTATTCGATTGACATTTGCGGATGATTAGAGTATGGAAATGCATATTTATGGAAATGTCCTTCTGTTTCACAAAAGTCCGCACATTCATTAGCCGCATATATCCAATAATGATATAATTCTAAAAAATATAACTTTAATTAAAAAAACTTATAACTTTAATGAAATATTTTATAAAAAAAAAAACAGTAAAGAAAGTCTTAAATTCGGGCGGGACCGACTTTATGACACCCTACACAACTTTGCTAATTTAGTAGAGCTCCGCATAACATTTAAAAGTTTTTATGGGAGAATTCAACCATACACGCCATGATTATAATTTTAATTTAAAGTTAAAACTACTAAATATGCCGAAGCATTTGTATCTTTTGGTGCACAATTAATTTTAAATCGGATAAGGATATATATGGAAGCTATATCCAAATCTGAACCGATCTCGATAAAATTTAGCAAAGGTATTTCTGAGCTGTATTTGATATATTTCCCCAAATATTGTTGTTACAGTGTGCATACTACGGCTGTAGGTAACAAATATAACAAATCGGATGAACAGTATATATGGGAGCTATAGCTATATCTGAACCGATCTTCACCAAATTTGACATACTAGCTTCTTGACTCAATTCGGTCGTAAGTGCCAAATTTCATCCAATTTGTGCAAATATTAGACGTTTGGTGCACAATAAAAAGGTAAATCGGACGAAGTTATATATGGAAGCTATATCCAAATCTGAACCGATATCGATAAAATTTGGCAAAGATATTTCTGAGCTGTATTTGATATATTTCCCTGAATATCGTTGTTACGGAGTGCATATTACGGTTGTGGGTAACAAATATAACAAATCGGATGAACAACATATATGGGAGCTATAGCTATATCTGAACCGATATCCACCATATTTGACATACTAGCTTCTAGACTCGATTCGGTCGTAAGTGCCAAATTTTATCCAATTTGGACAAATATTAGATGTTTGGTGCACAGTTAACTGTAAATCGGATGAAGTTATATATGGGAGATATATCGAAATCCGAACCGATCTCGATAAAATTTAGCAAAGGTGATTCTGAGTTGTATGTGATATATTCCCCCAAATATTGTTGTTACAGAGTGCATATTACGGCTACGGAGGACTAAAATAACAAGTCGGATGAATAATATATATGGGAGCTACAGCTATATCTGAACCGATCTTCACCAAATTTGGCGTACTAGCTTCTAGACTCAATTCGGTCGTAAATGCCAAGTTCCATCCCATTTGGGCAAATATTAGAGGTTTGGTGCACAATAAAAGGTAAATCGGACGAAGTTATAAGGGAGATATATTCAAATCCGAACCGATCTCGATAAAATTTAGCAAAGTTTATTCTAAGCTGTATTTGATATATTTCCCCAAATATTGTTGTTACAGAGTGCATATTACGGCTACGGAGGACTAAAATAACAAATCGGATGAACAATATATATGGGAGCTATAGCTATATCTGAACCGATCTTCACCAAATTTGGCATACTAGCTTCTAGACTCAATTCGGTCGTATGTGCCAAATGCCATCCCATTTGGGCAAATATTAGACGTTTGGTGCACAATAAAAAGTAAATCGGACGAAGTTATATATGGGACATATATTTAAACCCGAACCGATCTCGATAAAATTTAGCAAATGTATTTCTGAGCAGTATTTGATATATTTCCTTAAATATTGTTGTTACAGAGTGTATATTACGGCTGCGGAAGACAAAAATAACAAATCGGATGAACAATATATATGGGAGCTATAGCTATATCTGCACCGATTTCGATCAAATTTGTCTTACTTATTTTCGGACCTAATTTGGTTGTATGTGCAAAATTCCATAATATTCGTTCGGATATTACACGTTTGGTGCACAATAAAAGGCAAATCGGACGAAGATATATATGGGGGCTATATCTAAATTTTTACCGATTATCTCCAATTTAAATAGGGTTCGTCCTTGGGCCAAACAAATGATTTGTGCAAAATTTTATCTGGATCAGGTAAAAAATGCAAACTGTACTTTGTTCACAAAAATACATGGACAGACGGACGGACGTATAGACGACGGACATGCATAAATCAACTCAGAGTGTGATTCTATGCAGACCATTAAAAGGAACTATGGGTCTATCTCGTTTCCTTTTGCCTGCTACAAACAAATGCACAAAGACATAATACCCTGACCACCTTGTGGTGTAGGGTATAAACATATTTTAACTTCTGTTCCGATTATTCAAACTGTTGTCCCTCTATGTAGTAGTTTCCGAAGGAGGGGGCAAATATTGTACATTTCAAATCGGACCTTAGTAAATATGACCAATTCGAACAAATCTAAACTTATTCTAAAATTTAATGCTATTTCCGACATTTTTGGTTTCATTCAATAAAATTGAAAAAAAATGTAAAAATAATGGCTTTTGATTTGTTGCAGTTTTTTTTTATCTCATCCTCTATACCCACCATAGAATGTTGTAGGGTATAACAAAACCAAGTGTGGCTATTTCCAAATAATACCAGGAAAGAAATTTTTAAATAAATTGAATTTAATCAATTTTATTTTTTCCAAAGGAAAGCTCATTCCGCCCAAGGAAGGCTGAAGGTCCTAGAAGATAAGATTAATTCAGTCCTGCTAAATAAGGTTTCCTATATTAATTTGCAATTTGGATTTGCTTAATAACAACAAAATCCAAAATAATTTCAAGGCCGGGAAACAGATTTTCGAATAAATAACTTTTATTAAATATTTGTTTGGATTTCGAATCCTGTCTCATTTAAGTCTAGTGGTGCTTCTTTGGTGGCTTCACAATAACGGGTTTGACGATAATGGGCTTTACAACAATGGGCTTAACCTTATATGGTTGCGGTTGGGGTTGGGGATGAACAACAACCTGTCTGGGTGGTGGTGCTGGATGTTGAACAACAGGTTTCACAATTACAGGTTGGACGACAACCTGTCTGGGTGGTGGGGGTGGTGCTGGAGCTGGATGTTGCACCACGGGTCTATAGATAACTGGCTGGACAACAACTTGTCTTGGTGGTGGAGGAGCTGGTGCCGGATGTTGCACAACTACTTGCCTGGGTGGTGGAGGTGCTGGAGCTGGATGTTGGACTTGTACAACAATTGGCCTCTGTGGTGGTGGAGCTGGAGCTGGATGAGCAGCAACATAGACTGGTTGAGCTTGTGTCACATAGGTTGGCTGGGGTTGAGGCTGGGCATAACCTGGATGGGTTGCAACTCCAAATGATTTCTTAAATGTGGGTGTGGCTCCACTTCGCACCACAAGCATAACCAAAAAAACCGGCAATATTTTTCCACTCCACATATTTCACACAATCCTACTGCCTGGCTTAACGAAAATACACTGACTTTTACTTCACCACCTCCATAGCTTCTTATATTCGAATGAAGCTTCTTAAAATTAGCAAAAAAAAAATAATTTCTTAATTGTTATTCAATAATTGTACATTTAAATAATATTCAACTACATTTTCTTCTCCCCCCTCTTGGATCAATCCAACAATTTCCTAGCCATCTGCCTTAAGAATGAATGCCTAGATGAATTAAAATCAATCACGGCCGAAAATTAAATAAAAAAATTTTAATTTTCATTTTCAAGGAGAGGGGAGGGGGGTGTTTGAATTGTGGATTTTTTTCATTCAACGGTTATTCCGCCATAAATTAGCCAACTACTCACTTGAAGACATTTTACCAGAAGCTAGTTTTTAGTTTATAACTCACCATTGCCAGAGAATATCAAGTTCTGTATGACGTCGTTGTATAGCTTGATGTTGTACACACCTACATACACTGGTGGCCAAAACTAAAGCAACTTAAATCGCAAAGACAATAAATGTTCTGTAACTTTTACAAAAATAAACAAATCGTAATTATTTTTCCAGTTTTAAATGAGGGGTTTCATTCACTTTCAAGAAACTAAAAATAAAAAAAAATAATTTTGAACGAAAAATAATATATGGAAAACTAAAATGACCCAATTTTTGCTTGGTCAAAACTAAAGCAACTTTTGATTTTTTATTTTAAAATAATTAAATTTTGGCTAGTAGTCGACAGCATAACCATTATTTTTGATAGCAGCTGCACACCTACGACGCATCGAATCTATAACACGCTCAATTTGATCCTTGGGTGTGCTTTCCCAGACACCCCGAATTCTTTAGAAAATGTTGTGCTTATTTATTTCCGAATCTCTCTTGATCTTCCTATCTACGATACTCCAAAGGTTTTCTAAGGAGTTTAGGTCAGGTGATTGTGCCGGCCATAACAAAACATGCATTTTTGACTCCCTCAACCAATATTTGACAAGTTTTGATACAAGTTTGGGATCATTGTTATGCTGAAACACCCAAATCAGCCGAATATTTTACTCAGCGTAATGGAACAACGTGATGTCCAACATATCTTTGTAAACAAACCGATCCACGACTTCCTTTATTTTATGGATAGGCCCAAGTCCATAGAAAGAAAAACAGCGCCACGCCATTTTTGACCCTCCCTCATGCTTCACTGTACCTTTGCAATACTGCGGCTTGAGTCGTTCATTTTTTGGTCTTCTCACCGCAAAATTGTTCACATCTGAACCTTTAATATTAAACGTAGACTCATCGCAGAAATAATGTTTTTTCCATTGAGCTTGATTCAACTTAATATTATCGTTTCCGAAAGCCTTTTCGATTTTTTATAAACAGATATAAATGGTTTTTTGATATCTTACGGGCATGCAGACCAACTGCCACTACTCGTCTACGCACTGATCTCGAGCTTATATGCAATGATTGCTCTCTCACCAATCCAGTTGAACTCTTAAATAGTTGTTTTTTATTTCTCTCATTATTTCTGAAGTTTTTCACGGCCTTCATCCGTTATGGACTGTTACTACTGATCCAGTTTCAAAAAACCGACTTAGTATACAGAAATAATTTTGATATATATGGGAGCTATATCCAAATCGGAACCGATCTCGATAAAATTTAGCAAATGTATTTCTGAGCTGTATTTGATATATTTCCCCAAATATTGTTGTTGCGGAGTGCATATTACGGCTGCGGAGGACAAAAATAACAAATCGGATGAACAATATATATGGGAGCTATAGCTATATCTGAACCGATCTTCACCAAGTTTGACATACTAGCTTCTAGACTCGATTCGGTCGTAAGTGCCAAATTTTATCCAATTTGGGCAAATATTAGATGTATGGTGCACAATCAAAGGTAAATCGGACGAAGTTATATATGGGAGCTATATCTCGATAAAATTTGGCAAAGATATTTCTGAGCTGCATTTGATATATTTCCCTGAATATCGTTGTTACGGAGTGCATATCACGGCTGCGGAGGTCAAAAATAACAAATCGGATGAACAATATATATGGGAGCTATAACTATATCTGAACCGATTTCGATCGAATTTGGCATACTTATTTGCAGGCCTAATTTGGTTGTATGTGCAAAATTCCATACTATTCGGGCTGATATCACACGTTTGATGCATAACAAAAGGCAAATCGGACGAAGATATAAATGGGGGCTATATCTAAATTTTTACGGATTATCTCCAATTTCAATAGGGTTCGTCCTTGGGCCAAACAAATGATTTGTACAAAATTTCATCTGGACCGGGTAATAAATGCGAACTGTACTTGGTTTACAAAAATACATAGACAGACCGACGGACGGACGGACATGCATAAATCGACTCAGAATGTGATTCTATGCAGATTATCAAAAGGACCAATGGGTCTATCTCGTTTCCTTTTGCCTGTTAGCAACAAATACAAAGACATAATACGAAGCTAGGACCAATTGTAGCCCAGCATATTGTAAACAAATAAAAAAACCTTATAATCAGTCGTCTCGCACTTTCAATACCCTCGGCCAAAGAGCAGTCGGTGACGCTACTACATGGACTGCTACCGTCCTTTGAAAATGTAATCAGAATCATCAGAATACTAAATATCCGGCGTTATCCATATGTGGGGGCTAATGGAAACCCCACAATATGGATCAATATGGAAAATGTTCTGATACCGGTAGCAGAGAGCATTATGAACTACAAATACCGAATTAAAACAAAAAAAATAATAAAAAATTTGTAAGTTTGGCTGGGCCGAACTTTTAATACCCTCCACCATTTGCTACAAATTTGGCAATTTCCAAGAAAAAAATAAAATCCGTTAAAAATTCTGCTAAAATCTTAAAAATACCGAATGTAGCCGTTATGTTGGGGGTATACACGACGACGTGGGCCTGCATAGGCAACTTTTGCCATAAGCCAATACAATATTCAAATGAGAAACTTGAAAAAGAATGTCGCTTATATCATAAAAATACCAAATAAAGAGAAGTACCATTATCTGGGGGCTAGACGAAGACGTGGACATGCACAGGCCATTTTCGGTTTTAGGCTGTAGTATCCATTACAAACTTCAAATACCAAATTTGAAACAATTCCGGTGAATAATGTCGCTTAAATCGCCAAAATACCGAATATCGGGAGGTACAATTATATGGGGCTATACAAAGATGTCGACCTGCACAGACAATTTTCTGTCATAGGCTGTAGTATCCATTAGGAACTTCAAATACCCAATTTGAAAAAATTCCGGTGAATAAAGTCGCTTAAATCATCCAAATACCAAAAAAAGAGAGGTACCATTATCTGGGTGGCTATACGAAGTCGTGGACATGCACAGAAATTTTTCGGTCTTAGGCTGTAGTATCCATTACGAACTTCAAATACCAAATTTGAGAAAATTCCGGTGAATAATGTCGTTAAAATCAGCAAAATACCGAATATCGGGATGTACGGTTATATGGGGGCTATACGAAAGCGTGGACCTGCATAGGCATTTTTCTGTCATAGGCTGTAGTATCCATTATACCATATACCAATATATCATATATAATACCAACTTTGAATCAATTCCGGTGAATAATGTCGCTTAAATCATCCAAATACCGAAAATAGGGAGGCACCATTGTATGTGGGCTATACCAAAACGTGGAACTACATGGCCCATTTTCAATAATAACACAAAAAGTCCTGCAGACATAATATATATTTGAGTAAAATTTTATCAACCTACTTCATTTCGTTCGGAAGTTAGAGTGATTGCCATGATGGAGGTGTGTCCCGCCATAACAGCCGATGGTCGCTCTCCGTTCGTATTAATCGACCGTGGCATCGGAATAAATGCCGAATATTATCGCGAAAATATCCTGAGGGTTTATTAAAGCCTTGGGCACGCAAACATTTTGGCCCCAGACCTTGGACATTCCAACAGGACTCAGCACCATTGCACTCAGCACGCGCCACCCTAGAATGGTTACAAAATTTTTCATTTCCAGCGCACAGTGGCCACCAAAATCTCCGGATACCAATTGGCTGGACTATTTGCCTGGAGTATTTTGGAATGCAAGGTTGGTACTAAAAAATGCCAAAGTGTCGATCACCTCAAGCGCGAGCGTTTCGCCGTGAACGGGCCAAATATCCCAGAGCAACATTTGGGCAGCGTGTGACGTTTTCATTGGCCGTTTGAAGGCCATAATTCATGTCAAAGGTGACCAATTCGAACAAATCTAAACTTATTCTAAAATTTTATGCTATTTCCGACATTTTTTGCTTTCATTCAATAAAATTAAAAAAATGCAGTTTTTTTATCTCAACCTGTAAACACAATTCAAACTATTGTAAAAAATGTCAAATCTCTACGTCAAATAATGTGGGCTGTATCTTGCTTTCAACACGCAGGCTTGTATGTGATGCTGATCGGGAATATATATATATATACTTTGAGGAGTCTCCGACGAAAATTTAGGGGTGTGATAAAGGGAAATGACGTATTTAATGTTAACTCCTTTTCATTTAATTCAATTAAAATAAAAATACCTTAATTTTTTGTTTTATTGGATTATACCCAAACTTTTATTGTATACATATTTCTTATATCTAAGTACAACCGTCACATCATTAAATTTTCCTTCTTTTAACATTCGCACAGTGTCTTCCTTTAGACTCTCGGCAAATGTTATTTTCACTTTAGAAGTTTGACCAAAGGTGCTTTCGATTTGTCCCCGTTCCCCCGTTGAGAGTTGTATCTTTTTTCCAATGTATATTTGACGATTTGATTCCTTTTTAAATAGATTCTGGACAATAATCTCATGATCGTTAACCAGTCGCTGGACATTTCCACGTTTTTCCTTGCTCTTGTATATCTTCCATGATGGCAGCTGCACTTTGAGATAGTCCGTTGAATTCGTATACCATTCTATGTTGCCCCAGAAAGCCAAACGACAACAATTGCTGTGTATGTCCAAATCCAATTTGGAAGCAATTAACAGTGAATCTTTGGTGGCGTAAATGGGTGTTTCAAATTCCAAAAGACAAAAAATTAAATCGTCATTTTCTTTTATCCCATCCGCATCCAACTCATCAATGTATTCATATTCCAGAGAAGCATCAAATGTCGTAGTTGACTTTTGCATAGATTTGAACAGAGTTATATTTGCCATTACCGTCTCATGTCCAACACTTATGTGTAATTTTGTTTTTGATTTTATGGCAAATTTATAGAATTGTATGCGATGGAATTGGATGAGAGCAGCATAAATTAATTGCATATAACCCGTTTGACACACAATGCCACGTTCCATGGCCTTGGCACTGAACTGGGTAACACAGATTCCAATACGATCACCCATTTCGGCGGTTTGCACAGGTCTACGAAACATTTGTATTGACTTGATTTTACGTTGCTCTTTTATTTTTGGTATATCAATGGAATCGTTAACACTGACACATCCTTGAATTACAGTTCCAGTACAGATTGTGCCTACATAGAAATGAATGTCACATTGGAATCATTTTTTGATTTATTTATTTTTTGGATGAGTGATTTATGGGCACTTCTATGATGTGTTAAATGATTTAAAGATTATCACTTTCATCCTTCGATGAAAACTTGATTCGGTCTTTTTTATTATTTAATCAGAAAGGTTTACATACCGAAGCATGTGTTACTACTGCCATTCAATCCCTGGAGGAAAGGATCTATATGTTTGTTATGCAAACTTCTAAGATTGGCTTCAGAACATCGTCCATCTCATTGGGCATTTGAAAGATATGCCTCCATATGAACGTTTTATATTTTAAGTCTATTAGATAAAATATACCAGACAATTTCAAGCTCCTTTGCCGTTGCCGTTATATTAGGGTCTATACGACGATGCATAGACAATTTTCTGCCATTAACTGTAGTGTCCATTACGAACCTCAAATATCAAATTTGAAACAATTCCGCTGAATAATGTCGCTAAAATCATCAAAATACCGAATATCGGGAGGTGCCGTTATATGGAGGTTATACGAAGACCTGGACCTGCATAGACAATTTTCTGTCGCAGGCTGTAGTGTCTATTAGGAACTTCAAATACGAAATCTCAAATAATTTCGGCGAATACTGTACTTAAAATCGTTAAAATACCGAATATAGGGAGGTACTACTATGTGGGGCCTATACGAAGACCTGGACCTGCATAGAAAATCTCCTTCACAGACTGTAGTTCCCATTATGAACTCTAAATACGTAATTTAAAATAACTTCGGTGAATAATGTCGCTAAAATTATTAAAATACCGAATATAGGGAGGTGTCGTTATATGGGGGCTATACGAAGACGTGGACCCGCACAGACAATTTTCTGTCTCAGGCTGTAGTATCCATTACGAACTTTAAATACATAATTTGAAACAATTCCAGCAAATAATGTATCTAAAATAATTAAAATACCGAATATAGGGAGGTGTTGTTATATGAGGGCTATACGAAGACGTGGACCTACAATACCAAAAGTACTGCAGACATAATATACATTTGAGTAAAATATTATCAACCTACTTTATTTCGTTCGGAAGCTAGTGACTTCCACAGACGGACGGACAGACAGATAGACGGACGGACGGGAATAGACATAGAATTTTATGCTGCTCAAGAATATATATACTATGTGGGGTCTAAAATGTATAATGGAATGACAAACTTAATATACCCTCCATACTATGGTGGATTGTATAACAATAGTACAGCAAGACATTATGGGGATCAGCATTATTAAATGCTCTCGTGCCTGGTACGTTGGGGCTATATTTGAATCGATTTTTAATGTATGAACCGCCTTTTCATTTGCCACTTGTTCTTTTACATGAAAAGAAATTTATAATCAAATTTCAAGCTTACCTTGACCCTTGATGGAAAAACAATGATCCACATACATTAAAAATGGCAAATCTCGTTGACGTTGAGGAAGAAAGACGTTACTTGTAATGCCTTGTAAAAATTCCGAAATACCCTCGCCACTTAGAGCCGAAACATGGAAAATGGGAAAACTGTCGCCAAACACTGTGGCAGAAAGGGCCTTCCTCAACTTAGTGTCAAGTTTTTTAAGGCTCGATTCGCGTTTCCCACCAGCCTCCAAGGTATCGATCTTATTCACCACAACTATTAGTTTCCTTTTCAAAAGCTCTCCAATTACAATGCACTCAGCCGTCTGGGTTTGTATACCTTTCTGGGCATCGATAACCAAGATCATCATATCGATAATTTGGGCACCTGTTGGAAAAAATCAAAAGAAATTGTACCCATACTCATTTATGTTCCAATTTACCAACCTCCTATAATTGTCCTAATCAAACTTGCATGGCCCGGACAATCTACAAATGTCAACTGCAGTTTTTCAATATTTGAATTCTCCTCTTTGATTCTCTGTGGGGCATCGATGATGAGGGCACTAAAACCTAAATCCAATGTAATACCCCGTTCTTGAGATTGATTGGATTTGTCAAAAGCCGCTGTGCTGGAAATCTCACTTAAAACTTTCGCCAATGAAGTTTTGCCCGAGTCCACATGACCCAATAAGCCAATATTGAAATTTTTTATCGTCATTACGGAGGGAATTTGATTTATTTTTTATAAAAAAAAGAAAATACTTCTTCCCGCCGTTTCACTAACCAGAAAAGAAATAAACAACCAAAAACCAGGGTTCTCAAGACCGAAAAATTAATGTTCATGAAAACTAACAGCTGTTTCTACTTAAGAAAAGAGCACAGTTGAGCATCGAAGAACGTGAAAACAAAGGACAGAAAGCCTAAAAAATTCCAATTGTGTCGTATTGTCTTAATTGGAATTTAGGTGGCTTGGAATATTTGGTGTGTTCCAAAACCTAACAATCTACTAGTTTTGCATTTTGATATGATAAAGGGAAAATCGGTTATCGAAGTAATATTGCTTATACTCTTGCAGTTTTGGAACAAGTCGGATGGCACATTATTGGAAGCTTTATCAAAATTAGGCAAAGTTTTCACAAATTCGAAGAGATGAAACTACCACGGTCTTAAAAGCATCCAGGAATATACATTTACCTGATTCGTGCAGCCCAAGTTACAAAGAGTTTTTCAAAATCAACTCGACCATTCAAAACCTCATTTCAGTGTGAAGGTACACTAATTGTACCTAACTTTTATAGCCACCGCCTCATCCACAATTTCAGTATTAATATCGCTCAAATCAAATATACTTGCTTCCGATTGCTGGCTGAGTCATTTGTAGAGCTACAGTGCAGAACATAGAATCCGTCTAACTTAAAACATAAGAGGATTGGATTTTTCAATATATCTTAACATAAAATGTGTCATATTATTTTATTGTTTTAACACGAGTCCATTTGAAAATTGTTCCATTTTGTGTTTTCTAATATATATATAAATTATGATAATTGGTTTCCGATCGGTGTGTGTAGTTTGTTTGTATGTGTTTTCTTGGGAAGAGTGAATAATGCGACATGGTTCGCAAGCAAACGCGCGCAATTTAAGTAATTCAGTGACCCCAACAGCGTGGTAACAATTTTTTTTTTATTTCGAATTAAGCCTTTTTCTCTCTTTTCTCTGTTTGACCATTACAATGAACATTGGTCTGATTGGCATCTGGAGCAGTTTTGCGTAGAGTCTTTTGCAACACATGTGCATCGGCAGGCTCGATACGCCTGTAGTAGTGTTCTTTGGTTTCAACAATCTCGAAACCAAACTTTTTGTAGAATTCTATGGCGCTGTCATTATTCACCTGGACATGCCTAAAAACACAAAAGGAAAATAAATAGTTAAATAACTCCACGACACATAATCATCAGCAACTTACAAGAAAATACTATCAAAATTACCATCCTTTTCCACGTAGTTTAAGATATGTTGGAACATGACGGTACCAATGCCCAGCCTACGATAAGGTGATAAACAGCCCAGAGTCATTATGTACAGACGTCGTTGATTTTCCGATGTATCGATGCGACAGCATACTGCACCAACCACAATATCATTGTAATATGCCAATTTAGCTAATTCACCAGCCTCTAAGACATCAACATAGAACTTGTCATTATAGGATACGGGAAACACCACAGTATTTAGTTTTTTCAATTGTTTGATATTATGGGGAGTTACATCGCCCAGTTCGATGCTAGCTCTGCATTATTTGCACCACCACAAGGGAGAGAACAACATAAAAATTTCGAGGTTAGAACAAGAATACAAACAAAACATTAGACGGTGAACGAATACAAGACTTATTGCAAAAACACATACCTGGTCATCTTCTGTGTGTTTTATGAAATAGAATAATTGAATATATTTTGTTGATATAATTTTATTTAATCCTATTGATTTTAGCAAACAATTGCCGCCCTTGAAAATGTTTTATGGACGTACTACAATATTTAATCACTAAAAAATGATATCACGATGTGTATTCACTGAATAATGATAACATATGGCTCTGCTAATCACTGACAAGTGAGAGCTCAAGTCGAGACTATTCACTATAAAATGAGGACTAAGTTGCATATTTTCAATGATAGCATTGAAAACCAATGTGATATTCAGAAAATATTTCAGTCGACTCCAATTTTGGAGGATGGATCCTGGTAGCCAGACATTACAACCAAAATTTTTTGTTTTAAAACCCCTTAAACCTGCTTCCACTAAGCCGAATTTCACAAAGTAAATAGTATTGAAAATCTTAAAAAATCATAAACAGAAGATGACACATAAAATAATACGATTATATAGTTTTCTCCCAGAAGAGTACATTAAAGGCTTTTTTACTGGTCTTAGGCTGGGTTGTTTGTAAAACAACAAAGGAGCGTAGGATTGACAACTATAAATTATGAGCCGATATTGAGTTAAGCCCACTTAAAGCTCCTTTGTTCTTTTACAAAGAAGCCAGCGGATGGTTTAAGCCAGTCGAAGAAGCGTTTTATATATCCTCACCTTAATCTTTCTTAAAAATTGAATGATAATAATAAAAATGAAATGAAATAATAAAATTAAATAGAGGTATAGATACGTAAAGGACTTTTCTCACGTTAGCTATTCGGTGGATTTTTCGTAAAAGAATATTGGAGTTTTAGGTTGACTCTGTTTAAATTTGGTCCATGACTTAAAATAGGTCATCCATGGTACAATAATTAAAACTTTGTGCACCCGATTTCTGCCAATTTTGTGTATGAATTGATTGTTTAAAAAAAAATAAAAACAAATATTTTCAAAATCAATGATTGTTCTTTTACAAATAAGACAGCCGATGACTTAAGCCAGCTAAAAAAACATTTTATGTGTTCTCATCTAAGTTTATGAAAAATAAATTTATCTGGTAGTTTCCACTCTTTGATCTGAAATTATCGACGAAGTTTCATTTTCTATATAATTTCAATTAAACTCGGTTACCAAATACTGATGCAAAATTTGTTAA
Organism: Musca domestica; assembly: GCF_030504385.1. Lineage (NCBI taxonomy): Eukaryota > Metazoa > Arthropoda > Insecta > Diptera > Muscidae > Musca > Musca domestica. Next base: position 10,390,776 of record NW_026712409.1, read on the forward strand.
CGCCGTCAAGTGCTGAAAACTAGTCCAACGCCGTTATCCACAGCGTTCTTGTGCATTTTCTCCAAACTCTGTTCTTTTCATATTTCTGAGAGAAATATACAGAGCCAGAGCAGCATATACAAAAACTTTGGCTAAATTTTTTTTGTATAAAAAGTAAAAATATAAATATATAAGTTAATTATTTCATATAACAAAAGAAAAAGCTAAGTGTTAGTTATAAAACTAAAAACGAAAAATATATACAAAAAAAATTTAGAGCATTTGAAAAACCAGCTTGGAAAAAATTTGCTGCAAGAAAATCGAAAATCAAGAAGGAAGAAAGTGAAAAAGTGAAAGCCTGAAAAAAGGAAGTGAGAGAGATAAGAGCACATACAACAAAGAGAACAAAGAAGAGAATTTGCAGAGAAAGAAAAAAATAGAGAGAGGGATACAAAAGCAGAAAAGTCGACAAAAAGATTGCTTACAAGAAAAATTAATCGTTAAATACAGGTGAATTTTTACAGAACGAGAAAATAAATTCAATTTTATTTTTCTTGAAAGCGTTTACAAATCGATTATCAAAATTCTCGGCATCAACTGCAACTCGATTTATAGCACTTTGATAAGTACCCAGCACAATTTAAACAAACTAACGCGTTCAACTTCACAAGCAGCAACTCAAAACAGAAATCTGCCGATTATGTTTGTCAACTCAATGACGTTCCGTGGTAATCCGGCTGCGAGCCACCACTATCACCAACAGCAGTCAGCATTGAACCACCATGCATCGCTGGCTGCCGCTGCAGGACATCCCCTGGCTGCAGCCCATCATGCCAGCCAGCAGGCCCAGTTGCACCATCCAGCAGCACACACTCCTGCTGGGCCATTGGGACACCATCTAGGTGCCCACACGGGCCATCATGCGGCTGCTGCCAATAATAATTTGAATCATTTGGCTGGCAGTCTCAATCGCACGCCCCATGCTCCCATGGGTCTGGGTACTGGAAATATTACTTCGATTTCGCCCCATCTGTCTGCTGGAAGCACTTCATCGGGTAGTGCTTCCAGTACCAATTCTCCGGATGGTGGTAAGATCTATATTAAGAACTTGGAACGTTCTATCGATAACAAGGCCATGTATGATACGTTCTCGGTCTTTGGCAACATACTCAACTGTAATGTGGCCAAGGATGAGCATGGCAATTCGCGTGGCTATGGCTTTGTTCATTTCGATACGGAGGATGCAGCCCGTGTGGCCATTGAAAAAGTCAATGGAATGTTGTGTAACAACCAAAAGATTCACGTTGTTAAATATATACCACGTCGTGACCGAGAACAGGAGAAGGCTACCCAGTTTAGGAACTTATACGTGAAGAATTTCAATGAGGACTTTTCGGAACAGCATATGAGAGAAATGTTTGAGCCATTCGGTCGTATTACCAGTCACAAGGTATGTGTATCATTAGTTTAGTCATTTAATAATGAAAATCAAAGTATTTGCCAAATCGTTCAAAAGTTCAATAACTTGTCGTTATGACTGGTTTTGAGCCTGTCTGTGATGGCAAAGAGATTTCTTGTGAAAAAATTAACATGGAAATGCATTCAAAATTCCCTGATCCTATTTTTTCCAAAATTATTTTCCATGCATGTGTCAAACTTCATAATTTATTTTTTATGTCTTTATTTTTTATTGCCTTTTGTTCATTTGTCCAAATTCACATGTTATACAATCCCTATCCTTTTACACATAGTTGTTCTTCGCAGCGATTTTATGCTCTCTGCTTGTGCGCATTTCACATTTCCTTGTTTCCAACTGCAATTAGTAATTGTGTGCTTCTATAGGATTTCTCCAAAATGTTGCGTACCGTAATACAAACATGCTGGGGTTATTGTATGTGCTTGCTATGCTGTGCCCGCTTTGCTTGCCATTGCCTGCTGTAAGGAATAGTAACCCTACAGACATATATTTCCATTTTTGTCTTTTTCTGTAACAAACAACCCCCAACATATTGACTGACGATGTGGTTGTTGTTCTCTTTTCCGTACGAAACCTGCAAAATCGCTGGCTGTCGGACTGACTGACTAACTGGCTGTATGTCTGTCTGTCTGTATGTTGTTGATGAGTTCGTGTATTTGTTCCTTTTCTTTTTCCAATAAAAATGCATGGGTTCATTACTAGCAGCACTGTCAAGTATTTAGAAAAATAGAACCTTGAAATCATATATTGAGTATTCGATAAATATTATAAAAATGAAATATATTTTTTGTATTATTTTTGGATATTTTGTGTTTGTAACATAAAAAATTATAATGATAAGCTTTTTGTCCTTAGATGAAGAGGGGAATCTATATTTGGGGTCATATCTGTGCGACTGCATTAGTTGTTTTGTTGTTATTTTTATTAACTTGGACAGAATGAACGTATTTCTTTGTACTAATCAAAATTTGAAATAAAGTGCTGAATCAACATAGACTTTAATAAAAGTTATCGCACCAGACCTAGCGCTGACGCAAATATAATATTTGCTAAGTTGGAGCAAATAATTTCTCTTTCTGTGCAAAAAAATATATTTTACCGATATTGCCCATCTCCGAACTCGATCTAAGTTTGACAAAAATATTACGATGTACCAAGTTTGGACCAAATCGGATACTCCCTTCGAGAGTTATCGTGCCCATCAGCCAGCCAGATAAACGGACGGACGGAGATCGCTAGATTGACTCCAAATATTCTGAAACGGATTTGGTCCAAAGAGACATAGGGTCCGTTATTTCGATAAGGCACGTTTTGGTCGTAATGGATAATATCGGTCCACTCCATCAAGTGCCTCTCCCACAAAGGATCAAAATTTTGAATAATTATAACTCTTATAAAATATGATCTAAGATTCCGATTGTCTTCAAATTTCGCACATCCCAATATTTATATAAACCCAAGGTCTGGTGTTAAAATGGAATACACCGGTCTACTCCTTTTGGTACCTCCTCCACAAAAGGTCGAGATTTTCAAAAAATATATTTTCTGCACAGAAAGAGATCGGATGTTCCGATTTTCCTCTAACTTTGCAAATCCTAATATTTGCGTCAGTGCTAGGTCAAGTGTGAAAATGGACAATATCGGTCCACTCCATCAAGTACCTCCCCCACAAAGGGCCAACATTTTGAATAATTACAACTCTTATAAAATGTGATGTAAGAGTTTGATTCGTTTTCAAATTTCACACATCCTATTAATTTTATGAACCCTAGATCGCTCCTTCTATTACTTCTCCCACAAAAGTTCGAAATTTTGAATATCCATTAAGCTCAAAAAAAAAGGCGAAATTAACATCCGATTTCTCTTAGACTCGGCACATCTGAGTATTTCTATCAACACAGGATCTGTTATAATGAAGGTAGAGATCGGCCCATTCCTTCTGGTATCTCACCCACATAGGGTTCAATATTTAAAAAAAGAAACAATTCAGCGATCAGATTTCTGGTTAAATCTGATATGAATATATAAAATATATCGAAATTTATAATTTTGCATAAAAATACATATAAATGTTCGATTTCCTTTAAATTTTGCTCATAGGGCGAAAAATGTATGAAATACCTGGATTTTCTCCCAAAAATATGACCCAAACTGTTCAATCTTTCAATTTCATGCCTAAACTGATTAATAGCTTCTATGCGCGAGCCGCAATATACGTGTCTTCCAATCATTGGTTTTGAAAATAATTTGTTTTCATTTTTCAAAACAATAAATACATACATAAATTGACAGAAGTCGGGCACACTTAAAAAAAAATGTAATCAGCTGGTAGCTCTACCTTACCTTTTTATTGTACCATGGGTGGACCATACATGTTACCTTACGCATATTTTCACATTTTCAACATTTGAACATATTTCATATAAAGTATAGGAAATAGTCGATATAGTCCAAATCTTGCACGTTTTATTATTTATATCAGTCTTAGGTCAATATTGGCCACCTTCGGAACCACCCCCGTAAAGGGTCAACAGTTTGAATAATCATAACTCAATGCTGGGGGTGGGGTATACATCTGTCGCCAAAACCGACTGATATTTTTTTAACTTGTTTATTCAAATTTCGTTAATTTCTGGTGTAATTATATTATAAATTTTCAACTAAAGTGAAATATTAAATTTAACCTATTCACGCTTTGTTTTTCTTGCATTACAGATCATGACCGATGAGGAGGGTCGTTCTAAACGTTTCGGCTTTGTGGCTTTCGAAAATCCCCAATCAGCTCTGGCAGCTGTTATTGCTTTGAACGGCAAACAATTGGGTGACAAGTACCTTTATGTGGCTCGAGCTCTAAGCAAAATCGAGCGTCAACAGGAAATAAATCGCAAATTGGAAGAACGCAAAAGACAGAAACCAGGTCAAGTATTTTACTACTAAGCGAAAGTCATCTGATTGAATTTCTTCATGCGAAAGCTAAAAAAAATAATAAAAAAAAAGAGAAATCTTAATATTTATCTTAAAAACAAAACAGAAAAAAAGAAATGAATTAAAAAATAAACATTAATATTTCACTATTATACACACACTACGCAAAAACACACCTATTCTTAAATGTATTGTAGAAATTTTAAACCCAATTAAGAAACAGAAAAAACAAAAAAAAAAAACACATGAATATTTTTGAAACCTAGAATAACGTTTTAAGGAAAAACATAACAAAAAAATGAAATGAAATGGAAAACATATTGCTTAAATGTTAAATAATTGTAATAGTACTACTAAAACAACAACAACAAAACTACACAACATAAGCTTTTTTAGACAAAAAAAAACAAAAGAAAGGAAAACAAAAACAAAAATAGAAGCGAAAACAACATTTGATTTCATTGAATTAATTGAAGGAGTGGAGCTCCTTTTTCGACACAAAATATTTTATGCACTTTTATGACGAATTAAAAAAAAAATATGAATTATTTTCTCATACAATTGAAAAAAATAAAAATATGAAAACAACAACAACAATAATGAAATGAAAACTGAAAACAAAAAACAAGGCAAAACAAAACAAAAATGAAATGATTTAAGTTCAGAAAGAAAATAAAATTAGTTTATAATTAACAAAAGGAAACAAAACAACAACAAGAAATAAATGTATTAGCAAAAAGATTATAAAACCGAATAAACAAAAAAAAACCAACAACTTTTTTAAGTATTACAAAAACAAAAAAAGAAGAAAAAGGAAAAATGATTTATTTAGTAAAAATACAGAATGAAAAAAACAACAAACAAAACAAAAATGGAATAAAACAAAATATATTAAACATTTATATTGCTTATATTGTAAGTCTTGATTAAAACAAAACAAAAAAATCTTAGAAACTCCATTACTACACCCACTCACACACACACACAAATATTATGTGTAGATAAAAATTGCTTACAATTGATAAAAACAACCCCCTCCCCCCCAAAAAAAATGGCAATTTCTTTTTTTTAAGAAAAAAAAAAACAGAAAAATACCTTAGAGTTCTAGTTCTATATAATCATGCATACAAACACTTTTAAACGATTTTCAACACACATATATTTGTAATTGGAAACCTTTAATAAAATATTAAAAACTGAACAATTTTCAGAGAATTATTGTAGAAAGAAAAAAAAAACACGATAAAATGTGCAAATAATATTGCTTAGCAATTGTTCTCCTATTATACCATTTTTTTTTCATGACAAACCAGGAAAAACCAAGCAACCAACCAACCACTCGGTACAAATTTTTTCTAACCTTTTTTTTAGATTTTCATTCATTCTTGAAAAAAATTTTTTTTTGGGAAAATTTAAATAACTAATCTAAAATTTCGTAATTATCACCAACTTTTTATTGGTCATCATCGGGACAACCATACGAAATCTTTGTATGCAGGTATTATTGAACTTTCAAAGCATTTTCCGATGTATACGGATTGACAGTTTATCAATTGGAAATTCTGTATTTCGCATTTCATTTGAAATCATAAATACGAATTTCAAAATAGTTTTAATTTAATGATTTTTATAAAATTTGAAAACAATTTTTTTCCTCATTCTAAGACATTTTCAACAATTGATGAAATGCCATCTAAATTACATCTGCAACAGGTTTAGATGATAGAAAAATTTCTCATCAAATATTTTAAAAATTTATTCGAATATATTTATGATATTTTTATATACATGTATATCCTATAATAGGCTGCCATCAGTATCAGTATATCAAGATTTTTCACAACACTTTTTTAAACAATTGCAATTGACTAACAGCAACAACCACAACAACAATTTAAACAACAATGACGAATCCAATAATTTTTCTTTTTTTTTTTCTAATATTTGCTATTTTTTAATAGCTCAACATAATAATTATTTAATCATCATTACTAATGGAATAAATAAGTAAACTAAATACACACACACACAACAACCCCCAAAATACACAATTACACCATCTATTCTACATACACACTTACTTATATATTGAAATTTCATTAAATTAATACAATTATATTAAAAAAAAAAAACAAACAGAAAAAAATGAAAAAAAAAAAACAAACAAGAAATTACAATTCACAATAAAGAAAAAAAAATATTGAACAAAGTATGTAAAATTATGAAATGAATCTTAAATAAAAATGCTTTTGCAAAAAGTGTTTAAAAATTATATTATAAACAAATGAAATGTTTTTTTAATTTCAAATGTTGGGTTTGATTTTATTAAAAAAAAAACGATTTGGGTAAATTGTTTATTAAACAAGTAAATAGTATCAATCGGTTTTGCCGACAGATGTATACCACCAGCCTTGTGTTATGATGATTATTCAAACTGTTCAAACCTTTATGTGGGAGGTTTGAAGCAGTTGGACAATATTGACCAATTCGTATCTGTAGTGGAATTCTCTAAATCATTTTTTGAGTTACCGGTAATTAACGAAATTTATCGGTAAGCTAGCGACGAAATTAAAGTAGTCGCTAAAACCTACCGATAGATGCCAATGTTGCCAACCTTAACTTGTATTCTATATCAAAATTTTGGGTTTCAAAGTTACCGATTTTTGTCGATAACTCCAAAAAATGACATAGAGAGTCGCACTGCTGACCTAAGACTGATACAAATATTACAACGTGCCAGATTTGGACTATATCGACTAATTCCTATACTTTATATGAGATATGCGGAAAATTTTGAAAAATGTGGTCCATTGCGTGAGGTAACATATATACCGAAGTATTACATTTTTATACTTCATTTAATACAGATAAATATATTGAAATGTGCAAAATTTTAAGGAGTCGAACATTTATATCCAATTCTATGCGAAATCGTAAATTTCGATAAATCACATATTCATATCAGACTTGTTTCACAAGTTATTTCAGATATAAGCATTGAAAATTGTAACTCTTTTGTAGGTGTGGTTCAGAAGGCGGTTCGCATATATATATCATCTTTACAACAGCTCATTTGTTAGCAAAAATATTTGGATGTGTGAAATTTGAAGAGAGTTGGATGGTTATTTCGCATTCTTTGAGCGTTTTGTTTTTCAAAATCTTGGTGTAGATACCAGAACAAATGATCCGATCCCTACCATCTTGTGTTGATGGAAATATTTAGATGTACCAAGTCTGAATGGAACCGGAAGTTAATTTCGCGTTTTATGAACCTCATGTTTATTCAACATCTTGACCATTTGTGGAGGAGGTACCAGAAGAAATGGCCCCATTTTCACAGCAGATCTTGTGTTCATAAAAATATTGGGATGTGTGTGTTTTAAGTGAAGAAAATCAGACTCGTATATCCCATTTTATAAGAGTTATAATTGTTGAAAATTTTGACTCTTTGTGGGGGAGGTACCGGAAGGAGTTGACCGACATATCCCATCTTCACAGAAGATCTTGTGTAAATAGAAATAATGGGATATAGAAATAATATGAAGGGAACCTGATGCTTATTTCGGATTTTATAATCGTTTTGGTTATTCAAAACATTGACCCTTTGTAGGGAAGGTGCCAGAAGGAATGGTCCGATCTCTTCCATCTTTATAATAGATCTTGTTTTGATAGAAATATTGAGATGTGCCAAGTCTGAATGGAATCGAATGTTAATTTCGCGTTATATGAGCTTCATGGGTATTCAAAATTTAGACCCTTTGTGTGGGAGATACAATAGAAATTATTAAAATTTGTGAAAACTAAACAATCAGATCTTACGAATGATAAATTGAAGCAAAGATAAAAAACAAAAAAGAGACGAAAAATAGCATTTTGAGCAAAAATGTTAGTATTTTGAAATGTTAATCGTTTAAATCATTTGGGAACAAACACAGGAATTTATTTATAACTTAAAATAAATCTTGTTTTTAAAATGTTCACACTGCGCAGAAATGTCAAAATTTTTAAAATGTTTTTTTTTTCAAATGTAAGTAGATTTTTATATGATTTCTTATACGATGTCAATCATTTAAGAATTTCAATTCCAAAAATTGGTTTGATAGTTCACTGCCCCATTGTCTTCTTCCATGTCCCATATGTTCCAGTCAATCAAATAAAATACACACTCAAATTTGAATAAACATAAAAATTTTCAAATTTAACGTTTTTCCATTTTCTATTTATTCTCATATATACATTGTCTTAGATGCTATAGTATGACTAAATCAAATGGTAGTTTGTCAACTAAAACCCAACTCTTACCAAACAAATCGCTTGATTTCTTTTAACCTTCAATGAAAATGCATTTTTACATTACATATATACATTTTAATTGAAAATGCTTACATAAAATTGTAATGAAATGTATTTGACACCAAAAAATGTGACAAAAGACAGAAATGCAGACTGAGCAAATAAAACACAACTTTTTGCTTGACAACAAATCATCCAACCCAGGCATGAATAAGTACCCACAGAAATTGTAATTGTCAGAAATAAGTAATCGTTTATCGTTTATTTTCTTTTATACGCCATTCTAAACATATTTGTTGATAATCCTCTTTGCTTTGGCATTCTTTGCGCCAATTTATGGCAAAATAATTTCATTCAGTGTTGAACTCTTGAGAGAAGGATTTATTATATTTTTATAAGGTTTTCCGAATAGTTTTAATTTAATCATTGTTTTTGCCCGTATTTTTGTTAAGGTAAGATTTGTGAATGTATATTTTGTGTACTGGAAATCACCTATTAAGTGTATTTTAATTCTTCCAAAAAAGCCAACAACTTTGCAAGTTAACATGTTGGAATTGTTTTTAAATTGAAATAGCCTTCTCGAGGACTAAAATGAGTATCTTGGCAGGACTGTTACTCACCTTGCTATTATCACAATATTAATGGTTGTTTTGAAGGATTCATGTCTGTAATTCAAATCGACCCAACGATCCAGACTCAGGGATACATAAAACAATAAAATTGGATAAAACAGATCAATGTCTAAATTTAGAAGTTAACGCTGTTAAGTGATCTACCAACCTGAATTGAAATACTCTTGCAGAGAAATATTTGACTATTTGGGGACACAAAATTCCAAGATTCACATAATTGGGTTGCACAACATGACCAAAAGTTTCAATATCCTGAAAGTTGGTACTACTCTATTATTTAATTTATTTGTATGGAAATTGCGGATGAAACTTTCAATTGGAAATAGCGAAAATGAGGTGAAAATTTTACTGATGTGCATATGAACTGTTTTAAAGGAGGAATTTTTTCCATTTGCTTTGTTGACAAAGTCGTTTAATATTTCTAAACATCGGAATATATTGTTTCTTTTATGGGAGCTAGACCAAATGGTATACCCATATAGTATCTAAATTTCATTTTCAATCTCAAATATTACTGCATTTAATAATGTGGACTTTATCGTAGTGTCCACGTCTAGAAAAATAGACGAAATATCTAAGATGAATATTTCTGGGCGTCACCTCTTTTATACCCTCCGCCAAAGTATGGAGGGTATATTAAGTTTGTCATTCCTTTTGTAACATCTCGAAACATACATTTTAGACCCCACAGAATATATATATTCTTGAGCAGCATAAAATTCTATGTTGATTTAGCGAGGTCCGTCCGTCTATCTGTCTGTGGAAATCATTCTAGCTTCCGAACGAATTCAAGTAGGTTGATAAAGTTTAGCTCAAATGTATATTAAGTCTGCAGGATTTTTGGTATTGAAAATGGACCATGTAGGTTCAAGTTTTGGTATAGCCACCATACAACGGTACCTCCCTATATTCGGTATTTCGATGATTTTAGCGACATTATTTACCGGAATTGTTTCAAATTTGGTATTTGAAGTTCATAATCGATACTACGACCAAAAATAGAAAATTGTCTGTGCAGGTCCACGTCTTCGTATAGCCCCCATATAATGGTACCTCCCTATATTCGGTATTTTGATGATTTTAGGGACATTTTTCATCCGAATTTGTTTCAAATTTGGTATTTGAAGTTCGTAATAGATACTGCAGCCCAAGGCAGAAAATTGTCTGTGCATGTCCACGTTTTGCTATAACCCCCATATTAAGGTACCTACCTATATTCGGTATTTCGATGATTTTAGCGACATTATTCATCGGAATTGTTTCAAATTTGGTATTTGAAGTTCGTAATAGATACTGCAGCCTAAGGCAGAAAATTGTCTGTGCAGGTCCACGATTTGCTATAGCCCCCATATAAAGATACCTCCCTATATTCGGTATTTTGATGATTTTAGCTACATTATTAACCGATTTTTTTTTTGTAATTTCTCATTTGAATCTTTCAATGGCTTATGGCCAAAGTTGCCTATGCAGGTTCACGTCGTCGTATAAATACATCTACATTCGGTATTTTTAAGAGCTTAACAGAATTTTTAACGGATTTTAATTTTTTTTAAAAATTGCCAAATTCGTTCCAAATGCTGGAGGGTATTCATAGCTCGGCCTAGCTGAATTTACGTTTTTTACCTGTTTCCTTTCGCTTATATAACTCTCTTTTTCTTTTATTTCAGATCTTCGAAAAATAAACTTACCTATAAAAAGAGCAGCTGTTCTACAAGTTTTTTTATCTACATAAACATAAACCCAACTCAAAAAAAAATGAGCAAAGGAAAATCTACACGTTCGACAAAAATCAAGGAAGATCCCGATGCCCCAGCAACCAAGAAAAGTTCAAATGTTGCAGCAACGGCTTTGCGAAAAATATTTTACATATCCCAGCAAATGCTGACGGATGATACACAAAAATTAAAACTTGAACGTTTCTATCATCCCGGCAAGGGAAAAGCCACACTATTCATGACAAAGGATGACAAGCACATAATGGAAATTATGGAATTTTCAGAGCCGCGAAGAAGTTGGTTGATCAACAGGGAAGTGTGCTCGAATGGTCACATCTATATGACCACCAGCCTAGACGCAACATTTCTGGCATTGCATCACTTGCGTAAACATTGTGCAAAGCGGGCTTTGTCACTGGATAGCATACACGATGAAGAGGATCCCACAGCTTCAAGGCTTTTAAATAATTTCATTCCACCAGACAATTTGAAATGTATTGCCGATGTTAAGACAGCTGGTGGAGATAAATATTTCAAATACAATCATGAAAAATGTCTGGCCTGGTTATCGCTGAAAACAAAACGCATGGCCGAGGCATTGAAGAAAGCCGGTATCTATTGTGGCCACAGTGCAGTATCACAAAATTTCACCCAAAGTGAAAAGGCTGTGGATGAAAGTGCCCATGAAACAGATTATCTCAGAGTTGCCTGCGATTATATTGGTGGTTATCTGGCATTGGATTTGCACGATGAGCTAACCAAGCATCTTAACATACCTTCGGAAATACAAGCAATAGCCGAAGAAAAGAAGGCAAATAACACAACGACAAAACGGAAATCCGGAGAGAAACTTAAAAACGAGGGCAATAAAAAACAAAAATTGGCAAATGGAGCAGCAGCTAAATTAAAGAATTCCAATTTGCTAGATGACTCAAAGGACGACGACGATGAGGAAGAGGAGAATCGTAACAAAACCAATGAAGTGAAGGAGGAAATAAAATCACCCAAGGAAACATTGTCGACACCGTTAAAGGAGCGTCCCCTTTCGGCTAAGGAAAAATCACTGGCCAAGAGTGCAAAGGGTACCAAGAGTATAGCCTCATTCTTTACCAAAAAGGCACCAGCATAAAGTTGTTAACATTTGCAATATTAAAATTGAGAAAATTACAATCGAAACATTTTCGTTGTTTTATTGGGCCAACATGTTTTTGGTTTTTTTTTTTTTGGACTACTTAAAGCTTTAATAACTCTTTGCAGTGTTGTCCGGGGTGGCTATACATTTCAATTTCTATGAATTTAAACATTTGCCATCCTTTTTCCTGCCCAAAAATCCTTTACATTCGGGTGGATTGAAAAAAAAAATATGTCAACATAGATACAAAATTTTTATAAAAAAAAGTTAAATATTATCAGTTAAATTTGAGAAAGCCTGGACTTATTATTCTATTCGGAGTTTCCGAAGCAGTTGGCCAATATTCTCCAATTCGTACCTGACCTTTGTCTAATATAAATATTACAACGTGCCATATTTGGACTATATCTGTCTAGTTTATATGTGATATGTGGTCATTTTTGGAAAATGTGGAATTATTCGTGAGGTAACAGATATAGCGGATCGAAGTGTTCCTTTTGCATACTTCATCTAGTGCAGATAAAAATATTGTTATATGCAAAATTTGATGGAAATCGAACATTTACATCCAATTTTATGCGAAATCATAAATTTCGATAAATTGCGTGTTCGTATCAGATTTCTGGTCAGTTGTAAAGAGTCGCCGATTTGTTTCGCAAGTATTAGCAATTGTGACTCTTTGTGGGTGAGGTACCAGATCATCTTCACAACAGATTTATCGTTAGCAAAAATGTTTGGATGTGTAAAATTTGAAGAGAGTTGGATGCTTATTTCGGAGTTTGTGATCCTTCGTGGGGGAGATCGTTTTGTGGGGGAGGTACCAGAGGGAATGGTCCGATCTCTACCCTCTTAATAACCGATCTTGTGTTGATGGAAAAATTAAGATGCGCCAAGTCTGAATGGAATCGGATGTTAATTTCGCGTTTTATGAGCTTCGTGAATATTCAAAAGTTTGATCCTTTGTGAGGGAGGTACCAGAAGGAGTGGACCAAAATATACAATTTTCACAGCAGATCTTGTGTCAGTAGAAATAAAGGGATGTGTGAAGAGAATCGGATGCTTATTTCGGATTTTATAATCGTTTTGGTTAAAAAAAACTTTTACCCTTTGTGGGGGAGGTACCAGAAGGAATGGTCCGATCTCTACCCTCTTTATAACAGATCTTGTGTTGATAGAATATTGCGGTGTGCCAAGTCTGAATGGAATCGGATGTTAATTTCGCGTTTTATGAGCTTTATGAATATTCAAAATTTTGACCCTTTGTAAGGGAGGTACCAGAAGAAGTGGAGCGATATATTCCATCTTCACACCAGACCTTGGGTTAATAAAAATATTGTGATGTGTGTATTTTGAAGACAATTGAACACTTTCATCACATTTTATAAGAGTTATAATTATTCCAAATTTTGACCGTTTGTGGGGGAGATACTTGATGGAGTGGACCGATATTGTCCATTTTCGCACCGGACCTAGCAAATATTAGGATATGCAAAGTTGGATCAAAATTGGATTATCCTTTCTCTTTCTGTGCAGTAAATTATTTTCTTTGAATATATTGACATTTTGTGTGGGAGGTACCATTGCCAATCTCAGAAATCGATCTAAGTTTGACAATAATATTACGATGTACCAAGTTAAGATCAAATCGGATACTCCCTTCGAGAGTTATTGTGTGAACCAGCCAGAGCTACACAGCTACACAGACAGACGGACAGACGGACATAGCTAGATCAACTCCAAATGTTCTGAAACGGAAGACCGAAGAGACCTAGGGTCTAAAATCGTTATTTCGATTAAGCACGTTTTGGCCTCATCAAATGTTATATACCCTCTGTAGCTATATGGTTGAGAATATACAAAACTGTGGTCTGTCTTTAATATGTGAGAATTAGTTGTTTTTAGCAATTTGTTCGAATTAATTCGATTGAAATTTGATATCGAATGTGAAATTTTTTGTATTTCATTTAAGGGCTTCATTTCATATTTTTGTAGAAGGATTTTCATTCAACCCTCCTGAAAATGTTTTCCAAGGGAAAATGTTTATTCCGAAGGAAAAATTACGCTGTTTTTGTCAACTTGAAAAACAATGTTTGTGTCATAACCACCCTATTCCTCACGTTGATGTCTGTGTGTGGGGATAGAAACATTCCGTTTGAACATTCCCCCTGAGTAAAAGTCTGCACTTGGGTATTCTTTTGGGTGTAATACACATGTTACAGTTGCACCTCTCAGTGTGTGATGTTGTCATATCCAATGACACCTATAAAAGCCCAAGCAAATTAGCTCACCCGTTTTAAACGCCAAGTAACCGTTACAAGCAACTGTTCCTACCGTTCGCAATGTTTTTAGTTGAAAATGGTGCCATTCATTTTTCCCAACCGGATCCGGATTTTTTATCATTGCCCACACCGTCGGAGCGCCATATGAGCATAACTTCCAATGCCTTGAGTGATGTGCCCAGTGAACTTATAATCAAATCGCGTATAAAATATGGCAGCAGATGGTCAGCATGCCAGGGTCTTATGGCTGAGTATTCGAAAAGTACTTCGGTGCATGGCTTACGTTATATCTTTGAAGTACATCGGCCGTTTTATGAAAAGTGAATATCAAAAAAAAAATATTTATTGCAAGGATGAGTGATGTAATTCGAAATTGTTGTGTTTTTGTGTGAATTTTGTAGATTTTATTGGATTGTCCTAATGCTGATCTCATTTTATTTTGCCGTTTCGCTGATGTGGGACACCTATTTAAAGTGGCTGGATTCACCGGTGATTTTGGGCTTTGACGAAACCCTGGTGCCAGTTAGTAAAATACCCTTTCCCACCATAACCATTTGCCCCGAAATCAAAATGAATCGTGACGAAGAGTTCGATTTTACAAAGGTTGCCGAGAAAATTGAAGCCGAAATTGAGGAATACGAAAGTTTCAAAAACTCGGCAAATTTAACCGATGAAGAGTATGTGGATGGTTTAAAATTGTTAAATAATTAATTTTTAAAGTTTTTTTGTTAAATAGATTGCAAAAATTCGTGGCCACCTTGCAGATTTGTGAAAGTGAAGTATTGGATAAGTTTTCACCGTATATGCCCAAAGACATGCCGGTTGATGTGCCCCAGACATTGGTGGATTTGGCATTGGTTCCCAATACAACGTTGCCGTTTTGCAGATGGAATGGTCGTTACTATTTCTGCCATTATCTTTTCAAATATGTCCTCACCGATGAGGGTATTTGTTATCAATTTAATGGTTTACATCCCAGGGACATCTACAGAGATCCCAAGTAATTGCAAATCATTCTTTTTGAAAGAGAATTTTTATTTCCTACAATTAATAGTCAGAACATTTCATAAAAGAAAACTGAGTGTTTTTGAGATTGGAGGATTATTGAAATGTGACTTCCAAATTACAGGGTGAGATAAAAAACAAAATCGGTTACAGTTTTTTCATCGCACCCTGTAGTTGAATGTTGTCAAAGAAAACTTCATAATTACTCAGAAAGACTCGGGTTTCTTATTTGTTTACGTTTTTTGTTTATAACATTATTAAAATAATTCTAAATAACATTTTTATTTACATATATGTTCCTTGCAGCTACCTCAGCTATTCGGATAGTACTGAAATCGACTACAATAATTATTATGACACAGAATTGCCAAGATATCAAGATGTTACAGGAAATTGGTCTCTGAATGATGGCTATATTAATCAGGGATTTAATGCATATCCTCAAAGATCGGTGTTGTCATCGGCCAGAAATGGCCTTTTTGCATTCTTGATGGGTTTCGAACATAATTTCGACTATACTTGTCGTACTTTTAAGCAGGGTTACAAAGTATGTTTTTGTAATTATAACTTTCCTGATATTTAAGTTTTTTTTCTCATTTGAAAGGTTTTCCTGAACTCACCAGACAGTGTTCCGCTGACTACGGGCAATTATATACTGGTATCGCACAATGATGATATCTTGGTCTCGGTTCTGCCTCAATATGTTACATCGACAGAAAATCTACATCAATTCGGGCCAGAGAAGTATGAATCTCTTGCTAAATAATATTGAATTTTCAGCTAATTTTTTCCAATAGAAAACATAATTCCGATTAGCTAAAATAACGTTTTTTGTATAGTAAGTTATATATTCTTAGGATCCGTTTCTGTACGACGACTTGAAACTTAACTGGTTTCTACAGCAAAACGTTTATTCAGCCAATCGGGATTAAGATTTTGTACCCTCAGCAATATGGTTTTAGACCCTAGGTCTCTCTGAACCAAATCCGTTTCAGGACATTTGGAGTCGATCTAGCGATGTCCGTCCGTCCGCCTGTCTGGCTAGCTGGTGCGCACGATGACTATCGAAGGGAGTATCCGAATTGATCCAAATTTGGTATATCATAATATTATTATCAAACTTAGATCGAGTTCGAAGATGGGCAATATCGGTCCACTCAAATAAAATAATTTACTGCACAGAAAGAGAACGGATAATCCGATTTTGCTCCCACTTTGCGAATCCTAATATTTGAATCAGTGCTAGGTCAGGTGCGAAAATGGAAATGGACGGTCTACCCCATCAAGTGCCTCCTCCACAAAGGGTCAAATTTTTGAATATCCATGAAGCTCATAAAACACGAAATTAACATCCGATTCCATTCAGACTTGGCACATCTAAATATTTCCATCAATACAAGATCTCTCATAAAGATGGTAGAGATCGGACCATTCTTCCTGGTACCTCCTTCACAAAGGGTCAAAGTTTAAAATGACAAAAACGATCATAAAATCTGAAATAAGCATCCGGGTCTCTTCAAATTGCACAGATCAGAATATTTTTATTGTCCCAAGGTCTGGTGTGATGATGGAATATATCGGTGCACTCCTTCTGGTACCTCCCCCACGAAGAGTCAACGTTACGAATAACAAAAACGATTATTTAAACCGAAATAAGCTTCCAGTTCTCTTCATATTTCACACATCCCATTATTTCTACTAACACACAATCTGCTGTGAAGATAGGATATATTGGGCCACTCCTTCTGGTACCTACCCCACAAAGGGTCAACATTTTGAATATCCATGAAGCTCATAAAAAACGAAAATAACATGGCACATCCCAATATTTCCATCAACACAAGATCTGTAATAAAGATGGTAGAGATCGGACCATTCATTCTGGCACCTCCCCCACCAAGTGTTAATGTTTCGAAAAATCAAAATAATTGTTAAATCCGAAATAAGCATTCGATTCTCTTTATATTTCACACATTCTCTTATTTCTACTAACACAAGATCTGTTGTGAATATTAGATATTTCGGTCCACTCCTTCTGGTAGTTCCTCCACAAAGGTTCAAAATTTTGAATATTCATGAAGCTCATTAAACTTGAAATTAACATCCGATTTCATTCAGACTTGTCGCATCTCAATATTTCTATCAACTCAAGATCTGTTATAAAGATGGTAGAGAGAGGACCATTTATTTTGGTACCTACCCCACAAACGGGTCAAAGTTTCGAATAACCAAAACGAGAAACCTGAAATGAACATGGAATTTATGACTTCGCATAAAATTGGATATAAATGTTCGATTTTCTTGGAATTTTACCCATACCAATATTTTTATCTGTCGACTATAACTGGTGCCTCGCGCACGTTTTCTAATTTGTCAAATTTGTCATTATCTCATATATAATGTGAAGGAAGTAACCAATATAGTGCCAACCTGCCACATTGCAATATTTATATCATATTTATTTAGGTCCTCTACGAAATGGACAATATTGGCCCATTCCTTCGGAACCTGCTCCATAGAGGGTCAACAATTTAAATAATCATAACAGTAGGCAAATTATATTTGAGGAATCGAAAATTGGCTGAGGGTATACAACTGTCGGCAAAACCGACTGATACGTTTCCACTTCTTCAATAGAAAACTTAATTCCGATTTGCTGAAATAACGTTTTGCCGTAGTAAGCTATATACTCGTTGGAGCCGTTTCTGTATGACGACTCGAAAATGAACTGGTTTCTATGGCAAAACGTTTATTCAGCCAATCGGGATTAAGTTTTTTTTTAATTGGAAACCTAAGCTTAGCTAAATAATGGTCTTTATAAAAAACTAAATCAGCTTAGCTGATATGAAAGCTTACCTAGAACTGCTGTTCCAACTACCATTGGCTAATCAACTTAATTTAATTATTTTTTTATTTTTGCAGGAGACAATGTTATTTCAACGATGAACGTTATTTGCGCTACTTCAAATCGTATTCCCAGAGTAACTGTCAAACCGAATGCCTGGCTAATTTTACCATAAATAAATGTGGATGCGCTAAGTTTTGGATGCCAAGTAAGTGGGAAATTCCTAAGATAAATTGAAAAAAAAATTGTATTAACCAAACTTTTTACAGAACCTTTGGATGTGCCCACTTGTGGCCTAGCTGAGGTTAGCTGCTACAACCAAGCCGAGATTGAAATGAACCTGATAATATCGAATCAAACCAAACAGAAAACGGTTGATCCCAGTGTTGCAATAATGTGCGACTGTATACCGGCCTGTAATTCATTGGATTACAATTTTGAAATTTCGCGATCGTATTTTGATTTTGAAAAGACAGTATTGGCGCAAAGAGATGAATACGAACACGATGAGTGAGTGTTGTAAATATGAAGGGATTAATTCAAGGTGTTTATACAATTGTTTGTTTTGTTTTTTAGTGGTCGTGGTGCCCGTTTGTCGGTTTACTTCAAGGAAACCCAATTCACTGCCATCAAACGTACTGTAATGTATGGCATCACCACTTTGATTGCCAATTGTGGTGGCATTTTCGGTCTTTTTATGGGAATTTCCAGTTTGAGTTTAATTGAGTTTATCTATTTCTTTTCGGTGCGTTTGTGCAGTAATTTGCGCAAGAGAAGCTTAATCAAGAAGAAAATACTGCAACAGGAGGTGGACATTGGTGATGAGTAGGCGAGCTATCGTCGCTATCAATTATGAGTTATTTAAAAATATTGTAAAGAAATAAAATAAAAGGCTTATTAACAAGTAAAAATGTATCAGTCGGTTTTGCCGACAGATGTATACCCCCAGCCGTGAGTTATGAGATTTAAACTGTTGACCCTTTATAGGGGAGGTTCCAAGGCAGTTGGCCAATGTGGACAATTCGTATCTGATCTAATTCTGATATAAATATTACAAAGTTCCAAATTTGGACTATATCGACTACTTCGTATACTTTTTATGAGACATGTGCAAATTTTTGGAAAATGTGGAAATACGCATGAGGTAACAGACATAGTCGACCGAGGTATTCCATTTTCATACTTTATCGAATACAGAAAAAAAATATATTGGTACATTAAAAATTTGAAGGAAATCCAACATTTATATCCAACTTTATGCGAAATCATAATTTTCGATAGATTACATATTTATATCAGATTTCTGGTTAAGACCAATATTTAGATACAGCAAGTTCTAAAGAATCGCCGACTTGTTTCACAAGTTATGCCAGATATAAGTATTGCACATTGTGACCCTTTATGGGTGAAGAACAACAACGGGTCGGCCGATATTTATCATATCCACAACAGATTTTGCGTCAGCCAAAATATTTGGTTGTGTGAAATTTAAAGAGAATTGGATGCTTATTTCTCTTTCTTTGAACGTTTTGTTCTTCAAAACTTTAACCCCATGAGGGGGAAGTACCAGAAGGAGTGGTCCGATCTCTACCATCTTTATAACAGATCTTGTGTTTATATTGAGTTGTGCCAAGTTTAAATGGAATCGGATGTTAATTTCGCATTTTATGAGCTTCATGGGTATTTAAAGTTTTGACCTTTGTGGGGGAGGTACCAGAAGGGGTGAACCGATATATTCCATTTTGACACCAGACCTTGGGCCAATAAAAATATTTTTATGTGTATAATTTGAAGAGAACCGGATGCTTATTTCGGATTTTATTATCGTTTTTGTTATTTAAAACGTTGAGCTTTTGTGGGGAGGTACCAGTAGGAGTGGTCCGAACTGTACCATCTTTAAAACAGATCTTGTGTTGATGGAAATATTGAGCTGTGCCAAATCTAAATGGAATCGGATGTTAATTTTACGTTTTATAAACTTCATGGATGTTCAAAGTTGTGACCTTTGTGGGGGAGATACCAGTAGGAGTGGACCGATATATTCCATCTACTCACCAGACCTTGGGTCAATGAAAATATTGTGATGTGTGTAATTTGAAGAGAACCGGATGCTCATTTCGGATTTTATGATAGTTTTTGTTATTTAAAACCTTGAACCTTTGTGGGGGAGGTCCCATAAGGGATGGCCCGATCTCTGCCATATTTACAGGGTGAGATAAAAAAACTGCAACAAAGTTAAACGCCATAATTTTTACATTTTTTTTTTGAAATCTTATTGAATGAAATCAAAAAATGTCGGAAATAGCATCAAATTTTAGATTTAGTTTAGATTTGTTCGAATTGATCACCTTTGTTACAAATTATGGCCTTCAAACGGCCAATGAAACTGTTACACGCTGCCGGAATGTTGAGCTGCGGTATTTTAGCTCTTTCCCGGCGAAGCGCTTGCGCTTGAGGTGATCGACACTTTGGTATCATTTAGTGGCAACCTTGCTTTCTAAAATACAATAGTCCAACGGATTGGTATCTGGAGATTTTGGTGGCGCTGGAAATGAAGCGAGGAACCTTATTTTGTAATCATTCTTGGGTGGCTTGTGCTGAGTGCGATGATGCTAAGTCCTGTTGGAATGTCCAAGGTCTGCGGCCAAAATGTTTGCGTGCCCAAGGCTTTAATACACCCTCCAGAATATTTTCGCGATAATTTTCGGCTTTTATTTTAATGCCAAGCTCGATTAATACGAGCGGAGAGTTACCATCGGCTGTTATGGCGGCCCACACCATCACCATGGCCGGCGCTTGAGTTCTGGTGGCCAACCGAAGTTGCACATTTTCAGCTGACCTCTTTGGCAAGGAAACACGATCATTTTGTTTGTTTACAAAAAAAAACCAAAATCCAAAATCGGCAGTTCACCACTTTCGGCCAAGCGAAGCAATCCTTTAGCCCTTTTGAGTCTATTTTCTTTCTGTTGCGGTGTAAGTTATTGCACTTTTTGCAATATCAATGGCTTTACCCCGAGCTTATTTTTCAATACTTACCGAATGGAATGTTGCGATATGTTCAGCTCACGAGCCATTTTTCAGCCACTGTGACTCGGGTTTCGATCAAGTCGCTTCTTTACTTTTCGAACCATTTCTGCTGATGTTGCTGTTTTCTTCCGTCCACTTCCTTGACATCCGTCGGGCTTTGCTACCAGTATCAGAGTAACGAGCGATGGTACGAGACACAATTTATTTATCCACATTTAAATCCTTGAGTGTTCTAACGATAGCCACTTGTGATGTTCCAGCCAAATATAAAGAAATCACACTATCACGCTTAAATTCCATCGCGAATAACTTTTTTTTCTGGAAAATTCTCACCAAAATGTTTTGGACGCTAGTAAACAATATAATGAGCTGTCACTGGAATAATTTTAACAGCCGTCGACTGGATTAGAAATGACTACAGTCTGAAGTTGGTTGCAGTTTTTTTCATCTCACCCTGTATGTTGGTAACAATAACACTTCATTGAATATGAGAATTAGTCCCCAAGCTAAATGAACATTCTTGCGAGAAATGCTAGATAGATAGTGGGATATAGGATTATTTGTATGGAAATGTCAATATATGATCATTGATTGGTTAATATTGCCAAATCCAATTCTATATAGTATGACTCTGAAGATCGTCCCCCTGCTGCCCATGTATGAATTAAAAACAACTTGATGTTTTGGAATGTCTTTTTCTTGTTTTCATTTTCAGTTTTCTTCTTCTTCATCTTCATCTTTTCTTTTCAATATAATTATTTACAAGGATGGCATTGTTAGTTTCTTGTATCATTTGAATTTGAATATTGGATGTTTTAAAGATGGTATTATAAAACATATCAGGTTGTTGTTTTGTTTGTTGCTAGCAATTATGTAAACAATTAGTTGTGTTTTTTTGCTTTTGGTTTTTTTACACATAAATTGAAATAGTTCTAACATGATTATATATGTAGTTTATGCTGGTTGTTTTTGTTTGTTTTTTTTATTTAATTTTGTATATAAATATATGTATAGCATATTCGTAAGTATCAACATGTTTTGTTTAATTTAGACATTATTGTTCCATTGTTGATTATATTGTAAATAGTATTAATAATAGCTAAAACAACAACAATTAGAGTAAAGATGCTATTTTTTATTATTAATATTTTATAACCAGGAATTTTGTGCTTGAAAGAAAGAAAAACAAATGATGAAATATTTGGTAAAATTATTTAAAATAAAAACAGAAAACGTGTTATTTTTTTTGTTTAAAATTATTTTCTTAAAATCTTTTTTTTTAATAGATTTATTATTATTTTGTTTAACATAGTTATACACAGAATACTGTTAACAATCAAAACGAAAAAAAAAAAAAAACATTACAGCCAAAAAAAAGTTCTACCTTCTAGCACTTATTTTTTGTGTGGCTGTAGGGGGAATCTTATATTTTCTTTTAAATATGTAATAACAAATATGGACAAAAAAAATATGAACTTAATATTTAATAGAAAAAGAGGAAATTATCGATGTAACAAAACAAGGAAACAAGAGGAGTTTTTTTTTTCAATGGAAATAATCACAAGCCGCCGCCAGCTTTTCTTTTGGGTGTAATTTCCATATCAGTTGTTCTGTAGGGTTTGGTTGTATCACTGCTTTTGTTTCTTTGCCAGTTTGAATAATAGTTCTTTGTTTTGTACAATACATACATAGTATTTTAAAATAATAGTATTAAGTTTTACTTAGGTTTCTTTTTTTGTTTGTTTGTTTGTTTTGTTTCTTGAAATTACAATTATACACGACTTTTTTTATTGTTTAAATTAAGCTAATTATTTATGAAAATTATCTTTTTTGCTGTTGTTGCCTTTGCCCACACATACAGACATATATGTTTGCTTCTCTGTTCCATGGAAAACAACATATCAGGTTTTACATTTTAGCAGCTTCTACCATATCGATGTTGATTTTATAGAATACATAGGGGAAGTATTCCGCCTGACCGAAACCCAAGCCGGGAATATCAACATTCTGAAAAAAATAAAACAAACAAAAACAATAAATATCGTATGAGGTAAAAAATTGTAAAAGTAAAATAAGGTTCTCAATAATCGACAAAATATATGATTTCCATCGGTCATCTGAGTGAATAGGAAACTCAGACATCAAATGCAAATTATATTAAGAATATTTGGTGAAAACTAAAGATATTCATCATTCAGATACCATAAAACAGACATTTTGGAGATTTTATGAGCTAGCAACTTTGGACTTTATAATATCATCTAAGATCCATTTTTTTTTATCAAAAAATTGTATTCGCTTAAGGACGAAGGACATTTTTGGTTCAAATAAGCAGAGTTATTGATATTGGAGTGGAGATCAGCCAGAAGCATCGCAAAAGTTGTCAATGCATCCAGAAAAAGTCATCCTATGCAGCTGAAAAACATCGGCGGACATTTGGAGTCGATCTAGCGATGTCCGTCCGTCCGTCTGTCTGGCAGGCTGATGCGCACGATAACTCTCGAAGGGATCCAAACTTGGTACAGCGTAATGTTATTGTCAAACTTAGATCGAGTTCGGAGATGGGCAATATCGGTCCACTCCTTCTGGTACTTCCCCCTTAAAATGTCAAAATTTTAAAAGAAAATATTTTACTGCACAGAAAGAGAAATGGTAATCCGATTTTACTCCAACTTTGCAAATCCTAATATTTGTATCAGTGCTAGGTCCGGTGCGAAAATGGACAATATCAGTGCACTCCATCTAGTACCTCCCCCACAAAGGGTCAAAATTTCGAATAATTTTTAATTTCTTATAAAATGTGAAGTGTCCGATTGTCTCCAAATTACACACATCACTATGTTTTCATTAACCCAAGGTCTGATGTGAAGATGGAATATATCGATCCACTCCTTTTGGTACCTCCCCCACAAAGTGGTAAAATTTTGAATGTTCATAAGGCCCATAAAACGCGAAGTTAACATCCGATTTCATTCAGACTTGTTACATCTCAATATTTCCATCAACACAAGATCTGTTATAAAGATGGTAGAGATCGGACCATTCCTTCACGTACCTCCCCCACAAAGGGTCAACGATTTTGTTATTCAAATCGACGATTATAAAACCCGAAATAAGCATCCGGTTCTCTTCATATTTCACACATCTCAACAATTTCGATAACACAAGATTTGTTATGAAGATGGTAGAGATTGGACCATTTCTTCTGGTACCTCCCCCAAAAAAGATTCAAAATTTTGAACAACCAAAATGAGCAAAAATCCGAAATAAGCATTAAATTCTCTTCACATTTCGCACATCCCATTATTTCTACTAACACAAGATCTGCTGTGAAAATGGGTTATATCGGCACAATCCTTCTGGTAACTCCCCGAATAGGTTTCAAAATTTTGAAAAACAAAACGCTCAAAGAAATCGAAATAAGCATCCACCTCGTTTCAAATTTCACACATCCAAACATTTTTGCTAACGCGAGATCTTTTGTGAAGATGTTATATATCTGCGATACCCTTCTGGTATCTCTCCCACAAAGGGTCACAAGATTCAATACTTTTATCTGTCATAACTTGCGAAATAAGTCAGCGATTCTTTAACACTTGATTTATCTAATTATTTCTATCAACCAAAAAATATGAATATGGAATTTATAATGGAATTTCGCAAAAAAATTGATTTTCTTGTAATTATTCCCATACCATTATTTTATAAATGAAGTGTGAAAATTAAATACTTCGGTCCTATATATATTCTCTAAAAATTATCACATATCTCCTATAAAGTGAAGGAAGTAATCAATACAATCCAATTCTGGCACGTCTCAATATTTATATCATATTTATTTAGGTCCGATACGAAAAGGAAAATATTGCCACTCCTCCGGAACCTACTACATAGAGGGTCAACAATTTGAATAATTAAAACAGAAGTCAAAATATTATTAAATAATCCAGCATTGGCTGAGGGTATGCGTCTGATGGCAAAACCGACTGATATTTTTTTTGATGTTTTCATTTCCAAAAATCAAAATTCATTTAATTTGTAAACCATTTCAGTTCCAAAACACTAGGTCTATAAGTTCTTAAAAACAATTGCATGTTCCTAATAACCAATTCTTTAGAATTATTGAAGGTAATTTTCTTTTTCTTAAACGTGGTTGTTGAAATAGTGTTAAAAACTCCTTCTTTGATCTATTCTTACCAACATTTGAAAAGGACATTATGGTGAACACTATAAAACTTTATATTAAAATTGTAGAAATTTTCACTACTTACATCAGCACCACTGCCCGACAATTGTCCACCAGCTGAAGCACCATCCAAATGACCATACAATTGGTTCAAGCAGTCACGTAGACGCTTTATGCTCTTCTTGTTGGGTTCAATGAGAATGGCTTGGAAATTAACAGGCAAACCGTATCTGAAAGACAAAAACACCAACCAAAAAATGTTAAGTTACCTCATTAAAAATGCATTACAATGTGCTCTACCTTAAAACAGATTCAACAAAGACACGCAATGCCTTGACATGGATCAAAGCACAGAATGCCTCACTGAAGTTCACCTTCAACCATCTGACCAGGGGGCCCTGTTTTAACAAAACAAAAAAAATCGAATGAATAAAAACAGTGTTTAAGATATTTTTATTTTGCCACTCACAAATTGCTTCTTTTTGTCGGTAATCAATTTGGTTCTTTCGTTTTTGCCGGCGGCCAATTCTTCTTCGTTGTAAACGAAATCGCGTACAATGAATTTCTTTTCGCGGGCATGCAATTTGAATTCCTCAACAACCTTCTTGAATAGGGTGACATTGTAGAGGCAGTAATCATTGTCTTGGGTAATCAACGTCGATGAGCGTGGCACAATCATGTCGGTGATCTTTTCATAGTTGGCCATCCAATCGTTGGCCAGCATTCTACAAATAACAACAAACAAATAATTATTAAAACTTGTTATGATGACCATGATTGGCGGAATACTTACTTTGGTACAATGACCAAGAGAGTGGTTAAGTACTCGGAATCCAAAATGAAATGTTCCTTTTTAACCAAATCGGCCAAGTTACGGGTTAACAAACTGCCACTGGAATTTCAAAGAAAATAAACAAAAATTAGAATATTTTTCAATGAATTTATATGACTCTTGATTAGTTCATATTAATTTTAGCAACATTCATTCAAAGTTATGCCTTGCCATCCAGCCTTTATCAATAAAAATTATAATTTCTTATTTTTATTTTTACTTACGTTTGTTTCTTTTCCAAATTCTGCAAACTGCCCTTCAAATTGTTATAGGCATTCGATTTTGTCTTCAAATCAGCATCGATTTGACCAACTTGTTTGGAAATGATATCGGCAATGTTACGCAAAGATTGCTTAATTGGATACTTGGCCATATCCCATTGGAAGCGTGTAATGTAATTGGGTAAATCGGCTGTTGTGGTTGTTTGTTGAGTGGTAGCAAAAGCAAATAGAAAAAAAGTGTTAAATATACAACAGAAAATATATATTGAAAATTGAAAAATTACAATTAATTTCGAGTACTACAAACATACTACACATACACAAGTTATTGTTAGATAGATAGTGTTGTTAAGCGTAGATAATAGAACTGGTCATTTAGATTTGATTAAAGAGTTAAAGCAATTTCTATTCATATTTTTTTTAATACCTAGGTCTCGTATAATTTTTTTTCTTTGTTTTGAATTTTGAAATATGTTGTTGACGAAATTCTAAAATATTTATTACAAAAAAAAAAAAAACATGTGCACATTAAATTGTAAAAGCAAAGTGGACATATAAACAGGCATATTCTAAAAAAAATGGTGCAGAAAATTTGAAAACAACACATCAAACAATGGGAAAAGATATTCAGGAAGCAAAATACAATTTGTAACACAAAAAAAGGATAAATATTTAAAAAGCAACAGGAGCTCTTCAGGATGCTTTAAAGAACTTCTTTGAAAAAATATTCATGAAACAAAATACAATTTGTAATACAAAAAAAGGATAAATATTTAAAAAGCAAAGGAAGCTCTCCAGGATCCTTTAAAGAACTTCTTTGGGACAACTTTTTTATTAATTGTTCAAAATCTTTAAAGTAAGGCCAATGACTGTATGAAGAATAATAATAATAATAATTTTTAATTTAAAAGTAACTTACGGCTCATAATATTATATTTTATTTAAATTCTTAAAAAGTAATTTAAGGTCCAATATCGTTGATTTAAAAAGAGAGCTTTGACACACAAAAATTTAGACAATAAGTTTTAAGATCCTTTTCAAATCAATATTCTGGGGATTCTTAAAAAAGGAAAGTTTAAAATACAGTTTTCAGGTATACAGAGGCAACTTTCAGGTTGTTTTGGAATGATCGAAAAACGCTTTCAGGTCAAAAATTGTGGATTTTTAAGGCCAGTATAAATTCAGAAGTTTTACTGTTCATTTCTCGATTTATGTTCTGAAATTTTATGTCATAAGTTTTTTTTTATTGATACCCTACATCACTATGCATAATTAGTAGAGCTCCCGTAACAAAAGAATTTATTTGAAGTAGATCATACCGCCTCTTAACATTTGGCTTTAGAGCAGTTACAGTTTGGTTTCAGAGGGAACTTATATATAGGAGGCATATCCAATTCTGAATAGATTTTCACTAAATTTGACGCATGATATCATGATATATATCGGAACCGAATTTCACAAAATGGAAACGTACGTCCCGAAATTCACTCCATTTGGGCTGATATTAGCCATTATTTGCACAATAAACATGAAATTGGACTAAAGATATATATGGGAGCTACATCCAAATATTAGTCGTTATCGATAAAATTTGGTAGATGTATTTCCGAGCTCTATATGATATCTGGTACCAAATATCATTGTTGTTGAATGCATATTGCGCATGTGAGGGACTTAAAACCCCAAATCGGATGAAACATAAATATGGGAGCTATAGCTATATCTGAACCGATTATCTCCAAATTTAATGTATTTGCTTCTAGACTTAATTCGGTCGGAAAAGCCAATATTCAGGTCATTTGGACAGATATTGGCTATTTGGTGCACAATTAACCCGAAATGGGGGCTATATCGAAATCTGATCCGATCTTGATAAAATTTGGCAGAGGTATTTCCGAGCTCTATAATATATCTGGTACCAAATATCATTGTTGTCGAATGCATATTGCGCATGTGAGAGACTTAAAACGCCAAATCGGATGAAACCTATATATGGAAGCTATAGCTATATCTGAACAGATTTTCCTTAACTTTGATGTACTTTCGTCTCTCGTCTCTTTCTGTGAGATGTACCGAAATTCAGGTAATTTGGACTCATATTGTCCATTTGGTGCACAATACACCCGAAATCGGTTGAAGATATATATGGGGGCTATATCCAAATCTGATCCGATTATCACCAATTTCAATAGGGATCGTCCTTGTGCCAAACAAATATTGTTTGGAAAATTTCAGCTTAATCGTATAATAAACATACAAGAATACACGGATAGACAGACTGACATTTATAAATCGACTCAGAAAGTGATTCCTCAAAAGTAACTATGGGTCTATCTCGCACAAAAACAATATCCTTACCAATATGTGGTGTAGGGTATAAAAAACCTAGTACCATTTTCAGGTTATTTCATTCAAAAGGAGTAAATATCTAAAAACTGTACCTTTTTCTGTGATGGCTTCCAAATTTGAACAGTATCTTTAAGGCATATATACTCTTTTATAAACAACAATAACAATTGACAAGCACTACAAATTTTTAAATACCATTTTAAATAAAACGAAAAACTAAAAAAAAATTGTTCAAAAATTATCAATAATTGTGCCAAAAATATTACAATAAAAATACATTCTTTGAAACTTAAAAATAATATTAAACAAAAATAACATATTTGTGAAAATGGGAAAAAAAGTATATTCACAACTCAAAAATTAAGTAAAAATATATATAACAAAAATACTATTTTTTAAATTATAAATAATATTAACACATAAAAGACAATTATGCACACTCCATAGTTTTTCTATATAGTTAAAATACTGAAAAAGAAAATAGATTTATGAGAAATAAGCAAAAAAATATTTATCTGAAATATCGATATATGTGTATGTAGTTCAATAGGACTATAACTACGGTGATGGAATCATATCCTTCTTTTTTCGTTTTAACCATGATTGGTGGTTAAAAACAAAATCAGCACAGAGTTAAATCGGCAAGAGTTGAAAATAATAGTGAAATAAATTGGTTGGAGGAAGGAAACAAACTCAACAACTGAAAATTGAAAGAAAAAAACTATAATATGGCAAAATAATAATAAAAAAAGAACAAACACAAATTAACAACGTACACCACATCATCTTTGCATGTAGTATGAAGTATGTACGTGTTACAACTTTGTATGAAAAAAAAAATAATTATATTATTTGGTGAATATTAAAATAGTAAAGAGAGAAAGAGGAGGAAAAACTTGTAGTAGTAGTACTGGTGGTGGTATTTGGTTGATATGTACACAGACATATATATACACACACACAGAGAGAAAGAGAATAAACACAACCCGCTAACCTGGACTCAAGGGCATCGCTGGCGGTTCGCCCATATCAATATCCGGACTGGAACGACCATGGCTACTACTGCCACAACAACTACTCACTGGCGACGATCTATGAGTTGATGTTAAATTAAATCCAATGTTTAAATTTAATTGACTCGTTGATAAGTGACTGCATTTTTTGAGTTTTGTTTGTTTGCATTTGAAATGGATTTTTGGTTCGTGGATAAAAGTAGATTCTCGGTGGTAGGAAAAATAAGAAAACGAAACAAAAAGAAAAGATTTGCACAAAAAAAAGAAAACGAAACCGAAAAAGAAAGTAGACAATTTCAAATAGTGAAGAGCAGAGCATAAGTGAGTGGTTGTGAGATTTTAATAAGAATGGGTTTTTGGTGAAATGATGGGTGGTATGAGGGTGAGATGAGGTCGATGCGTGAGAAAAAAGTACGTTGGTGATTAAAAAAATATAATTTTATGTAAAGAAAAGTCATTACTGGAATCTCTCACCGCCCGTGTAAAGGAACCCCATTCTAAATATGGACTTGTGGGGAATATATACTGTTCTCACTAAGTCACCATATTCCACATGAAATAAGAGATACGAAATAATGTGCCATATATTCGTGAATATTGTTTTCTCTTTATAATTTATAATTATAGGAGTTAGTGAAATTCAGGAATCTCTCTCAAATGAATCTTTAAAAATGGGTTGATTAAATCCAAAAATTAATATTTAATCCTTCATTTTTTTAAGAAATGAAATGAGAGATATGAAAAAATGTTCCATATATTCGTTTAAGTATTGTTTTCTTTTTATAATTTATAATTATAAGAGTTGGTGAAAGCGAGGAATCTCTTGCTAACGCACGTTTCGTATTTTGTTTCACTGTCACGTATTGCAGGAACGCTTTGGCAGTTGCATCGACACATCTGCTGGGTCAATGAATTGTCAAATCGATTTTGATATTGAAAATCTTGATTGTAAAAATTGTTGAAAAATACATATCATTAAAACCTTCGATTTGCGTAGTATAAGAAAACATAATGCTATCATAGCTCTTAAAAGAATCATTCTTCAGAAAAACTGTGAATGTGGGCAATTAGAAGCAGTTAATATTCAAGAAATTTTTTATTTCTGAAAGTTTGCTCTGATTTTGTTTGGTAGGCTTAAAGATATGGAACTTGGATATTTAGGAAATACGGCCGAACAAAACATTTTTGGGAAAAGAGGATCTTTTTGTATCCTACGCCGGTTATTTGGTAGACCTTTTTTATTCAATATTTTTTCTGGGTAGGGCAAATACAATCGGGCTATATTGATTCTTGGGGTAATAACAATTATTGTGCAAATTTCCGAACTTAATTTCAAATATTGTGCTCAACATATGACCGGCCTACTTTAGGTTTACTTATAACTTTTACACAATATGCTGGGTTGCCTGAGAATATTGAACAACAAAATTATAATCTCAAAATTTTCCAATAACGCAAAATAAAAACAAGTAAAAAAAGCAGACAAGTTCGGCCGGGCCGAACTTTTAATATCCTCCACCATATGGAAGAAATTTAAAAAATTTCAAAAAAAAATTTCGAAAATTAGCGCTTAGATGAAAACCATTAAATAGGACCGAATATCGAGAGGTACTGTTATATAGGGCCAATACGAAGACGTGGAACTGCATACGAAAATTTTTTGTCAAAGATAATAGTACCCATTACGAACTTCAAATACGAAATTTGAATAATGTGAATAATGTCGCTGAAATCATCAAAATACCGAATATCGGGAGGTGCGGTTTTATGCGGACTATACGAAGGCGTGGACCTGCACGTACAATTTTCTGTTATAGGCTATAGTATCCATTAAGAAAATCAAATACCAAATTTGAAACGATTCCGCTGTAAAATGTCATTAAAATCATGAAAATACCGAATATCTGGAGGTACCGACATGGCTCATTTACTAACTTAACCTGCCTACTGGGAAAATATACATGTATGCACAATTTTATCCTTCTATCTCAATTCGTTCGAAGGATAGCGTGATTACAACAGACCGACAGACAGACATCTCTAAATCGTCTTAGAATTTTACCCTGATCCAGAATAGATATACTTTGTAGGCTCCATCATGAATATTTCGAGGAGTTACAAACGGAATGACAAAGCTAATATAGAATGATGGAGGGTATAAAAAGCTTTCGAAAAACTACGAACTAAAATATGTCGATGCTAGATGACACATCGTATTTTCCTCTTCTTTGCTGACATGGAGGACATAACGCAGTAAAATGACAAAAAAAAAAAAAACAATGATTCCAGAGAGCATGGGTGGATAATGAATGTATGGTGAAAATATGACGACATCCAACATCATGTTCTGATGCATGGCTGGCTTGCTGGCTGTCTATACCTGCTCTTTTTTGTTGAATTTCTTTTGTGTCTTTGAAACCACCATTCAAATGTATCACTAACATCATCCGACAAACTATCACTACTTTTCAAATGTTTATGCTGATTGTTATCGGCAAGACCACCATAATGCTGGTCCTGTGGATCATGATGATGGTGTTGGTGGCTGTGGGAGTGATGTTGCTGCTGGTGATGGCTGTGATTATTATGACTGTGTGACTGCTGTTGATGTTCCTGCTGTTTATTTAGGTTATGATGCTGTTGGTGTTGTTGCTGCTGATGATATTGATGACTTTCATTGACATCCATTTTCGAAGTACTGCGACTATGATTGCCACAAAAAAATCCAGCAAAACCACGAGACGTAGAAGAACCTGAAGAATTATTGTGATGTGTTGGTGTTGATGGCGTCGTCTTTTGATTGGTTAGACTACATAATGTTGTGGTCGTTGTGGAGGTGGAATTGTTATTTATGCTACATGTATTGTTGTTGTGATGACTGGATGTCAACTTATTGAATAGTGAACGAGCCGTTAGACCACCAGCTCCACCTGTGGGCGCCGAACTTGAACAGAAATATAAACTATTTGCCGTTGTGACTGGACCAGTGGCACATGTATTTGCTGCGGTAATGGCTGTGGATATATTAAACGATGATGAGGCGGAGGTACCGCTTTCTTTTCTCAGCGGTGATGTCAGACCAAAATGACGTTGACGTGTGGTTGGCGGTTGAAATGGATTAATTGTTCTTAGATTCATTACCGAGTTACCCGAAGATAGTGTGCAATTATCATTGGCCACGGTAGTGGGACTTGTGGCACCCATGCTTGCCATATCATCGCCAGCAAAATCACAGGGACACGTTGGCGGCGAGGCCGTCGATAATATATCAAAATCACGATCACTCTCTTCGTTGGAAGAAAAATTCATGCAACTTCCCGATGGACAAACTGAGCAAGAAGTAGTTGTAGTGGTGGTAGTTGTTGTGTCATGGCTATTCGATAGATTTGATGATTTACCCGTTAAATCTGAATGTATGGTCGTGCTAGGGGTGGTTGTGGCATGCGTAGTTGTTGTGCAGCAATCATCAGGCGGTCCGGGACCTTAATTTGAATTTTGTTACATTTTATGTATTTTTGAGAAGAAATCATAAGGTTGTTGGTTGGAGCATTCACACACAATGTATATATTTCAGTGTTGGTTTGATTTTTTGTTGGGAGTTTCGTTGATATATATATTTTTTTTGGTATTGGAGGAGTTGGGGTACATACATATACATTTATTATAATAAACTTTTTTTTTTGTAAGGGAAATATTATATAATTTACAGCTAAAATATCCTGCATTTTTCAATTTTGTTTTACAGATTTTAAGAATGCTACAGAGGTTAGGAAAACACTGAATACTGTAATTGCAAAATTTCAAAACGTGAGGTTATTGCAAAGAAAAAACCTATAGAGCCTTTAACATGACTATTAAACTGCTAATTCCTTCATCATTTACCACTTAAGGTTGGCCACCAGAACTCAAGCGCCAGGCATGGTGATGGTGTGGGCCGACATAATAGCCGATGGTCGCTCGCCGCTCGCATTACTCGACCGTGGCATCAGAAAAAATGCCGAATATTATTGCGAAAATATTCTGAAGGTGTATTAAAGACTTGGGCAATGCAAGCATTTTGGCCGCAGACCTTGGACATTTCAACAGGACTCAGCACCATCGCACTCAGCATGCGCAAACCAAAAATGGTTACAAAATGAGGTTTCTCGCTTCATTTCCAGCGCACAATGGCCACCAAAATCTCCGAATATCAATCCGTTGGGCTATTGTGTCTCGAGTATTTTGGAAAGCAAGGTTGGCACTAAAAAATATCAAAGTGTCGATCACCTCAAGCAAGCGCTTCGTCGGGAATGGGCCAAAATACCGCAGGGCAACATTCGGGAAGCGTATGACGGTTTCATTGGCCGTTCGAATGCAATAATTTGTGTTAAAGGTAACCAATTCGAACAAATTTAAACTTATTCTAAAATTTGATGCTATTCTCGATATTTTTGCTTTCATTCAATAAAAATTAAAACAAAAATAAATGTAAAATTTATGGCTTTTGACTTTGTTGCAGCAGGAACGCTTTTTTATTTTGTATGTAAGTAGCCAAAAAGCATTTAATTGGCTGCCGCATTGCTGAGACCGCGAGCAAGTCCCATTCTTTTATACATTGCCCTCTTTTGTTTTATTTTAACATTATACCTCATCCCATTCGCACGTAGCATATTTATACACAATAATTATAACTTAGATCAAGACAATAATAGTTCTAAGATTATATGTTAATCACTCACAATGAATGTCAACATTGTCAAAGAAAAGAAGAAGACTCAAATAAAGATTACTTTACTTTTAATTTACTTTGGCTGTTGCATCTATTGCTTTATTGCCGGTGACTGACTCCTATTTCATACACCGAGGAGTGATTTGAGTTTCAAGAAGGATGGTGCAAAGACTATTTGGCCAACAAATTCATTAAAAAATTATTAATATTTAATGGTTATCGCAACATTGTGCCATTGCAGAGAGCTAATGTTGCATTCTACAGGCTATATGATCATTAGAAGGAAATAGAGTCACTTAAGAATGCATTAAGTCATGGCCAAACGTTCTGTAGCCTCTCGATAATTTTATGTTTATAATAACCCACTTAAAGGTGGGAAACAATAACGCCTTTTAAAATTATAAAATAAAACCTTTCTTTACACCTTAACACGTTATCACTTAATGGAAAAGGATACTATTGATCTATTAGTGCTAACCTAAGTTTCGTTTTATACATATAAAATGAAATGCATTATTCCAAAATTTTATAACCACACTCTCACATAACCTCAACTTTCATATTAATATTTACTAAGTTTGAAAATACTTGACAATACCATTCATTATAAATGCAATTAATTACCTTACATTTTGTTTTGCATTAAAAACATAAGATTACTATTGAAAATTCAATAAAATATATTTTACCATAACCCCACTTTTTGAGATTCGTATCATTGAAATTTTACAAATTTTTCGTGGCATTCTTAATGTATGTTTACATCCTTAATTTTTCATGTAGTGCTCTGTGAAACTTAATCTAAAGTGTTCCCACTACCTACATCCCACCCTTTGGCAACTTCTGCTGATGCCATTTGAAGATCAAGTTTTAGGAAAGTCAAATGAAAAACAACTAAAAAGAAATTAAACTCATAAAAATCAAGAGGGAGAAGAAAACAAAATAATTATCCAAAATATAGGGAAGAGAAAAAGGTGCAAAGTGAATTGATTTTTTTAAAATAATTTTGCAATAATCAAAACAAAAACAGAACAATGCATATTTTCACACACGCACAAAACATTTGCCGCAAATGAAAATCGAAGGAAACAAAATCAAAAATTAAATTTTTTATAAGAAAATGTTGGCAAATTATATAAAGACTGATTTATTTAATAGTAAAAAAATCTATAGTTGAAAATAAACATGTATATTATGTACAAATATGCAATATACAACATACACAAACATCACTAAAAACGAAATTGAAATTAAGGATATGTTACAGTAACAACAACAACAACGAGAATGTGAGCAAGAACGTTTAACATATTTCAAAATTCAAAAATACAAATGAAATATATGATTCAATTGAAGAAGAGCGAAAGAGAGAGTTAAGAAAAATCATTAAAATGAGTTTTTGTTTTTTCTGAGATTTACTACATACAGACTCTCTGCTGTACGTGTGAGTCGTCTTGTTTTATATAGGGGGGGTTTTGTTTGTTATCTGTTTAAGATTTTGCAATGATTTAAAAACTAATTGTTTTCCAATGGTTAGAAAACAACAACAACAACACTGTTTTTGGTTGCCTAAGAAATGCAAAAACAAAAAAGAAAACAGAAAAGAAACACATGATTCGAGTTTTTGTTTTCTCTTTTGATTCAAATGAATGAAACAACATAATAATGTAACGGAAATGAAAGTAACGAATTGAAAAGAAAAACTTAAAATTAGACAAATGGGAAACTTGGAATGACGATGGGAAACAACACTGGAATGTAGGCTTTTGGCTGGGGAAATAGAGACAGAGAAGAGAGAGGGATAGAATTGGTTTTACATAAATAATACAGTGTACAGTGTTTTTGGGTTTATGTTTGTTTTTTAGATAATTTGTTAGTGTATGTTTGTTTTTAGATAATCTCTTAGTGTATCCTTAAGGCCTGACATATTTAATTGGACACAGTGAATAAATATAAAGAATTACTAATGTAAAAAATCCTACAAAAGAGAAAAATGTTATTTGTCTGTTGTTATTTCAAATTTAAAAATGTGATTTTTTATTTATATAGGAAACAAAATAAAGATCGGAAAATAATCAAAATTATTTTTATTAATAATAAATGTATATAACCTTTACCGAGATACCAAAAATAAGCAGCACTTTAACTACGAGAGAAGATTAAAATTAATACCGGTTTCAAAGAAAACAGAACAGTACTCAAACTGGGTAGGAATTGCCCCATTCAGCCTCTATAAATGTATCTCTATCCCCAACTAGTCCTAGGGTCCTAGACCATATTTTCCATTATAACCAACAAAACAATTCAAATAAGCGATGTACATCGGGCTGAATTTTAGAGTAAACAAGTAAAATAGTAACAGTCGGTTTTGCCGACAGATGTATTCTCTCAGACTTGAGTTATGGTTATCCAAACTCTTGACTCTTTATGAGGGAGGTCCCGAAGCAGTTGGCCAATATTGACAATTCATATCTGACTTATGATATAAATATCACAATATGACAGATTTGGACTATATCGACTACTCTCTGTACTCTTTGAAATATGTGCAAATTTTTAGAAATATTTAACCTAATGCAGATAAAAATATTGGCATGTGTAAAATTTGAAGGAAACCGAACATTCATATCCAATTTTATACGAAATCATAAATTCCATATTCATCTCAGGTTTCTGGTTGAGAGAATTATTTAGATATAGCTAGTTGTAAAGAATCGCTGAGTTTTTGCAATTTATGACAGATAAAAGTATTGAATATTGTGATTCTTTGTGGGTGAGATACTTGAAGGGGTTCACATCATCTTTAGAACAGCAAAAATATTTGGATGTGTTAGATTTGAAGAAAGTTGGATGCTTATTTCGGATGTTATAATCGTTTTGGTTATTAAAAATGTTAACCCTTTGTGAGAGAGGTACCAGCAGGAATGGTCCTATCTCTAGAATTT
Source organism: Musca domestica (assembly GCF_030504385.1). Lineage (NCBI taxonomy): Eukaryota > Metazoa > Arthropoda > Insecta > Diptera > Muscidae > Musca > Musca domestica. The sequence continues at coordinate 10,428,339 of NW_026712409.1, forward strand.
TTGTAGCAGATTTTGTGTTGGTGGAAATATCAAGGTGTACCAATTCTGAGTGGAATCGGATGTTAATTTCACGTTTTATGAGCTTTATGGATATTCAAAATATTTACTCTTTGTGGGGCAGGTACCAGAAGGAGTGGACCGATGTATTCCATCTTCACACCAGACCTTGGGTTAATAAAAATATTGTGAAGTGTGTAATTTGAAGACAATCGGACATTTACATCACATTTTATAAGAGTTTAAATTATTCAAAATTTTGACCCTTTGTCAGGGAGGTATTGTTCATTTTCGCACCTGATCTCGCACTGATGCAAATATTAGGATTTGCAAAGTTGGAACAAAATCGGATTATCGTTTCTCTTTCTGTGCAGTAAATTATTTTCATGGAAAATTTTGACATTTGGTGTGGGAGGCACCAGAAGGAGTGGGCCGATATTGCCCATCTCCGAACTCGATATAAGTTTGACAATTATATTACAATGTACCAAGTACAAGAGTATTCGATTTGACACTCCCTTCGAGAGACCTAGGGTCTAAAACCTCAATCGCCGGCCACGGTGATGGTGTGGGCCGCCATAACAGCCGATAGTCGCTCTCCGCTCGTTTTAATTGACCGTGGCATCAGAATAAATGTCTAAATTATCACGAAAATATTCTGGAGGGTGTATTAAACCTAGGGCATTTTTGCCAACAGGACTTAGCACCATCGCAATCAGCACGCGCCACCCAAGAATGGTTACAAAATGAGGTCTTCGCTTCATTTCCAGCGCACAACGGCTACCAAAATCTCCGGATATCAATACGTTGGTCATTGTGTCTGGATTATTTTGGAAAGCAAGGTTGGCACTAAAAATTATGGCGTTTGAGTTTGTTGCAGTTTTTGTATATCACCCTGTATTAGGAACAAAACAAAACGCTATCGTATTTGCGATACGAGGAAAACTCCTGATGGTTGGATTGTCATACCAAATTGTAAGCCTATATGGACCATTTTAAATATCAAAATTATAAAATACATCTAAGTAAAATTTTATCAATTTATTTAATTTCGTTGGGAAGCTTTGTGATTTCCTCAGACGGACAGACAGGCGGACGGACATCGCTTAAAGGACGTTTAATTTGATGCTGATCAAGAACATATATACTTTGTGTGTGTTACAACTGAAGTGACAATTTTAATATATCCTCTTTCCATACCACGGTGGAGGGCAAAAAATAAAAGGACTAATGGAAAATGTTTTTTTTTTTGAGATTACTTCCGTAATGAAATATAGAAATAGGCCTTAAGTTAAAGACCATAAAGTCAAAATGTTTTCTGATATAACTATTGAACATATCTCAACTGTTTCCAATCATGGCCTTTCCTTTCCACTTTCCAAATATGGCCTTTTTAAGTGGCTACAGAGTAGGTTGTCGGTTTTCTTTGCAATATATAATTTTTTTATTGAATATTAACAGCGATGGATTAGGAATAGATGAGTAGAAACAAATGTCATATTATTTTGTTTTTGTAATTTCTTCCCAAATTGTACGACAAATAAAAATAAATCGTCAATTCTATAAAAATGTATACGATGCTAATTTTAATTCACTGTGTAGTTGATATAAAATATATGAATTTCCTTTTCCAAAACTTCAAAACAAAATATATGAGTATTGGGTTAGTAGTTGTGTATGGTGGTGATGATGTTGTTGTTTGTGATGTTTGTTTGTTACGCATAAATATACAATTCACATAATCAATTGTTGTAATAAATAACATAAAATAAGAACAATTTCACAGAAATCAAATACAATAATTTTATTTTGACGTCCAAAAAAATCGGATTTCTTTCATTTTTTTTTTTGAACAGAGAATATAAGAAGCAAACCCTGCCAATGGATTATCGATTGGCAGAGATGTATGTAATGGATGTGGTGCTAAATGAGTTCAAGAAACAAAATTGAACTAAATAGATAATAATCAAAACAAAATGAAAATAGATAAAATTCAAAACAAAAGAAAAATAGAATAAAGAAACAAATAAATAGAATAAAACTAAATAAGGAAAAGAAGTGAAAAACTCTTTACTTTACGTTCAAATAGAGAACCTGATGTTTTCAATTGAAAAACGTTTAGTTTTTAAATCTTCTATAAATTTGTTGTGTAGATTTTCTAATTTTTTTCGAAAAGATAAAATATTAAATATAAATGTATTTGTTTATATGTAACTACCATTCAATAAAGAAGAATAATATGGAATTAAATTAAAATAGTTTAAGACTACGGTTTTTTTTAATTGTTAATATTTGTTTTTCATTAAAATTTGTTAGTTTTTTTGTCATTCCCAAAAAATAAAAGATATAAAATACTAGTTTGATTATTTCGTTTAGTCAAAAAAAAAGTTAGTAAATGCCTTCTAATTTTTCTATGATTTAACTTTTTTAAAATTAAAACTAACTAAACATATCTCTAATCAAAAAATCTACACTAATTGTTGTACTTACTGTTGTTGGCGAGTAAATTCTCATGCAATTTATCGCGTTGATCTTCCAGCACTTCACCCAAATAGGCAGCAACTTTACGGGTAATTTGTTCAACATAAGTATCCAATTTACCCAAATCATCGGAAAGACCCACCAATTGATCGAGAGTACCAACCTATGGATTACATTTATATATAAAAAATCATTTGAAATTTCTTGTGTTTGAAATATGGGGATTGTTACCTTCAGATCGGGAATGTGGAACTTGAAGTTGTTACACAAATTGTTTTGTTTGCTGGTGAGATTGTTCATGGTATCGAAAGTTTGCTGGCAAGTTTTATCGCCAGGGGCTGAAATAAGCCAGTACTCGGACATCTTGCTGATTTCTATGAAAATAATACAAAAAAAAAAAAAAAAACATGTGAATATTAATAGTTCTGATAATATGTGCATATGCCGCAATCGAAGGTCATGTAAATTGCAGGTCATCCCAATGTAAATGGCTGTAATATTCTAAATCTCTAGTGGATTGAAGTTTCAATAAAAAATTTTTGTCGGATTATAAAACTCAATTTTAACTCAATTTATGTAAGTTGTATGGCCTATACATATGTCACAATCGAAGCTCATGTAAATTGCAGGTCATCCCAATGTAAATGACAGAAATATTCTAAATCTCTAGTGAATTGAAGTTTCAGTCATAAATTTGTGTCGGATTATAAAACTCAATTTCGAGGGAGTTGTACGACCCTTATGGGAGTTGTATGGTTTATACAGGGTGAGATGAAAAAGCTGGAACCAACTTCAGACTGCTGTCATTACTAAGCCACTCATCCGACAGCTGTTAAAATTATTCCAGTGACAGCTCAATATATTGTTTACAAGCGAACAAAAGCATTTTGGTAAGAATTTTCCAGAAAAATTCGGCATAGCGAGATAGTGTGATTTCTTTATATTTGGCTGAAAAACCACAAGTGGGTATCGTTGGAGCACTCCAGCATTTAAATGTGAATAAATCTTTTGTGTCTAGTACCATCGCTGGTTACAGTGATACTGGTAGCGTAGCCCGACGTATGTCAAGGAAGTATACGGAAGAAAACAGCATCATCAGCAGAAATGGTTCGAAAAGTAAGTAAGCAACTTGATCGAACCCGCGTCGCAGTGACCGAAAAAGGGCTCGTGAGTTGAACATATCGCAATATTCCATTCGGCAAATATTGAAAAATGAGGTCGGGGTAGGGTCATTTCCATGAAATTCAAGAAGAAGTCACACCGCAACAGAAAGAAAATAGACTCAAAAGATCTAAAGAGTTCCTTCGCTTGGCCGAAAGTGGTGAACTACCGAATTTGGTTTTCTCTGCTCCGATGATAAAACATTCTTTGTCCAGCAGTTTGTAAACAAACAAAATGATCGTGTTTACTTGCCAAAAAAAGGTCAGCTGAAAATGTGCACCTTCGGTTGGCCACCAGAACTCAAGCGCTGGCCATGGGCCGCCATAACAGCCGATGGTCGCTCTCCGTCCGTATTAATCGACCGTGGCAACAGAATAAATGCCGAATATTCTAGCAAAAATATTCTGGAGGCTATATTAAAGCCTTGGGCACGCAAACATTTTGGCCCCAGACCTTGGACATTCCAAAAGAACTCAGCACCATCGCACTCAGCACGTGCCACCCAAGAATGGTTGCAAAATGAAGTTCCTCGCTTCAATTCCAGCGCACAGTGGCCACCAAAATCTACGGTTACCAATCCGTTGGACAATTGTGTCTGGAGTATTTTGGAAAGCAAGGTTGGCACTTAAAAATACCAAAGTGTCGATCACCTCAAGCAAGCGCTTCGCCGGGAATGGACCAAAATACCGCAGATCAACATTCGGGCAGCGTGTGACGGTTTCATTGGCCATAATTCGTGAAGGCCATAATTCGTGCCAAATGTGACCAATTCGCACAAATCTAAACTTATTCAAAAATTTGATGCTATTTCCGACATTTTTTCAATAAAATTAAAAAAAAAACTTAAAATTATGGCGTTTGATAAATTTTAAGTTCGAAATGGCAAATACATTCCGTGACAAAAAATTGTCTTTGCAGTTCCAGGTCTTCGTATAGGCCCCATATATCAGTACCTCCCAATATTCGGTATTTGGACGATTTTTTTGAAATTTCGAAATTGTTTGACATTTCGCATTTGAAGTTCCTAATAGGTACTACAGCCTGTGACAGAAAATTGTCTATGCAGGTCCAGGTCTTCGTATAGCCCTCATAATAATGGTTCCTCCCTCTATTCGATATGTTGATGATTTTAGCGACATTATTCACCGAATATTTTTTTCCAAGTTTCGCATTTGAATATTGCAATGGCTTATGACAAAAGTTGCCTATGCAGGTATTTTTCGGTATTTTTAAGATTTTAACAGAACTTTTTACGCATTTTTTTTTTTTTGAAAATTGCCAAGTTCGTTCTAAATGGTGGAGGGTGTTCAAAAATCGGCCAGGCCGAACTTACAGCTCTTTTACTTGTTTGTATTTTCAAATGAAGTTCGAAATGAATAGATAAATTATATTGACTTACATCGATTACATGTCTTAGGGCCTTAGATATATTCACTAGGAAGGACATTTCTCCATTCCTCATTGGAAAGGCTTTCTAGGTTGATTACAAATTACACGTGTTTTAATATATTACAATAATTTCCGCCATTGATATGTAATAGATAATAATTTCATTACTATCTCTCCAATACAATCTTCGCCCCCCAAAAATACATTTCGTTAAACTCACCAAACGGAAGTTCATTCCTCTTTTCCCATACCGTAGCACATTCAGAAATACATATTATAGCGTAATTACTTCCTACCAGTCAATTTTCAATGTCAATCGTATGTTAATATCCTAGGTCAAGTTAAGTTAATCCTCTACACCCATCCTCCCACCTTCCGATGCACCCTTTTTAACTATCCATATACGTGGTGTGTGTATATATAGAAGCTTTTTTTTATATTTCCAGTTACAAACAATTGTATTCAAATAATTTGTTAAACTAATCACCTTTCCATCCCATCCAACCATCGTCACTTGCTCTACAGCTGCTTAGGACTGGTTAATATTTAATGTTCGATTTTCAAAAGAAGTTCAAATTGAATAAACGGTTCCATTGTTGTTGTCGTTGTTGTTGTTGTCTCAGCAAAAATAAAGAAAGAAAAAAATAAATTGTTAAACAACACCATGACTGGTGGTGACATTTTCATGTAGAATAGCCAGGTGATTGGGGAAACAAACACAAATACGAAATACGAATGAACAAAACCCATTGCCTGGTTAGTTATTGATAAATAATTTATCACAAAGAAAAGTCAAGTTTTTTTCAATTGAAATTATTCCAATGCTGGACAACCTTTGACTCAAGGCCAAAGAAGTGTATCCTTTCCTCTGTGTTATATTTTAGAGAAATTTAAAATGTCCGTGACGAAGTTAAATGTGTAATTTTAGCCAAAGGAACTTGTCACGTAATTTTGGAGGAAATGATTAGTCATCATTTCACCTATATTGCCACAAATAATCAGGCAACTTAAGAGGAGAATTAAAAATATTAAATATTTATTCAAAGAAGTAAAATATTATCAGTCGGGTTTTGCCTACAGATTTATACCCCCAGCCTTGAGTAATGATTATCCAAACTGTTGACCTTTTAGGGGGGAGGTTTCGAAGCAGTTGGCCAATATTGAGCAATTTGTATCTGACTTAAGACAGATAAAAATATTGCAATTTGGACTATATGGACTACTTCTTATACTTTAAAAGAGATATGGAAAATAAGGAAAATATGGAAATATGCGTGAGGTAACAGATATAGCGGACCGTAGTATTCCATTTTCATACTTCATCTAATACAGACAAAAACATTGGTATGTTCAAAATATGAAGGAAAACAAACATTTATATCCAATTTTACGCGAAATCATAAATTCTGATAAATTACATATTTTTATCAGATTTCTGGCAAGCAAGTTAAAAAGAATCGCTGACTTGTTTTGCAATTTATGACAGATATAAGTATTATAAATTGTGACCCTTTGTGGGGAAGGTACCAGAAGGACTGAACCGATATATTCCATAATTACGCCAGACCTTGGCTTAATCAAAATATTGTGATATGTGTGATTTGAAAAGAACGGGATGCTTATTTCGGATTTTGTGATCGTTTTGGTTATTCAAAACTTTGACCCTTTGTGGGGAAGGTAACAGAAGGAATGGTTCGATTTCCACCATTTCTATAACAGATCTTGTGTGAATGGAAATATTCAGATATACCAAATCTGAATGGAATCGGAAGTTAATTTCGTGTTTTATAATCTTCATAAATATTCAGAATTTTGACACTTTATGGGAGAGATACCAGAATTAGTGAACCGATATATTCCATCTTCACATCAGACGTTGGACAAATAAAAATATTGTGATGTGTGTAATTTTAAGAGAACCGGATGTTTATTTCGGATTTTATGATCGTTTTCGTTATCTAAAATGTTAACCCTTTGTGTGCGCGGTACCAGAAGGAATGGTCCGATCTCTACCATCCTTATAACAGATCTTGTGTTGATGGAATTGCTGGGATGTACCAAGTCTCAATAGAATCGGATGTTATTTTTGTGTTTTACGAGTTTCATGGATATTCAAAATTTTGACCCTTTGTGGGGGAGGTACCCGAAGGAGTAGACCGATATATTTCATCTTCACATCAGATCTTGTGTTAGTATAAATAATGGGATGTGTGAAATATGAAGAGAACTGGGAGCTTATTTCCGATTTTATAACAGTTTTGGTCATAAAAAAAACTTTGACCCTTTAAGGAGGAGGTACCAGAAGGAATGGTACGATCTCTATCATCTTTATAACAGATCATGTGTTGATGGAAATATTGAGATGTACCAAGTCTGAATGGAATCGGATGTTATTTTTGTATTTTATGAATTTCATGGATATTCAAAACTTTGACCCTTTGTGGGGGGAGGTACTAGAAGGAGGGGCCCGATATAACCCGATATAACCTTCAGGGTCACTTGATCGAGGTCGAAGGTAATAAAGATCTTACTTCAACATCGATTATGCTTGCTAATATTTTTAGTTGAAGGGTGGAAGTCCAATAGACCTGCAGTCTTTTGAAGAAAATTACTTAATTTCCAAGCTTTGCAAATAAAAATGGCAGTGACTTCCCTCAACAGTACCGGAATATGCGGTAGGTTTATAGCAAAAGATTTACGCTTCATATATCACGTGAAAATAATGAGTCATACGATGTATAATAATTTCCAACAGAATCTGTTGAAGCTTTCGAAGGAGAAAAAAATCACTTGCTAATTATTCTACAAATATTGTTTAGGAGGAAATCAATTGAAGCAGTAATATATTGTGTAACATGACACAAGGAACCCTCAATTTATATGAGGCCTTATCCAAAAAAAAAAAAAAATATTTTCCATAAATTATTGAAAAATGTTTGTCGGCATGGTAGAATAAAATAGCGATTTCTAATTCTCTATTTTACTATCAATTATCAGCGGATGTAACAACAATATAAGCAATTTCCATTTATTATTACTTCTGCTGTGGTTTATTTTATGGTTGAACAATCAATAAATAGTCGCAATTAATTATTTAAATGACCATATATATGATTTAAAACCATCGCGTTGCAACTTTTTTCAACTTACTCTCTTATATATGACACGTAATACTGTCCTCTCCAATAATTGGCCGTTATGAAAAACGAATTTGTCACAATTCTTAGGCGACATTAACATTTTCCAAGAACCGAACCGTTTGTTTTGATTTATTCAAAGAAAAAAAAAACTTCTTCTATGACAGCACCATACTGTAGTAGGAAGTTGAGGCTTTTTTCGGAGAAATTTCATTAACACTTTGTTATCCTTTTGTTTTATTTTTTTTTCTTTTGTCATTTACTTTATGACATCATGCTAAAGACGAGCCATGAAAACTAAAACGTTGTTCTCACCAGGACAAATAAAAAAGAACTAAATACTGGCTATGTATGTTGTTCGGCGTGAAGCTACAAGGAATGTGTTTATTTTTTGTTTTGTTTGCAAGGAGGGCAATAACATGCATGTGGTTATACATATGTGCGTATGTTGTGTATGTATGTAGATGGACAGTGTGGATCAAAATAAACCAAACTTTCTATGAAACAATTAAAATAGTATCAGTCGGTTTTGCCAACATTTGTATACCCCCAGCCTTGAGTTATGAATATTCAAACTGTTGACCCATAACCTGTCCTATTTGGATCTGACGTACCAGATTGGGACTTTATCGACTATTTTCTATACTTTATTATTTTTCATACTTTATCTAATACAAATAAAAAAAATATTGGTTCGGTTAAAATTTGAAGGAAATCGAACAGTTATACCCAATTTTATGCCAAAGTTATGACATATAAAATAATTGAAAATTGTGACCCTTTGTGGGTTAGGTATCACAAGGTGTTGGCAGATATATATCATCTTCACAACAGATCTTGCGTTAGTAAAAATATTTTGTTGCGTGAAATTTGGAGAGAGTTGGATGTTTATTTCGCTTACTTTGAGCGTTTTGTTTTTCAAAATGTTGAAGCCTATGTGGGGGAGGTACCAGAAGAAATTTTCCGATCTCTACCATCTGTATAACAGATCTTGTGTTGATATGTAGCAAGTGAAGAGGACCGAATGCTTATTTTGGATTTTTTGATCGTTTTGGTTATTTTAAACTTTGACCTTTTGTGAGGGAGGTACCAGAAGAAATGGTCCGATCCCTACCATCTTTATAACAGATCTTCTGTTTATGAAAATATTGAGATGTACCAGGTCTGAATGGAATCGGATGTTAATTTGGCTTTTTTGAGCTTCATGGATTTTCAAAATTTTGACCCTTTGAGGGAGAAGTATCAGAAGGAGTGGACCGATATATCCCATCTTCACGCCAGATCTTCTATAAATAAATAAATATTGTTATGTGTGTAATTTTAAGAGAACCGAATGATTACTTCGGAGTTTATAATCCTTTTGGTTATTCAAAACTTTGACCCTTCCTGGGGCAGGTACCAGAAGGAAGGGTCCGATCTCTACCATCTTCATAACAGACCTTCTTTTTATGGAAATATTGAGATCTGCCAAGTCTGAATGGAATCGGATGTTAATTTTGTGTTTTATGAGCTTTCCTGAATATTTAAAATTTAGACTCTTTGTGGGGGAGGTACCAGAAGGATTGGACCGATGTATTCCATCTTAACACCAGACCTTGGAATGATAAAAATATTGCGATTTGTGGAATTTTTTGACAATCGGACTCTTACATCGCACTTTATTAGAGTTATTTAAAATGTTGAAATTTTGTGGGGGAGGTACTTAATAGAGTGGACCGATATTGTCCATTTTTGCGCCTGACCTAGCACTAATGCAAATATTAGGATATGCAAAGTTAGCGCAAAATCGGATTATAATTTCTCTTTCTGTGCAGTAAATAATTTTCTTTGAAAATTTTAATCTTTTGTGGGGGAGGTACTAGAAGAAGTAGAGCGATCTAAGTTTGCCAATAACATTACGATGTACCAAGTTTGGATGAAATCGGATACTCTCTTCAAATGAGGGGTTTGGCCATATGACTGAGGGTATAAAAATGTCCTTATTTAAACTTCATCCGACATGTTATATCCGATTTGATGGAAATGGAATTTCTCAAATAGTTCAATTGCATTCTAAATTGTATATGACTTTTTCATATTCTACGAAACCAGATTCTCAGACAAAAAAACTTTGGCAGAAACATTATTTGATATTGAATGTGGGCAACACCAAGTACCAACTCTGAAATAATTTCGTTGAGCAATGTCGCTAAAATTATCAGAACATCGAATATCGAGAGGTTCCGTTATACATACATACATATTTTGTGGGTTCTAAAATCTTGTTTTCGAGAAGTTAAAAACGGAATGACAAACTTAATATACCTTCCATAGACGGGTGGACGGATATAAAGCTCAATGGATTTCTGATTTTTCAAAATTCTGACCCCTGTGTAAAAGGTTTTAGAAGGATTGGTTCTATATAATTCATCTTAACAAATTTAGACCACATGACGCTGTGGGAAGTGAAAAAAAAGTAAACCTCTTTGGTATCCGTCCATAATAGGCATTTTTCTGATCCCCTCACATTTTGTTTTATAAACACCCTTTTCTTACCAGAAAGTCGTCAGTCACTGTTTCTAAACTTATTACTTTCAAATAATTTCTCCATGCATTTTCCATTCCCATCATCAACTCCAATTTTCTAACGATAAAACATCTAATCGGACATTAAAATCGAGAGGCCACTCAACTTTCACATAGAGTCCTTCAGTGTCCTTAATTTCGAGCATTTTCCCCATCATACGTACGTTCGTTTGCTTTGATCCACAAAAAAAGCAATACAAAGAAAAAATGAACAAAACAAATACTCAATGTGTGTTATTGTAGTTATCGGGTCTGGGAGATTGTTTTTAAACACGATATGTCACTATTTTTAGACTTCCTGTACACGAAGACGAACGGGAGAATGGACGAATGAATGTAAGGCCATCGTAAAACAAATAAAACTAGCCGTCATAAACAAATATAAAAGGATTAGTTAAACAATATGGTGTTTTACACACACACACACATGCTTATACACTACATACATAAATCATTTAAACATTAATAATGGGAATTTTGAGTGATAATAAAGAATATATTCAAATGTTTAGTGAAAAAGCAAGTGGATTTTTTTTTTCAATAAAAAAAAATATTTTCAATTATTTTTTGTTTAATTTGTACATTTGAAAGAGAAATTAACACATATTCATTTTTGGAACACTCGAGAGTGGTCTTCAAATTAATTTGCAGAACTTTTTATGAATACCATGACTGAAATCACAAGAAACCTAATAAACACTTCCTGTTTGAAACAGCCAGGACAAAGGAAACAACATAATATGAGTCATTCCGACAAAAGCCACAAAGCAACAAAAAGTCGATGTAAAAGAAATCACAACAAGTCGAACAAATACTTTCTGTTTTAGCCAACATACGGGCAAAAAACATTGTCTGATGGGAAGTATGAAGTCATAACATAAAACCAAAAATATTATTTAATTTTCACATATAAATCTATCAAAATTGGTTGCAAGAAAGGATTGTCCATTGAACACATGTACTATCCAGCTAACATCAATTATGTATGAATGCTTTTGGCTACAACTCATACTACCCATAATAAATTACTTCGAATGTGGGAAGACAGCACTTAAGGTAGCGTAAAATTCCTATCCTATCTTTTTCGGACACTACCATTTTATTAGAAAATTTCAAGGTCATAAAACTTTTAACATGCAATCTATTCGGTCAGTTAATGTAATTAAATAGTCGTAATCGTACCGAGTATAAGCTCTTCCTTTTTAATGGATTACCAGCAATTAATAAAACAATGTGAGTTATTAAAATATTTGTTTTTTTAGTGGCTTTAGGTAAGAGGAGGTGATATGGTTAAATTGACACATGAAGAGGAAATATTATCAAGTCAGGGGTGACAGTAACTGAAAATATTTTTGAGAAGAGTATAAAGTCCGTAAAAAATTGGTAATATTTAAGAGACTAAAACATGGAAATTGTTTGTATCACAAGCTATGTCTTTAATGGAAACATGAGTCTGTCTTGGATTCAATAAATGCAGAAATGAGGTTCGAGAAGTATCGGTTCCGGATGTTAGTTTTCCGTTTTATGAGCTTTAGGTATACTCAAAATGTTGACCCTTTGTGGGGGAGGTACCAGAAGGGGTAGACCGATATATCCTATCTTCACACCAGACCTTGGGTTAATAAAAATATTGTGATTTGTGCAATTTGAAGAGAACCGGATATTTATTTCATATTTTATGATCGTTTTTGTCGTTTTAAACTTTGACCCTTTGTGAAGGAGGTACCAGGAGGAATGGACCGATCTCTACCATCCTTATGAGAGATCTTGTATTGATGGAAATATTTTGATGTGGCAAGTCTGAATGGAATCGGATGTAATTTTGGTGTTTTATGAGCTTCATGATTAATAAAAATATTGTGACGGACAGAATCGGACAGTTTTATCACATTTTAAAAGTGTTATAATTATTCAAAATTTTAATCTTTTGTGGGGGATGTACTGGATGGATAGAACCGATATTGTCCATTTTCGCACCTGACCCATCACAGATGCAAATATTAGAATTTGCAAAGTTGGAGCAAAAACGGATCATCCTTACTCTTTCTGTGCATTTTTTTTTTTTTTGGAGAGAATTGTGGGAGTCTGGTACCTTCCACAGGACTGGACGGATATTGCCCATCTCCGAACTCGATCTAAGTTTGGCAACAATATTACGATGAAACGGATTTGGTCCAAAGAGACCTAGGGTCTAAAACCGTTATTTCGATGAGGCACATTTTGGCCGTATCAAATGATATATACCCACCCGCTCTAGCCATATGGCTGAGGGTATACAAAATATGCCTCTCATTAATAATGCGGATCCTTGGACATTTTATATATTTGGGGAAATGTTTCGATGCATATACGTACATTGTGTGCAAAATATCCGGGTCGCCAAACACCCGAAAGAAGTTTATCCACCCCAAGATAGGACGAAAAATCGGGTGTTAAAAAAGTGCCGGCGGGACGTCAGGGACGCATATAGGCCTAGCCCCAGTGGCGCGTCCCTGAGCCTCGTCCGAAATAATTCTTTTCATGGCATTTGGGTACCCTTAAATAGTTTCAAAATGCTTTCTTTTGTAAGCCTATCAGGCAGGTCTGAATAGCACTCATACGGCTGCCTAGACAAACAAGATTCATTCAACACGGAACCGTTTTCTCCAATATCGGAAAAACAACATCCCAGTTTCGGCCAGAGGCTGCCACCTCAGTGTGTACATGTTCGACATCTATGTGCGACAAAGTGAAAACTATGAACAAGGTACTCAATCCGCTTGCCGGCAACTCTTGGGTGCAGATAAGAAGACCTTGTTGACCTCTTGAAAAGCTGTCTTGTCAAAAACATCAATTCCTTGGATACTACTAGATTTTTAGTTTCTTAAGACATCTGGTCTACAAGATGCTATATTCCTTTAAACTTGTGTGACGTGTAGCCAGCAATTGCAAATGAATGTGGGTACCATTTTTCCTAAATTAAATTTCCAAATTCATTCTTTAAAAAAACTTTTTTAAATTATCTCTCTATTGTCCAGCAATCCTTACTACTTCAGGAGATTTACACCGCATTTTCCCGCAAAATGTACCCGGCATGCCATGACCCCCATGAACCTGCTGTCTGTAAAGAAAGGAATGATTGACAGTTTCAGATATTGTACAAACATGTAAAGCATTTGAAATACATACTTCGCGGCTCCAAAGGAATTTTTCTCCCACTCAAGGAAGACACAGGAGTGTCTACATGACTATGGTATTCATCACATTAACAAACGGAAAAGCCAACAAATAGGCGTAGTCATCATTTAACACGCACATTTCAAAAAAAAACTAAATCACATAACAGATAATTAACGCCAGAGGTAGGTCATCAATAATGTCGACGGCAATGGGTCAACATGAAGATTTCATTTGCACACAAACATACACACGCCCTCAAAAAGTTAGTATTAAAGTAATTCCATATATTTGCCTATTTCCACCAATGGTATAAATATTAAGGAAAAACACTTTTAGTCTAGCAAGTCAGTTAATGTTTTGTTTGAAATTACGGTAGTTTTTTTCCTACTTGTCTCCACTAACCACCTCCCTCTTTTTTCACCACTCTCAATGCAACTCTGTGTTTTGTTTGCACTTTTGTTTTTGTAGTTGTCCAATTTTTAGTGGTGAGTTCGAATTTAATGTCAGCTGTTTGCGACAGATGACAGTCACATGACAAGCTTGAATCGATAATTTTTTTCACTCACGGGTTTTTTCCTTAATCAAAATCCACATAAGAAACGAAATAATAAACAGATTTTATTAAAAGCTGCGCATGTTTGCAAATATTTTCAGAAAATTACACAAACATTTTACAGCCTGTCCTCAAGCAAAAATGTTTAGCAATTGTATTTGCACAATTCACTGTCCAATGCATTAAATATTGTTAAATTTGGCAAGAGAAGAGCCAAAATGGTCTTCATTTCATATCAAACACAAATGTTTTCGTTGCAATGTCTTTGTAACAGGTGTTAGATATTCCATTCTATTAAATATGTTACTCGATGTCGTATTAATCCGTTTATTTTGGAACACCAAAAGTATGCATATCTCCTCATTGGCTTTTTGGTTTGAAATGACCCTGCATTTACATGGTTTTGCTTCTGCAATGTCGTTGTCGTCGTCACTAGGCAGAGTTTTTTTTTTCAACATTTTCATAGAGTTCTGTTTTTTGAGTATTTTTCTTTTATTTTCCAACACTTCACTTACATTTTTTGTAGCTTTCAACGGCAATTACAGCGAATTGATTTTATTTCACGTTTATTTGGTAGATGCACCGAATTTTCTAGCCGAGTTTGTGCGGTGGAAAACAGCAAAATTGCGTTGAATTAATTTTTTCGCCACAAAAATCAATCGACGACGACCCAAGACCCAAAAAAACTCAACATACAATTTTTTTCTGTATAAATGACAAGCGAAAGAGGAGGAGAAGAAATTCACGTGATAAGTGACACAGCGTTGTTGCGATGCGTAGTGGGTACTATTCGGCAAATGTTGGCAAACAAATGGTACTAATTGCGAAGTAAAGCAAATAGGAAAAATTGATAAATGAAAATTATGAATGTGTATTTTTCTAAATTTTTTGGCTAAAATTACAAAGGCATTTTTTTTAATATAATACAAAATTAGAGTCCAATAAATGTAATTATATCGTAGATTTAAGAAGGTAGCCTTGTGTTTTTTTTTTCAAATTTATACTTTTAAAAACCTCTCCGTATCAATATTTATGATCATAAATACGTGGTATTTACACAAGTCAAAGATGAGAAACTATTTTTAATTAAGTTAAATTTGACTAGCTTAATAATAGCGTGTTTAGATACACAATCTTTACACGGGCAAGGAATTTTAAAATATATTTCAAAAATCTCAAGCCAAATAGTTCTGTTTTTCGGTTCAATTTTAATTTTTGCACACAAATTGTTTTGTTTTTACAAATCAGCTGATCGCTTGCAAATATTACTGCAAAATTAAAGTAAAATTAGTCCTTTAATGGTGGACTAAAGACGGCAAAGTCGTGCAATTATTGGTCTGTTCCAGTACCTATCAGAATCTACTACTTTTGCCAATTTTTTCGATAACATAAAGGGAAAATCGGTTGTCGTAGTAAAAACTTTTACATTTTTGAAGTTATGGAACAGGCTCTATATGTTTACAATTTTTTAAAAAATTCATTTGACATCTCAGTGTCAAAAGGTATATTTAGTAATTCATAGTATATACAAACATTGGATATGGAAATCTATTTGACTTGATAAATTACAGTAAATTCAGAAATGGATATTCCTATTTGAAATAATATTACCTTCTTTATTTTACTATGATCCATGGTAGAAGAATACAGGTCGCATCGACACAGACGCTGGGACAATGAACTGTCAAACCAATTTTGAAATTGAAAAATTTCAATGAAAAATTATTGAAATTGGTGTCCCGTAAGACATCATTTAAACATCTACTCATTTTTGAAAATTTTCTTTAAATTTTGTCATATCAATGTTCCTAAGCGTTGATACATATACCTGTTTTCGTCTACCATGTATGGTACACAAGGTTACACTTTGCGTGCAATTAGTAAATATTTTTGCATGGGTCACAAAATAGCTGCTTTTCAATCCGCAAATGTTACTTTATTCTACTGAATATAATTTCCCAGCAAACGTACGTTTAGATTTACGAAATCCGCTCTATGTCAAATGTGATATGCATTTTCGAACAAATTTTACAAATTTGAATAATTTTACTTTCAAAATTTTTAATTTAAAAATTAATTTGACAGTTTATTGTCCCAGCGGCTGTGTCCATGCAGCTACCGATGGTTTATAGCACGCTTACACGCAATATTTTTTACATTAGCCTTCTTCCACTACTTTTTAAATGGTAAAACTAGTAACAGAGCGATATGGAAAATTACTCTCAGGAACTACTTTTTCTTAAAGTTAAGGCAAAATTAGTAAAACATGTCAAAATTATATAGTAATTCTTCAGAATGAATATATCGGACAATCAGAACCTGGCCAAATTTGTGCAGTTAATTAAGACCTTTGTTTTTCATTAATTTTATAATTAAAAAAAATTGATATAGACAAAACTAATTGTTGCATGCTTTCGGAGCATTTTTGACACAAGATTCCAGTGCAGAGTTGCATTTATCCCGTGCCCTTTGAAGTTAAACTTCCTTAATGGTTGAGCCATGGTTAAAACTAGTAAAAGGGCATACCACAAGTGTTTGTCTTCACTTAAAATTGGCTGCAAGACTCTAAAAGTTACAGCAATTGCAATTGCACATAAAGATATGACGCTATTGTGCATATTGATTTAATATGTATGTCATTTTGACCCAAATTGACTAGACATCGGAAATAACATAACCTAAATTGCAATGACTTTTTTATGCAGGTATTTTTTTAAGATTGCATTTATGTTTTTCATAATTGCCGATCGTAATAAAAAGATGGAGGAACAACACAAATCATCATTATGCAATTGCTGCTATGGGCCCACATGTGTAGTTCTCAATAAATAGCGGCGGCGACATGAAAACACTGTCAGCCCGCTTATGTTCTTCCATCATCAAATAATAATTTATCAATATCAGCACTTATAATAGTTTTATTTATAAATGAAAACGAGAGCACAAAACTTTCCTGCAATATGGGCAATGTCGCAAAATTCCAATGCAACAAAGGGTAACTTTGTGGCGAATGATTGATTTTTTGAATAGAAATCGATGATATCAGTTACAAAAAAAAAACAAAAAACATCCAAATGTGTATTCCATTACCGTTTACACAAGACAAATTCTCTTGCAGCAGAGTTGTATTTTACTGCCAAAAAAAAAACAATCTTTTGATTGATTTGTTCGTCACAGTCTAATAGTTTTCTAAGACAGTAAGAGCAAACAGCTTTTGACATCATGAATAAAAGAAAATTTTAAATGTTTCCGAAAAACAAAAGAACAGTATAAACAAAAGAAAATTAGTTGTCGGGACTCAGACAAATTTATTGATTTATATCATGGTAGAATAATACAGGTAGATCCATCAACGCTTGGAAACATTGATATGTCAAAATTCTAAAAATCTTTTTTTTTTTAAATAAGTGGGTTTTTATAAGTTTTCTTATATATCGCCAATTCTACCATGTTGTGTGGTTGTATCATGATAAAAGAATACAGGTAGATGCATGAACGCTTGGGAACATTCATATGTCAATGTTTTTAATTTTTTTTTAAATAAGTAGATCTTATACATCGTAAATCGGATGTTGTTGTGATGTGCATTCTTCAACAATTTTTACAAAATTCAATAATTTTTTATTCAACATTTACAATTCTGTTTGACAGTCGTTGCGACTACCTGTACTCTTCTACCTTGGGTTGCATAATACAATTCCAATTGAAGATAATTTGTATTTTTTGTATAGACTTCAAATTAGATTCTTGTACGTAGGAACAGTGCAAATGTTTTGTTTTCAGATAATTTTTTTATATGTTTACATGGGGTATAATCATGGTAAAACTAAGAAGGTAGTCATTTCAAATAAGCACACCCGTCTCTGCATTTTCTGTAATTTATCTTGTCAAATTTCTTTGAATTAAAAATAAGTTCCCATCCCCGATTTCTGTGAATACAATAGATTTATAAATATGAATTTTGGCAATGTAAACACATGATGGCATGACTTTACATTCTAATTCTACCATGGTATAATCTGTGCATTTTTTCTAATTTACCTTGTGATATTTCACTGAATAAAAAACAAGGGATTTATAAATAAAAATTTTGACAATTAGATATTGTCAAGTGAATAATTTTGTAAAAATTTTAGACATATGATTTTATGAGTTTACCTTCTCCATTGTACCATGGGTATAATAAAAAAAACTATAGTAAAATTAAAAGCTGATTACAATTTTTTGAGTGTGTCCGACTTCTGTCAATTTTGTGTTTTTTGTTTTGAAAAATAAAAACCAAGCTAGAATTAAGAAGGTTACCAAATACCGATACTCTCTTAAACCAGATGAAGTAACGTGTCACTCAAGGACAAAGTAGAATGAACGCGTTGCGTGTTTTTCGTATCTCGAGTTGACAACCACAAGAAAAAGTTCAAAGTCGACAAGGCTGTCTTCCGATGCTTTCACTCTGCTTTGACAATAAATGCGTGAACACTATTATCCTGTCTCTGTAAACGCATTGTTAAACGCTTTTTCGGTTGGCTTAAGTCATCAGCTGGTTTCTTCGAAAGGAACAAAAGAGTTTTAGCTTGACTTAGTTCGATTTTGGCCCTATGCTCCTGTGTTTTTTTTTTTTTTTTTTCGAAAATGCCAGTCAAAAGAGCGTTGAGCGGTGAGAATACATTCACCTTAATTTCCATCCTCCCTTAAACTAAAAAAAAAAAACATTTCCTCATACTCTGATTATGAGTTTTCCGGCAAAAATTATCGGTTGGTCTTGGTATTTAAGGTCACCGAGAAATTCATTACTCGATTCCATCAGAGCTTTTTACAATTTCTAAATCTTTCCGAACTCAAAATGATTAAATGTTTCCTATACTTTTTATTTTATATATTTTTTTTGTTTTGTTTGTAGGATTTGCAATCTTGGGGTCATTGAATATTGTTTGTAGAAGTTGTATTTTCAATTGAGATCTGTTTTTTTATTGTTATTGCTCCGTATGTGTGTCGATGTGCAAATAAATAAAGAAATGGCAAAAGAATGTACTCATGTATTTCTTATCAATCATCTTTCTTGTAGTTCTTGTTGATCAAGTGCAAGCCAAGCTTCGCTCGATAATTGTAGGCTTCAATTGATATGTCTCAGTTAGTCTTGAACTATACGTTCGCTAGCAATGTGCGGTATTCGGAATTGAATTGACAAAAAGAAAAAAATAGCCGTCGCTGATGGTGTCGTTAATTATCCAAAGATAAAAGAATTGCAATTTACAAAAAAAAAATCCAAAAAACAAGCGTCATCAATTTAAACGGTATATTTAAATTAATATATGTATTCATTATCCATACAATCAAAATACGTGTAATAAGGTGACAGTAGGTAAGCGTGGATGGGAGAGTGAGAGAAAGTACTTTCTCAAATGTGTGATTGTTCAGTGAATGAAGAGCTCTCATGTGAATGAGAATATTCTTGAGATTGTTGTCTTATCAGCTGGCGTCCAAGAGAGTGCCTCAAGCAGACTCCTTATGAATTATACATTATACTCTTATGAACGAGTGCGCGCGTGTGTGTGTGTCTGTGCGGGAATGTGTTAAAGTGACAAAATATAAAATATTTGCAAATCACTTTAAAAGTAAACAAACAATATACAAGCAATTCACTCCAAAGAACAGCATATTTATGTGGGTATTTCTTGACTTGACTGATAACCAACAATAAACAAGTGGAACCTAACCTCTCACCCTCCTGCTGTCGCAGTATCTCTTGGCATTATGTTACATGCTTCTTTGTAGGGGCAAAAAATATCTATTCCGTGAACATCGTAGGGGGGTTCTTATCGTTCTTATGTTTCTGCTGTTTATCAGTCTGAGAGTGCCTATAAACGCAATTGGGAGTCCGCACTCCACTGTGTGCACACTGTTTGTTTGATGCATGTTTGAAAAAAGTCAAGTATTATAAAATACGGGTGTTTTCATCAACTATTAAACATTAAGTGCTCAGTGTCTTACTGAGTAGGATCTACAACCCCTAAGAATAAAGTTTACTTTTTCGGTTATTTTCTTTTAGAAATAAATCCTGTGTGTTTATCGTATTATCGTTTACACGAAAGAAAACCGAAATGTTTCAAACATTATTAAAATGTCTTGTGTTAGGCATAACCATTCAAACGTTATTGGCCTTGGAGAATGGCTTGGCGCGTACACCTCCAATGGGCTGGATGCATTGGGAGCGTTATCGTTGTATTACTGACTGTAATAAATATCCTGATGAGTGTATAAGGTAAATATAGAAAAAAATAAAACGTTTGGGTGAGAACACATAAAACGCTTTTTTGATTGGCTTAAGTCATCGGTTGGCTTCTTCGTAGAGGAATAAAAGAGTTTTAGATTAACTTAGTTCGATTTTGGCCTTAGGCTCCTTTGTTCTTTTCTGAAAAAGCCAGCCGATGACTTAAGCCAATCAAAAAAGCGTCTTATGTATTCTCACCTTTAAGTGAAATGAGTGTATAATTTATATTGTAAACCTTGAAGATCCTGTAACTCAAATCTATTTTCAAATAATTGTTTACAAAGTAAAAAAATGGATCTAATGGTAGAAGAATTCAGGTAGATGCATCAACGCTTGGAAACACTGATGTGTCAAAAAGTTAAATTTTTTTTTTCAAAAATAAGTAGATTTTTAGAAACAGATTCCCATCTCTTCCTTTTGTGAACATATAATGAATTTATGGGTATACATTTTGACAATGGGATGTTGTCAAAGATATTTGAAAAAAAAAAAAAAAAATTAACATATGATTCCTCACTTTTTAGTTCTATTATGGGTAAGATGCGGATTTCAACTGTCAATTACATTGAGCAAATGCCAAATGATTGGAAGTACACACAATAGAATTGACAGTTGATATCCATTGAATGTATCATATGTAAACAATCCTTTACTATTGAGACGAGATTTCATTAAACAGCTGAGCTAAAGGTGCAAATACATAGAAGACTTCATTTGTGACTGACTTCTTCGCGTATGGTGAAAAAGGAAAAATGATGGACCAAAATTGAACTAAGTCACCCTAAAACTCATTATTTTACCAAAAAGTAAGCCGATTATTAAAGCCAACTAAAAAATCTTCTAAGTGTCTGCACAGAAGCAGCTTGGTATCGTAGCATGGCATCGAGGTAGAATTAAGAAGGTAAAGTCAAGCAATCATATGATTACAATTTTTTCAAAATTATTCATTTGACAACATCTTATTGTCAAAATTTACATTTACAAATCCATTGTATACACAAATCAAATATGGGAACCTGTTTTTGCAGTGAAATTTTGGCAAGGTAAATTACAGAAAATGCAGAGATGGGTAGGCTTATTTGAAATGATTGTACCTGGATAAAGGTGTAAGCACATAAGAAACTTGAAGTCATGGCTAGGCATATTTTGTGACATATCATAAAGGGATTAGAGAGCCGCATTTAAATCCTGCCATCGTTTTCCATTATACAGGGTGAGCTAAAAAACTGCAACAAAGTCAAACGCCATAATTTTTACATTTTTTTAATTTTATGAATGAAAGCAAAAATGTCGGAAATAGCATCAAATTTTAGAATAAATGTAGATTTGTTCGAAATGGTCACCTTTGACACGAATTATGGCCTTCAAACGGCCAATCAAACTGTCACACGCTGCCCGAATGTTGCTCTGCGGTATTTTGGCTCATTCCCGGCAAAGCGCTTGCTTGAAGGGAACGACACTTTAGTATTCTTTAGTGCCAACCTTGCTTTCCAAAATACTGCAGATACAATAGTCCAACGAATTGGTATCCGGAGATTTTGGTGGCCATTGTGCGCTGGAAATGAAGCGAGGAATATCATTTTGTAACCATTCTTGGGTGGCGCGTGCTGAGTGCGATGGTGCTGAGGCCTGTTGGAATGTCCAAGGTCTGCGGCCAAAATGTTAGCGTGCCCAAGGCTTTAATACACCCTCCAAAATATTTTCACTATAATATTCCGCATTTATACTGATGACACGGTCGATTAATATGAGCGAAGTGCGACCATTGTCTGTTAGGGCGGCCCACACCATCACCATGGCCGGCGCTTGAGTCAGCTGACCTCTTTGGCAAATAAACACGATCATTTTGTTTGTTTACAAACTGCTGGACAACGAATGTTTTATCATCGGAGAAAACCAAATTCGGCAGTTCACTACTTTCGGCCAAGCGAAGCAACTCTTTTGAGTCTATTTTCTTTCTGTTGCGGTGTAAGTTCCTGCATTTTTTGGAAATTCAATGGCTTTACCCGAGCTCATTTTTCAATATTTGCCGAATGGAATATGAACATTTCAGCTCACGAGCCATTTTTTGAGCACTGCGACGCGGGTTTCGATCAAGTAGCTTCTTTATTTATCGAACCATTTCTGCTGATGTTGCTGTTTTATTCCTTCCACTAAATGCTGGAGTGCTCTAACGATAGCCACTTGTGGTTTTCCAGATAAATATAAAAAAATCACACTATCACGCTTGAATTCCATCACGAGTAAAATTTTTTTCTGAAAATTCTCACCAAAATGCTTTTGTACGCTTGTAAACGATATAATGAGCTGTCACTGGAATAATTTTAACAGTGACGAGTGGCTTAGAAATGACAGCAGTCTTATGTTGGTTGCAGTTTTTTAATCTCACCCTGTATTATTTAAATATATAGAACTCTGATTTAAAGTAGTTTGTTTTGTGTAAACGCTGTGTTATATTGAAGCATTCGCATGGTAGAAGAATTCAGGTAGATCAACGCTTTGGAATATTGATATGTCAAAATTTTTAAAATGTTTTTTCAAAAAATTTGTATTTTTATATTTTCTTAAACGACCCCAATCAGAAGTTGTTATGATATGCATTTTGCAATTTTAACGAATTTGAATAATTTTTCATTCAAAAATAGTTTGACAGTTCACAGCTGTGTCGATGCGACTGCCTGTCTTCTTCTACAATGAGCTCTCTATTGCTCTTTTTTAAATTATAACAAGGTTTACACATTGTGACTTTTGAGGCGAAATCAAATTGCACAGCTGACCTAACAAATGTCTCCCTTTTTTATTTACAGTGAAAAGTTATTTAAACGTACCACTGATTTATTGGTCGATGAAGGATATTTGGATGCTGGTTATGAATATGTCATTATCGATGATTGTTGGCTGGAGAAGGAACGTGATAATGTCACTAAACGATTAGTTGAAGATCGCAAACGGTTTCCAAGTGGTCTCAATGCCTTGGCGGATTATGTGAGTTGTAAAAAATATCTAGTTTATACACATAAAATAATATTTTTCTCTCAAATTACAGATCCACAAAAGGGGTGTCAAATTCGGTTTATATCAAGATTATGGGACCAACACCTGTGCCGGTTATCCCGGTGTGATAAACAATATGGCTTTGGATGCTCAAACATTTGCCGATTGGGATGTGGATTATGTTAAATTAGATGGTTGCTATGCTGATATCAATCAAATGGATGAAGGTTATCCGGAATTTGGAAGGTTATTGAATCGTACGGGACGTCCCATGGTATATTCGTGCAGTTGGCCAGTATATCAGGAATACGAGGGAAAATTGGTATGGAGATAGGGAAACTATTGTTCGAAATTCATCCACATCGAGCTGTCAAAATGCATTGTAATATGAGCTAATCGTGAGAAAACGTCAGCAAGCATTTTGACAACTTTGGGGGATTTTACAGTACATTTATATATATGGGGGTTAACCCACTGGATTTGGATTTAAATTGTCATTTCCATTACTTTTACTTCAAATAAATCCTCTCAAAGTAGGTTAACCCTTAAAAAAGTTCTAACGTAAACATGACATTAAGCATTCAGATTTGTTGTTGTTGGCTAATTTATTAAATCTAAAAGCTAGAATATATAAAACGCTTTTTTGTCTGGCTTAAGTCATCGCCTGGCTTCTTTGTAGAAGAAAAAAGGAGTTTTAGGTTGACTTAGATCGATTTTGGCCCTTTGTTTGTTCTTTGACAAAGAAGCCAGCCAATGACTTAAACCTGTCAGAAAAGAGATTTATGTGTTCTCACTTTAAGTATTATGCATGTTTTTTTATTCTTTTTTAGCCTAATTATGAAGCTTTGAAACAACATTGTAATTTATGGCGTAACTGGAATGACATTGATGACTCCTTTGAATCCGTTGCCCAAATTATGGATTATTTCTCCAAAAATCAAGATAGAATTCAGCCACATGCCGGCCCTGGCCATTGGAATGATCCTGATATGGTAAGTTGGTGGAAATATGTAAACAGCTTGGCTTCATAGCTTTGCAATCCCCATAATTTGACATTAAGAAGATGAGCGCTATGCAAAGTTGCTTATACATGGTCATCTTAAATGTCATAGTAGAATGAATGCGCCACCCGTCCTACGAGCTGATAAAACCGTCATACTTTGTTTTTTATTTCAATAATGCGTAACGCGTTCATTCTGCTGTGGTCTTTCGCGTCCTATGAGCCAATAACCCTAGTTATTATATCAATAAAGCATAACGCGTTTATTCTGCTATGGTCTTAAGGGTCTTTGGATTAATTTAGTATCACATGTCATACAAAAACGCGTTAATTTCTTTAAGCCTTCATTCTGTTTCTTCTTGAGAATGGACAAAACGATGATTTTTTCTTGTGTTTGATGCGCTATTCGGTTCGTATTTTATCAATTCTGCTGAAATTTCTATGAATATGTTCGACAAACACATGATAGAATTAAGAAGTTAAAATCATTTCAAATAATCATATCCATCTCTGCATTTTCTGCAATTTACCTTTTTTAAATGTTGTCAAATGAATAATTTTGTAAGAAATGTAAACATATGATTGCATAACTTTACCTTGTTAAGGTGAGAATTCGGAGTAGAACAAAGGAGCGAAGGACCAAAATCGAACTAAGTCAACCTAAAACTCAATTGTTCCTCTACGAAGATGCCAGCCGTTGACTTAAGCCAATTAAGGTGGAAATACATAATGCGCTTATTTGCTTGGCTTAAGTCATCGGCTGGCTTTTTTGGAAATGAACAAATGAACCTAGGGCCAAAATCGAACTAAGTCAACCTAAGCCAGCCAAATACGCGCTTTATGTATTCCCACCTTTAGAAAAGGCTTTTATGTACTCTTACCTTTAGTTCTACCATGGATAGGCACAAGACCTATATTTATTTATTCTTCATTTATTTATTTTTCTTTTGAACAGCTGATCCTTGGTAACTATGGTTTATCATATGATCAAAGTAAACTACAAATGGCTGTTTGGTCCATTTTGGCCGCTCCATTAATTATGTCGAATGATTTGTCAGCAGTACGACCAGAAATCAAGGAGATTTTACAAAATAGGTAAGTTAAGGCTAGTGTTCACATTGAAAAAATTGTAACTAGATTTCTTTATTTGTCAGGCATATAATTGCTGTCGATCAAGATCCTTTGGGTATCCAGGGAAAACGTATTTTAATTAAAAATAAAATTGAGGTATGTAAATGGGGCATTAGTCACAGAAGATTTACCAATATAAAAAACACAATTTGCTTCTAGGTATGGTCCAGACCCATTACACCTGTACTTTCGAATGGTGAATATTCATATGCTGTGGCCTTTGTTAGCCGTCGTGCAGATGGTGCACCCTATACCATTAAATTTAAGCTTGCCGATTTGAATTTGACAAATTCTCGTGGTTATTCGGTTACGGTAAATATAATATTTGAGTGATTGGTATAATTAATTTTTAAATATATTTTTTTATTTTTTCAAGGATCTCTATGATAACAACAGATATTTGGGACATGTCAAATCATCCACAGTTTTTGAGACACGCATCAATCCCAATGGTGAGTATTAAATATTATTTGCAGATCTTGGAAATATTTTTTGACACATTTGCAAAATATAAAAACTAATTTGAAATGTGACCATGTTGCCTTAAATAAAGGTGAGAATACATAAAACGCTTTTTGAATTCGCTCAAGTCATCGGCTGGCTTCTTTGAAAAAAAACAAAGAAGCAAAGGTCCAAAAACGAACTAAGTCAACCTAAAACTCCTTTGTCCCTTTACGAAGGAGCCAACCGATGACTCAAAAGTCAAAAATGCGTCTTATGTATTCTCACCTTAACTCCTGCGCTCAATTTAATGAGTTGTTTTATGTCACGCGTCATCGAAAGATCAGTAAACACACTAAAACGGCTTTATCGACATAAAACTTGGCCTCGTGCTTTTAGTTAAATCGACATAAAATGTTTAACGCGTCCATTCTGCTTTGAATTCCGCTTTGTGGGTCTTATTTTTTTCGAAATGAAAAAAATGTAATTCGTCCATTTTCCTTCCTCTTTATAATCTCCAAGTAGGCGGACTTAAGGCTAAAACAGATTAACACCTAAATCGTGACTTCGGCGTGAAAATGCGAAGTATGCCTTTAATGTTAAACCAAATTGAGCTATCTATGTGTTACCTCTGTTTGTGGTTCTTGTTTTATCGATGTCGCATGACACGAAAAGACGCGTCTCGCTTTTATTATGACAAAGATTTAATAAACCCTTATCAACTTTCTGTTACTGTTATATCTAATTAGCGTTTCATGTGTGAAAAAGTCCAACAAATTAATAAAGTTCACATATGTAAACTTAGCGTTATAAAGGCACCTGGCCATATGTCATATTTGCAAAACATCGTCAAATTAATTGCCAAGGAAATTGTTCGAATTTTTTCCTTATATTTTAGGATTTTTAACAAAATCTTAATTATTTCCAATTCATAATCATGCCTCAATTGTCTATTTTCTTCTTTCAGGTGTTATGTTCTATAAGTTTACGGCTTTGCAAAATGGAAGAAAATAATTTGTGTCTAACGCTATTACTTACATCCAAAGATTAAACGATCCAAAAATGTAGAATATATTATATGTAAGAGTATCAAATTGTTGTATTAATAAATGCCAGAATTTGGGTTTTCATTTGAAATTGAATTTTGTTTTATTATAAAATCAAAAAACGTCATTTTTTCAAAAATAAATAGATTTTTATAATTTTTATTATACGACGCCAATCGGAGGTTGTTATGATATGTATTTTTCAAGAATTTGTACAAATTTAAATAATTTTCATTCAACATTTTCAAATACAAAATTGGTTTGGTAGTTCATTGTCCTAACGCGTCTACCTATATTCTTCTACCATGTGAAATTCATTGTAGTGTTTATGCAACTCTTCTTCTTCCCCTAACTTCTTTTTGGTATACACACGGATTGATGACATTGTTGCAGAAGAGACAAAACAAACGCTAACCAAGTCTACTTTGCAACTTTCGTCAGTGATCGTTCATCATTCGGTAAGCTCGGATTTCTTTTGGAGATGTCGCAATAAAGTTGCCCAAATTAAAAGAAATTGGTTTCAAAAACAATAAAAACCGTAAAAATTTAGTGTAAAATTAAAAAAAATTGTATATAGCTAATTATAAAACAACTAGAGTTATTTCCCAAGCACTTTGTGGGAATGTGAGACAGTCGCAACAACAACAACTCGTGTCTTTGTTATGTCGGTGTTCGTTTAAAGCTCGGTTTTTTCGTTCTTCTTTCCTACTGGTCCATAGAAAAATAAATACTGTGCAAATAATATTATAATTATAAAAAAACTTATCTGATATATAACAAAATGTTGCCCTTGTGTATTGTTTTCATGGTATATTTACAATTCTCAACATTTGACATTATATTGAGATTAATTGTAGTGCTTATACAATTCTTCTTCTTCCCCTAATTCCATTTGGATATACACTCGATTTGATGACATTGTCGCAAACAGGACAAAACAATAACAGCATGAATGCAAATTACGTTTTTCTTTTACTTTCGTCAGTGATGGTTCATAATTTGGCATTGTGGGATTTCTTTTGGGGATGTCGCAATAAATTTGCAAAACTAAGAATATTTAGGATTCACAAATGATTGGATCAGATGTTAACGTGAAGATACATAGAAGGCTATTTTCATTGGCTGGCTTCTTCGTAGAAGAATAAAGGGGCGTATGGTGAACAAGTAAAAATTATGGGCGAAATGTAACCAAAATCCAACTTAAAACTCTTTTGTTCTTTTACGAAGAAGCCAGCTTCTATGTAACTACACCTTTATTTTTACAGGAAAATAAATACAGATGCATAAATAGCTGCAGATAAATATCTACTTAAAGATATAGTATTGTTACATTGAAGCCTGTATAAGTTCGATACGTTCCACCATAATTTTCCAATACTCGTCAATCACGGATGCTGATTGGCACACTGGCATCTCCTCTACAATTCCCTTGGCGGATACCGTAGTGAGCGGATCGCCGCTGGGTATAGGTTGTTGGCGGTAGGCTCACCTTGCTCTCATTGAAAGTAGTTGTAGTTGTAATGTATATACAGACATGGGACCCTCAGCGGTCACTCAGAACCTCTGCGTTCACTTGTCTGTATTTGCATATGTATTGGAAACAGATAAGGGATGCTCTGCGATCACTTAGAACCTCTGCGTTCACTTGTCTTTGAGAAACGAAAGCACAAACACACAGGCCTCTGTCGCCACCCCAATTACTGAAGGTAATTTGTCGTAGAAAAGAGAGAACACCAATAAAACTATGAAATCATATATTCAATTACACTAATTATATTTCTGTGTTTTATTTCTTGCTATTTTCTTTCTTTTTACACCACACGCGCGAATCACCCGCACCACATCTTTCACCTACACATCATCACATCTCTCATCACATAAAATAACTCTGGGGAGTTTTGTTGTTACTGCCGCTGTCGAAGCCATTCTCCCCACTCCCCTGAGTTAAACAAAGTCTTTTTCGTATATGCAACGGAATAGAGAATTTAAATCCATTGGGTTTACCAATTTGGTCAACTGTTACACAATCTGGTAACATGTTTTGACAATAATTTCATTTGAAAACTGCTCAACACTGGTTGATGTCGATAACGACGTGCAACCGTTATCAACGTCTTTCATACAAGTGTTGCCACTTAATTGCAATGATATATGGGAATTTATGCTGTAAAATCCAACCAATGACAAAATAATAACACCAAAATTATTACATTTTAATCCAAAACTCCCAATTTAAAAGTTTCACAATGCAATAAAACTACGTTTACAGATTCTTCTTGGTAAAATTAAATTTTATTCTTGTATAAATTAAACAAAAATAATAATAATTATTAATACGTAATACCAAACGTAACCTAATTTCGATGTATATTTCCACATTACACTTAGCTTTGTAGAGGCAAAGAAAAGAACAAATAAACTAGGAAATAAGGTAGCAAGAAGAATAGTTTAAGTTTAGAAAAATAAATAATTTTTAAGTTGACAGTGTTAAAGATTTTCATAGTTATGCAAAATTAAATGGGGTCCACAAATGGTTTGTTGTTAATAAACCATAATCGATTTGTAATCATCATCAGCACCATCATTATTGTCAAGTACTAGTTGTTTTTGCTGGCTTGTATTGTATTTTTATGGTAGTATTATTTAGTTTTTTTTTTTTTATAAAGAAATGAAAAATGAAAATAAATACATAGCTACATAGATGTAAAACTGTATAGAAATCACCAAAAATTTAAACTAATTTAAAGTAAGATTTCCCTTTTTTTTATATAATAATCATCTTTGTACAAAACTTTTAAAGTTTTATAAGCGGAAAAATTACATTTTTGTAAGTTTGTATGTGTGTGTGTGTTTCCCTTCCTTTTATAATTATTAACTAGAGTAAATATAATTGTAGTGTTAAGTAAAGCTATAGTAGCTGGAGCTTTATGTTCTGCTTCAAAACGATCTTTACCCCACTCAGTGGACACCATTTGAAATTGTTGGTGTACGTTCATAGGTGCGCCGATGCATTTCATCGACACTCTTGAGGTAGTAGGTGCCCGGGAATAAAGCACTTATGCTGCCTGTGGGCGTATAGGGTGCGGCATGATTGTTCTTTTCACGTATTTCCATTAGTTCGGAAAACAGCTCGGGCGCCACTTTCTCGCGCGAATTCAGCAAAGGCATAACATAGTCTAATTTTTCAACGAATTTCTGGAAGACATCGGAATTTGAGGTCACTTTAATAGAGTACATTGACGCGGCCAAGCCGGATCCATACGAAAACACAGCAATACGTTTGCCTACCAAGTTTTCGGGCTTTTCACTGACCAGCAGCGATACTAAACCTGAATATACCGATGGAGTGTACATATTGCCAACTTGATTGGCCAAAAGCAGGGACTTTTTCGTCTTCTCTTCGAAGACATTGGCAAATTGTGTCATGAATGCCTTTTCCACATCACGATCGAAGTAGGTGGTGGCCAATGTATGGTTGTTGAATTTTTCTAATGCGGGATATTTTTGGGCGCGTTTTGTCTCATCAGCAGTAAGCAAGAAGTCATTGAAAACCAAGCGGGCCACAGATTTTTGTACTAATTTACAGAATGGTGTGTGGAAAAGAATGGCATCAAAGTTGTCCAAGCCTTCCTTTCCAGTTTGGGGGTTGAGTTTTTCGAATTTCTTGCGATACAGCTGATAGCAGGTGTCCAAGGCCGACAGATAGCATTGTATAGACAATTTACCATCAACTGTGGGATATTCTGAACTTAAATCCGGTTTGTAGAAATCGTAGGCATGTTCCATGTGTGTTGCTCTCAGACCTCTTTCGAAAACCAAAGGAGCATTTGGTCCTACAAGCATGGCAATGGCCCCCGCGCCACCCGTTGGACGGGCTGCACCCTTGGCATAAACAGCAATGTCAGCACAAACTGCCAACGCCAAACGACCATCCCAACTCGACGATTCCACCCAGTTAATAGAGTTGAACAAAGCAGCAGTACCGCCATAACAGGCATTTGTGGTATCAATACCTTCCATATCGGTATTTCCACTATCGGCAAAGAGTTGCATCAACACAGATTTCACCGATTTCGATTTGTCCACAATAGTCTCCGTACCAACTTCCAAGCGACCAATATCGGTTGCTTTGATTTGATGTCTTTCCATAAGGCGGGTTACAACAGTCAGGCACAGAGAATTGACATCTTCACGATCGGAACAGAAACCCATTTTAGCTTGACCCAAGCCAATGGTATATTTGCCAGCCGAGGCTCCATCGAATTGTTCCAGTTCGGTTTGGTCAACATATTGTGAGGGGAATAAAACCTCAACGGCTAAAATACCAACATTTTCAGGCCACATTTTTATTGGTGTTTTGTAACTATTTACAGCTTCAAGAAAGTAGAAGGAAATAAAATTAAGCTGAAATTAAACAAGAAAAAAAATAAACAGAAATACATTATTAGTAGTGGAATAAAAGTTGCAAAAAGTTTTAAATATGTAAAGATGTTTCATGTGGCAACTCTTAGTTTATCGTTTCCGTCCGCTACAACCACCCTCACTTATAAAAAATGCGCTAATCAACATTGTTTTTCGACCTCTTGCTTTTTGAAAAATCAGTTGCAAAACAACTCGCGCATTTGTTTCCCTCGGATCCATAGAAAAATAAACACTGTGCAAATAATTTTTAAAAAAGTATTATAATAACAAAAAAATTGCCCCTATGTACTGTATTCGTGGTATATCTAGATTTCTCCACATTTGACATTCTATTGAGTTTAATTGTAGTGCTTATGCAATTCTTCTTCTTCCACTAATTCCATTTGGGTATAAACTCGATTTGATGACATTGTTACAAAACAGGACAAGACCAATGCAACATGCATTGAAATTGTGCTAATCAACACTGTTTTTTAACTTTCGTCAGTAATCGTTCATAGTTTGGCACGGTCGGTTATATTTTGTGGATGTCGCAATGAATTTGCAAAACTAAGAATATTTAGTGTTCACCAAAAGAAAAAACCAAAAAATCAAATGGTAAAACCAAAAATTGTGTAATTGGCAATACATAGAAAAACTATAGGTATTAACTACGCGCTTTGTGTAAATGTGAGCCACAGTGAAAAATCGGGTTCATTTTCTTCGGGATTAATTGAAAAAAAAAAAAAAAACACAGTCTAAATAATATTTAAGAAAGTGTTATAATTAAAAAAAATCTAAATAAAAAAATCAAACGGTATTGTTTTCCTGGTTTATCTAAATTTTTCTATTTGTGAGTGAAAATTTGCCATTCTATTGAGATTCATTGTAGTGTTTATGCAACTCTTCTTCTTCTCCTAACTTCTTTTTGGTATACACAGGAATTGATGACATTGTCGCAAAGGAGCCAAAACAATAACAACGTACACTAAAATTGCGCTAACCAACACTATTTTGCAACTTTCGTCAGTGATCGTTCATCATTCGGTAAGCTCGGTTTTCTTTTGTGGATGTCGCAATGAGTTTGCAAGAATAAGAGTATTTAGTGCTTCCAAACTGTAACAAAAACTTAAAAATTGAGTGCAAAATTAAAAAATTGTGAACATAATAATAAAACAACTAGATTATTTCCCAAGCACTTTGTGGGAATGTGAGCTAGTCGCAAACCAACTGGTGCATTTGTTTGTCGGTGGTCGTTTAAAGCTCGGTTCGTTCGGCCTTGTTTCCCTCGGGTTCACAGAAAAATAACTCCCGTGCAAATAATTTTAAGAAAGTGTTATAATCACATATACAAACTTGTGTAAATTATGACAAATAATTGTCCCTGTGTATCGTTTTCATGGTATATCTACATTTCTAAAAATTTGACATTCTATTGAGATTATTTGTAGTGCTTATGCAATTCTTCTTTTTCCCAAATTCCATACACTCAACTGATGACATTGCATCAAACAGGACACAACAATAACAACGTACACTAAAATTGCGATAACCAACACCAACTTTGCACCTTTCGTCAGTGCTCGTCCATCGTTCGGTAAGCTCGGTTTTCTTTTCTGGATGTCGCAATGAATTTGCAAGAATAAAAATATTTAGTGCTCACAGATATTAAAACTGTAAAAATGAAGTGTAAAATTCGAAAATTGTGTATATAGCAAATTATAAAACAGCTATAGTTATTTTCAAAGCACTTCATGTAAATCCGAGCCAACGTGAAAAATCCGTCGCAAAACATCTCGTGCATTTCTTTGTCGGTGTTCGATCGGTCTTGTTTCGCTCGGGTTCATAGAAAAATAAATACTGTGCAAATAATCTTTAAGAAAGTATTATAATTACAAAAAAACTCTACATTTCTCAATATTTGATATTCCATTGCGATTAATTGCAGAGCTTATGCAATTCTTCTTCTTCCCCTAATTCCATTTGGGTATACACTCGATTTGATGACATTGCTGCAAACAGGACAAAACAATAACAGCGTACATTAAAATTGCGCTAACCAACACTATTTTGCAACTTTCGTCAGTGATCGTTCATCGCTCGGTAAGCTCGGTTTTCTTTTGTGGATGTCGCAATGAATTGCAAGAATAAGAATATTTAGTGCTCACAAAGAGTAAAAAAACTAGATTGGTGAAATAAGAAATTGTGTATTTAGCAAATTATAAAACATTTTGAGACATATTCTTAACGCTTGGCGTAAATGTGAGCAAAGTAAAAAATCAGTTGCAAAAAAAACTCGTTCTTTTCTTCGTCGGTTCGTACATTCGTTTCGTCGGTTTCAAGGAAGTGTCGCTTGAGTTCGGTAGTGATTTTTTAACTAATATATTTGCAAAAAAATCTTGCCCATCATTGTCGGTGTTCGTTTGAAGTCGGTTGGTACATTCGTTTCGTCGGTTTTAATGAAGTGTCGCTTGAGTTCGGTAGTGAATTTTAAAATTAAAATATTTGAAGAAAAAATGTTGCTTAAAAAAGGGAAGTGAAGTGCACATAGAATGTTACAGATTCTAAATGAACAAAAAGAAACATTTAAAATGCATAGCTTATTGCATTTCAACGAGTGTGCCGGTCTTCTTCTTATTTTCATGTCACATTGATAAAACTGAGTTGATGACAAATCATAGACAGTGTTGTAAAACGCCTAAGTTATCAAGATAAATCGTGTGTACTTCTTTTAAATACAATAAAAATGCAATAAAAATAGTTTCCTTTTCCGGTATCAATAAACAAGACTAACATTGAAAAAGTAAATATAACATATGATTTATATACATTACACCTTTGAGCAGAAAAAATTACATATTTTTTGGATTGAATGTTGCAATTTGGTAAGTTTGTAATTTAATGCAACAAACCTTTAAAATTCAATATGTTTTTTGAAACTTTTAATCAAAAATGTAAAGTAAAATATTTCCAGTACAATGTAGCGGCAATGTAGCTCTTCTTCTTTATTATATGTATGCATAGTGAATGAACATCACAGTGTTGTATAACGTAGAAATATTTATGCAATGAAAACAGTGTTGTCAATGAAAATATGACTTAAAGAAACCGACAAATTGGGAACATATGTAAATGTTAATATGAAATTTAAATGTTTCATATGAAATTTTTGGATGTTTCAAAAAATTTATTTGGTATTGTTTTTTTTTATATCGCATTTCGTATCGTCATGCAGAAAGTGGCAATTTAACTTCTAAGCCAATAAGAAACACATACATTGCGAATGTTTAAAATGTTGATTGAATGCCAAGACATATTTTAGTACCAATACAACATTCAAAATAATAAAATAACACTTTCACCGTATTTGTCTGTTAATAAAATGACCATGAATTAAATGTTTATAACTGGTCAATTGTTGTTGTAATTTGGTCTTAGTTTTTTTGTTATCGAAATTTCAAACCTTTCTGGCCTGGTTTACAAGCAGCAAGTTAGTAAATATTGGCTCTATGATTGCGTTATTGACAGACAAGCCTCATCTTTTGTGACCAAGTAAACAAAAGCACTAAATATAAACACCAGCTTTGAAGAGGGTAAATAAAATCAAGTCGCATGAGAGGTTTTGATATGTTGACAAAATTTCGATTTCGAAATGGACATCATCTACATGTTGTAATAAATTATGTATTGGTTGGTCACATAACTAATATAATATTTCCGGTTTTATTAGTTTCTATTAAATCAATAGGTGTAAAAAAACATCACTGAATTCATGCCCATGTAGCTACAAGCAAATTGAAAAAATGGGAACCATTTTTGGTTTTTTTTTACAAAGAATGTCTTATGCACCTCTAATGGAAATATTTATGATTAAAATCTTGGCTAATGTGTAATAAAACCCATGCAAAACCTTTGAATTAAACATTACTTTGTTTTTTTTTTTTTTCAAAGAAATCATATTACATTTTAACTAAAAAGCCCATGCCTTACCCACACACACACTGGGGCACACACTTCAATAACTTTCTCCTAAAACTGTAAAAACAATCTCAAAATCACAATGAGCTGCAATTTAAAATCCATAACAACATAACTTTTTCGTTTTTATTTTTTTTTATTTCGGTATCCAGAGAAATAAACCAAGCATATTTTCTCTTTACAAAATGTTTGTTGTGTGTTCTGTTTGTTGTTGTTGTTATTTTTGTTTTGCTGTTGCAGTTGTCTTTTGTTTGTAAACGAAATAAGTTTGTCAGACTTTCTGACTGGAATATCAACTAGAAGCGCAAGTTAGTGGCGCATCGTTTGTCTGTTGTGTCACAAAAGCACAGATACGGAAAAGCATACAGGCCCAACTCATTTGCTGTAGACCACTTAAGCCAGTTTTATTGTAAATGAAATTTCAAAAATTTCTTTTAACAAGGTTGGCTCGAAAAGTTGACATTAGGTGGGAATGTGTAAATGAAACTATAAAAGATGTGGGACAATTTTATGTTTTAATTTCTTGGTGTATATTTAGAAGGTCAGTTCGAAACATGAGGTTTAAAAAGATTATGAATGTCAAGTATTGGAGTTATTTGCCAGGATATATTTGCAAAATAAAACAAAAACACTAAAACCATCTATTGTCAAAACAGATTTTTTAAATAAAACCATTAAAGACAGTCTTAAAGTCGGACGAAGCCGATTTTATGATACCCTTCACCACATTGCATATTTGGTAGGGCTTCACATAACAAATAAAAGTTTTTATGGGGAATTTGTGAGAATTAAATCATACCAACTATGATTATAGTTATAATTTAAAGTCTGAATCGATTCGTTCGAAGACATCTGTTTTCGATTTTGCTTAGAAATGTTTTCTGAATATTGGTTTATTGTTAGACAACTATTTTTTGGAAGAATGAAACCAAAATAGGAATTAGACAAAAATATTTTCAAAAATTAATCTTCTCTTTACACCTCCTCACAAATAGTCAGTTTTTTCGAATGCCCAGTAATAGAAACATGTTTTATGAAAAATTTTGATGAAATAAACATTAATTAATCAATGTTCGTTTTTTTTAAATCAAAATGGATATCATAGACTATTGTGTCATTTACTATTGCTTTATTGTTTTTCCATAACTTATTTCCTGTTTCCTTTCTAACTGAAAAAAATGAATTTGTCTGCTGACACTTTAAAATCATCACTCTTTTTATTTTTTTTTTGCGGGAGAGTGTTAATGACCGGTGAAAGAAAATATCAACACAATCTTGAAATATTGGTGAGCAATACGTTTCTAATCATTTGTCAGCCATTCATTATTTTTTCTGAAAAAAAAAATGTGGAAAAATCTGGTGATGTTTGTATTTTTGAAGGGGAGATGGATTCTTGTTCTATGAAGATAAATTTGTAAACATTGTTCATTTGATATTTAATTTCTTCTTCAATTATTTAATTTTATATTTTTTTCCATTGAGAATGCAAAAAACAATTTTTCCGGATTATTATAGTTTGTCTGTAGGGTACGTTCAGTTAACGTAAATGAGACGTACTGTTTTGGAGGTAGTTTTATCACTTTAAACATTCAATACCTTCCTAATGGTTTTAGGCGGACAGAGCAGGCAAGCTGTTACCAACAGCATATATTTTTCGGTAATTTTCTACATAGAGATCTCATTGGGAAAAAAGTTGCTTTAATTTATTCTGACTTACAAAATATTGAGATTTATTATCCATCAAGAAAAAGGTTTTTTGGTAGAGGGAAGATATATAATCCAACGTTTTCCTCATCTACAGTTTTGCTACTGGCTAGAAAGACCACCCTGTTAACTATACTTCTCCATAAACCCTTTTTTCACTTTCTCACTTATCTCTCCTATCCCCTACAATCATAAAATTAAGACCTCCGGTAACTCCCGGTATCTTCGTTGTTGAAGTTCGTGATGGGTTCTACAGCCTATGAATAAAAAAAATTGCCCGATATTCGGTATTTTGATGATTTCAGCAACATTATTCACCGGAATGGTTTCAAATTTCGTATTGGAAGATCTTAATGGCTACAACAACCTATGGTAAAACATTTCGTATGCAGCTTCACGTTTTCGTATGACCCCCATATAACGGTACCTCCCGATATTCGGTATTTTCATGATTTTTGCGACATTATTCACCAGAATTGTTACAAATTTCGTATTTTAAGTTCGTAATGGGTACTACAGCTTATGGCAAAAAATTCGTATGCAGGTCTATCTATGTCTTTGTATTGTCCCCATATAACGGTTTTCATTTATGTTGTAGTTTTCGATTTTTTTTTTTTGAAAAATTTCAAGTTCCTTCCAAATGGTGGAGCGTTTTAAAAGTTCCGCCCAGCTTTTTTACTTGTTTAGTCATTCCATAGATATGGGCGTACAACTGACAAGAAATTTATTTCAGACCAAACATTTTCACTTCTTTTATAGGAGCAATTATTTTGCCATGAACGGATACTAATAAATTCGTGATTTTTGGTACTTGGTTGGTAATATTTAACCAAATAATATTCGTATCACAAAACTACAGTCTAATTTTGGTAAAAGTCGTTTAAAGTATATCCATGTTTTATCCTTCAACGACGTTGAAACTGAGATGCAAAGATTTGAGTGAAAGATGCCGTGCCAATGGACAGGATCCAAAAATGATTTAGATATCTTGCCTTTTGCAAAAAAAGGTAGTGAAAGTGCCAACCCATACCACTTATACCGATGATTGAACAGCATCATTGGCCTTAAACATTTTGTGGGTAGAAAACGCCTTTTGAAGGAAGTCCATAATGGTAGGTTCATGTTAAAATTAAAAATGTTTACATTTCAGCAAGACATAAATTTCAAAAACGTAAAGTTGAGTATATGGTATATTTAGTGACATATTATAAAGGGATGCCTGCGCCGCAATGGAATTCTGCCGCCTTTTCCCTTATAATTTGATATTACTATGCCATGCTAATGAGGCCAAGCCGCTTATGTGTCACCTCATCTCAAGGCATTATTCGAACAGCACCACGAAACAGCTCAAAATTTGTAACCATTGCAATTTGGACAAATTAGCGTTTTGACATGATCATACCTATTTTTAAATTTTTCAAAGGCGTGTCGATCCACCAATAATTCATGATATCGATTTCCAATCAAAATCTATTGAAAAGTCTTGCTAAAACCTTCAAAGTGCCTGGAGGATACAAAACAATTTTTGGTTCGATGCCACGATAGTAAGCACCATACGTGATGTGCCGTACAATATTTTCAAAGCCAAACAATTTTTGTACCAACGTGGACACACAACACAAACGAGATATCAAGCATTCAATGTAACATCAACCACACTTTCGTATCGTCCCCATGTTATCACATTGCCTGTCTAGGCATTCCAACACATAGCTAACTTTATTGCAAAGACAACGTGTAAACGGTTGTGATGAGCACAATTTGTCTTAAAAAGGTGTTAATTAAACAGGTAAATCCCATTGGAATTTGGGTCATTACCAAAGCACTTCTTATTGCAGCAATCCGTTTATGGCGCAATGGACGAAAATATCGATATCCATTTGGATATTGAGAGGTAACGGCAAATACGTCAATATCGCCTCAATATTTACAAAATATCAATGAATTAGTCAGCGAATCATTTTTACCAGGAGAAAATACAAATTTCTTTTTTGTTTACCAAAAATAAACAATTTCTTTTTTCTTGGAATCAATGCCAATTTAAACTAAACATTTCATGGAATTGTTTAAAAAATTGTTTTGTTGAGCTTTTTGTTTTATTATTATTATTTTTTTTTTAATTATTAAGGATATTGAAAAATAATTACTTTTGTTTACGTTTATCCTTCGTTGCAGAGTAACACGACTTTTGTTTTCACTTTTTATTTTTTTGAAATTCTTCAAATGTTTTTTTTTTTTGTATTATTATTGATTTGCCGATCACAACCAACCGTTTAAGTGAAAACCACTTGTGTAACTGACACAACGTCTGCCAATGAGTTTCGTTAAACACTCACTGATCATCAACATCGGCAGCAACAATACCAGAAACCTCAAAAATGTTTTTTTTGTATTGAACGTAATACACAATGAACTGAGAGAGCAGTACAAGAATTTAGGCCCAATATGAATGATTTCGATTTCGTTTTGTTGGCTAGCTGGCGGGTTGGCTGGAGAGTAGTGGCGCTATTGTTTATACTCTGACGCTCTGTGTGTGCATGCATTAGCTGCTGCTGCTACCGCCGACGTTGAACTTTTTTTTTGAATTGTTGCCTCAGCTCAGCAGTAGCAGCAGGCACCTATGGATCACCACATTTCGCCAAAGGTCTGGGGCGCGTGTAATCTTTCGCTTCCAACTTTTCGTTGTGCGCCTAACTCAAAAGAAAGAAAATTTTGGTTGCGTCACAATGGCAAATGCTGATATCTTATTTGTTTATTTTCAATCATTTACGACTTTGCACTTTGCGCCTTTATTGTGTGTGCGGTGGGGAATTGGAACAATACAATTTTTCATCAACAATGTCATCGAATGGGTTACTACTTATTCTGGAATTCTGCATACGAACAATGCTATTTGTGAGAAAGTCGTATTGAGTTCTTTTTCTATTTCCATGTGCGTCTTATCTTTATTGGGGAAATGCAAGCTGATAACTTTTGGACGTCTATAGTTGTTTTTATATTCTATATCTATTGATTGCTTGGTTTTTAGGTTTGTCGTCCGATTGGCAAGTTGGAGGGAAATTTTGAAAGTCATTTGATAAGCCAAGAAGCCATACCTTTGAATTAGTAGCAGACAAAACCATGCTATCTTTATTGGATAATTAATATTATTTAATTTTTTTTCAAAAGGTGCGTATCGTCTGATATGCTTTTAAAAAGTTCGCATGGGAATAACTAGCCAGTGACCTTTTTTCCATTAGCTAATGTAAATACATATTGTTGTTTTACTCTTTGTTCTCTCAACAGCTTCTTTTGTTCTCTTGATAGGCTATTTCCTCATTGTCATTAAAATAGAAATTGTGGCACTTTGTACTTTACATGTTTTTTTTTAAACAATAAATAACGCAATAACTGAAATTAAAATTTTGGGGATAGAAAATACATATAGAAGCGAAGAGGAAAGATTTATAGAGTTAGGATTGTGGTTTGTCTGGGGAATGTCTTCGGCCAAATACCATATGATGATGGTATCCATGGTACAATGCAGAGAAGGTGGGGTAAGTTGGAAAATTTTGCAAGTAAAGAGGTAGGTCTATGATACCATATGATTTTAATTTTTTTATTTTCTTGGCCTAATATGTCATCTTTATTTGTTTATGTATGTGTTTTCTTTTGAATAACAAAAAAATTGTTCAGAAAAAATTCAAATTCGGGTGTTTTCAAAATGTTCATTTCAACGCATGCATCGACAAAATCTAGAGTTTTTGTAGCGGAATTATCCTTTAGAGATATATAGTACATGATTTTGAAAAGAAGTGTTGACCTTTCATTCAGTTATCGCGGTTTTCAATTATTTATTCAAAATATATGCAACAAGTTGTTTGATTTTTTATTGTTTTGATACTAATTCTGACATTACAAGCCAAACAGGTAGACCTCTATACTTGCAATTTTTTCAAAGTTGACCTACCTTCTCTTCATTGTACCATGGAATTACTATTAAAATACATTCAAAAAGTAGATAAATATTATATAAACAAAACAACTTGTTGCATTGATTTTGAATAAATAAACAAAAAAAAAACGCGAAAATTGAATGAAAGGTCTACCTTTATTTTCAAAAATATTATCCTATATTTCTGTTAAGATTTATTTCGCTATAAAAAATGAACTTTTAATACCCTCCCTCCATTGTAAAACAATTTTTAATAAAAGTATTTGAATTCAAACGTGGATAATGTTGTTAATTTTTTTAGAAAGCCATAAAGTGGGTGAGACCGTTATATGGAGGCCATACCAAAGCGGGAACCTATTTTGGCAATTTCATACTTCAAGGATTTTCACCTACCAAGTCTTCTTAAATACTACATTTGAAACAATTTCGTGGGTAAATGTGACTTGGATTATCAAAATACCGAATATCGGTGGGTATCGTTATATGTGTGCTATAGTAAAACGTGGACCTATATATACAAAAAGTCTCGCCACCGGAGCTAGAACCCATTATGGCCTACAAATACCAATTTTTAGACAAATTCGTAGAAAAATTTGACAAAAAATCATCAAAATACCGAATATAGGGAGGTACTGTTATATGGCGGCTTTATCAAAACGTGGACCGATATATCTCAATTTCAATACCAACTTATCTCAGACACAATACAAATTGTTCTGCTAAATTTTGAGGCTCTACGTCAAATAATGTCGGATCACGGACATCATTAAAAACGACTTGGAATTTTATGCTGACCATGAATATATTTTATGGAGTCTACGATGAATATTTAGGGATGTTACAAACGCAAGGTGGGGGCATAAAAATCGATTGGATTCTGTGCCCTATCTTGATTTCATTGTATCATGATGGGATCCATGTCTGAGAAGATCGTAAGAGTTTCTATCCCCCAACTGCCCAAGTAGATGTTCAATCGTCTCTAAAACTTCTTTATCTATTGTGCCATGTTGAGGTCAGATATGTGATACTGCAATGGTCAGTCAATAGGCCTATCACTATTCTTTGATAAGTCCTACTAAGTGATAGAATAGAGCTTATTCTTCTGCTCGAGATTATCGGTCAGATGACCTTAACAGACTCATCAATCGGTAACCAGCCATTCCGTGCAGTGTAAATATGTCCTGGAACCCAGCGAAGCTTAATGAGTCCACGTGTTTGAGGGAGGGTTTTTTTGTTGTTAAGAGTGGCCCTCGATTTAATGCCACTTCATAGCTTTGAGGGGCGCTTGACTATCTACACATACAGCAACTGTTCCTCTAATGACACTGCAGTGATCCCTAAACATTTCGGCTGCCTTCTCGTTTGCAATAATCTCCGCCCGACAAAACGCTACAAATGTCATTATGCTGATATGAGTGTTTAAAGATTGGATTATAGCGGAATATACCATCTTGAAGTCTTATGTATAAATGACCAGACCGTCCAGAGGAGGTTCACCACCAGCACGGGCAAATTTACTGAAAGTTTATTAAAACATTATCAAAAAGCTTGCTCTGTTAAGAAAGTTCATCCCGCTCTTCTTTCATTTTATGGTCAGTTTTGTTCCCAGAAGCAGATATTGGGTCCAAATTTACAATGTTGGACATTAAACCACCAACAATTATCGATCCCTCGTCGTTGGCAGCAATTGGGGCTTTGTTACAAAATTTTGCGGAAAGATTTGGGTGTGAAGCCAAGTGCAAGAAATTAATGATAAACGACCTACCGCAGCGCAAAATTTTTTGGAAAGTTGGGCAAAGATCTGCTTTTT
The DNA here is from genome assembly GCF_030504385.1 of Musca domestica. NCBI lineage: Eukaryota > Metazoa > Arthropoda > Insecta > Diptera > Muscidae > Musca > Musca domestica. The sequence goes on from NW_026712409.1 coordinate 10,471,488, forward strand.
TATCGAATAATCGAGCCAGGGTGCCAATTTGGTTTATTTAGTTATAAATGAAATTAAAATACCTTACAAGAATAAAGTTACTATCTTTTCCTTTGAAAATGTTTGATTATATATTCAAAAAATTTTGATCTATTATTAATAGTTATTATATTTTTGCATATGAATTTAAAATTAATTAAAAAATAACCCCATGACATGATGGTTATGAATAGAAATCGATTACAGCGTTCCCCTATAATTATTAATAGCCCTTATTAGATCAAAGAGGGTTTTCACTTTTTTAATTAATCATTATTTATTGCGTAGCCGGCTACATAATAATGAAATTACTGTAATTAACAAAAGTACCTGGTTCAATGCGATTAAATGCTGGCTGAATGCGACAAATTAGGGTAATTGAAATTGCATGTTGGTGTATTTATTTATTTTTTAATTTGCAAATTGGATTGTTAAACCTATAGGATATGTGAATAAAGCAATTTGATAAAACTACATCAATTTAGACAATTTAAGGGCCAAATGCAAACACTAAATGTTCCTGCCTTCCTTGTGTGGACCATGTTCCTGTCTGCCAAAATCGAACGATCAACAGCATACGATAAAGTGCAATGTATAAGAACTGACCACTCATATACAGTCAATTCTGCATAAAGGGAATTCTTGAAAATTTTCAATGTGTACCAATTTTTTTTTTATTAAAAGCTGGGGCCATTCTCTATATAAGGTCGACCAGTAAGCCCATCCAACAAATAGTCAGAAGACAAAATTGTGAGAGTCTGAAACAACTACGTTTATTGTCAAATTTTGGACAAAAGTAGGCTTCTTGGTCGACCTTATATAGGCCACGGCTCGGCTTGTTTTAAGTAACAAGTAAGGCCTACATAAGATCGGCCAGGAAGACTATGTTTTGATTATTAACATAATATTAATTTAAAATGTTTTCCGAAAATAGGATTTGATTTTAAGAAATTGATTTTTAGTGAATGGACTTGATTTTAGTATCGTACCATTGTTAACCAAGAAATCGCTGAAATGCCCACTATACAAGTCCAAAATACCATTCCAAAACCAATTACCCTCTATTGCATAAATTGCGACATAAAAAAATGGTGTAATTTATAGCGGTACCCAGTTCATACCGTTTAATTGAATGCGACAAATTAAGGTAATTGAACTTGCAGTTTTGCATGTTGCTGGATTTTATTTTATTTTTTCTAAATTGGAAATAATCATTAAATCCATATGATAAACAATTAAAGCAATTTAATACAATGTACCAATATAAACAATTTAATGACACAATGCAAGACTTTGAATGTCCCTGTCGCTTTCCTCATCTAGATAAATATTTTTTTTATCGAACGATCAATAGCATAGGACAAAGTACAACGTGCAAGAGCTACAGGCAAATCTGCATAAATGGAAATCTTCGTTAAAAAAAGTTAAACAAATATATTTTTTTGATTGAGGAAAATTGAGTGAACATATTTTTGTTAACAGGAATAGAAAAAAAACTTAAAAATTTAGGACCTGTGTTCATTCTATTATTAAGAGAAAAACTAACGAAAGAGTGAAACAGAAAAACGAGTAAAAAAGCTGTAAGTTCGGCCTAGCCGAACTTTGAATACCCTCCCATTTGGAACGAATTTGGCAATTCTCAAAAACAATAAAATCCGTTAAAAATTTTGTTAAAATCTTAAAAATACCGAATGTAGCTGTTATATTACTGTTTTGTCATAAGCCATATTCAAATGCGAAGCTAGAAAAAAGAAATCGGTGAATAATGTACCTAAAATCATCAAAATACCGAATATCGGGAGGTACTGTAATATTGGAGCTATGCGAAGACGTGGACCTGCACAGACAATTTTCTGCCTTAGGCAGTAGTATCCATTACTAAACTTCGAATAATGCCGCTAAAATTATCAGAATAGCGAATATCGGGGGGTACCGTTATATGGGGGCTATACCAAAACGTGGATCTACATGGACCATTTTCAATACCAAAAGTCTTGCAGATATCAATCTACTTCAATTCGTTTGGAAGCTAGAGTGATTTCCACAGACGGAAGGACATCGCTAAGTCGACATAGAATTTTATGCTCATCAAGAATATATGTACTTTGTGGGATCTAAAATGTATATTTCGAGGTGTTACAAACGGAATGAAAAACTTAATGTACCCTGTATATTATGGTGGAGGGTATAACAAGGGGAAAATAATTTTAACGCGTTGTCTTTAGTCATTGTACTCTTCCAACTAATTCTGGAATGACTGCTTTATTCTCCAAGGCAGATTGTGCATAATTTGCTTCCCAATGTCTCTCGCCGCAGATTGTTGGACACTTACAGAGTAAATTCTCGACCGTTTCAGTTATATAAGGAGATGATGCCTATTGTGAACACTACCGAATATCGGGAGACATCGTTAAGGGTATTTCCTACATCAAAAAACACCAACAACTCCTACAATCTGGCTTATATGGGGACTATACCAAAACGTATACCACTATGACCCATTTTCAAAACTAAAAAATTTACGCACTCAAAATATATTTAAGTAAAATTCAACTTTCTTCATTTCGTTTGAAAACTAGAGCTTTTTTCACCGACAGATAAACAGAAAGGGTAATTATGGCAATTTCAAAAATTTTATATACCATCCATACTAAGATGAAGGGTATAAAATGCTAAAACTATAAATATATTAAATTATACAATACCATAAAATTTTGTTTTAATTACCAAAACTGTTTGTGATGGCCTAAAAGTATGCTAGAACAATTTGAAAAAAATATTTTAAAGCCCCTTTGCATTTGACTCTAACACGACATGTATAACCTATAATACCGCTTAGCTAATTCAGCAACTTTATTCGATCAAAAAGATGTTAAAATTGAACGTGAGAGAACAAGAGAAAATTATGAAGAAGTTACAAAATAGAGTCCGGGCCTAGAGTTATCCCATGTTTTTATTCCCAGTATTCACATTTTTTAACGCCTAAAAGTATGCAATACTTTAATTACAATATTATATCATGAACAAAAATATTAATGACAATATCACAAGGTCTGTAATATTCTCGTGCTCATAGGCGTTCAATTTGCTATATCATAGTTTACTTATCACGGTTCTATACCATTTGGCATTCGGTTGGTTCTTAATTATAATTTGGTTTCTTCTTGGAACGAATTTCTTTTTTTTTTTTTCAAAATATAGCCCGATTTTTATAAAATACCAATTTTCTTTTATGCATATCTGTTTGGCCTCGATCCAATGCAAATTTCATTAATGCAGAAGCAACTGTATTCCATGCCACAGCACGCCGCCCGCATACGCAATCACACGAGATTGTCAACGCACACACATCAGACGGACGAAGAACATCCATGCCAACATATTAACCAATCACAATTGGTTTTCAAGAACATGCCATCGGCAAAAAACTAAAGGAGACTGGAATCAACAAAACCATAAAAACAAACAGATAAAGATGAATGAAAATCGTACTTTTAGTCAAAGATGTGAATATGAAATGAAATACCCAGACATTATGCTCACACCGACCACTTCATCGACGAGATTAAATCATGGATTTCCTTCTTAAAATGCACTTCCACATTCTCGCAGCATTATTCATCCGGTTAACACCACTCTTCAGCATGTGGACATGTTGCATATTTTTTATTTTTGGTGATAATAAAAGAATATATTATGTTATTACATCATGCCCCCTCTCAGCTGTGGCTGGCAACGGTACGACGACGGGCTATTTCACAAAATCCAATCGGACGTTGTAATCCCATACTGAATAACACTAACAACAACCCAACAAGAGTGAGAAAAACTTTCACTTGAATTTTCTACTTTTCCTCAGTGCGATTAGATTTCGTCTTAATTTGTTGACAAACTTTCAACTTACTTGGTTTTGTTGAATGTTTTGTTATTTTACTTCTGTTTTTTTTTTTCTACCGTCACCGATGGCGGTTTTCAAATTTCACTTCTTTTTAATAAAAGTTAATATAAATTTTGATTTAAAAAATCCCTGGAATTGTTCCCTGTTTTCTAAATGTCTAATGAATGTTTTTCTTTCGTCGGCACTGAACACTCAACTGACAGCCACTTGCCACCATGGGGCGTGTTCAGTGCGAAGAGAGCAACAGCCGTGCAGACTGTGTTTAAATGTCACAAACAGCTGTTGGCCAACTGCATTAAAGGGAAACGTAAGATGTAAAGCGTAAAACTATTAGAGAACGTAAAGTTTCAGAGAATGTGTAAGATTAAAACACATTAATAAATATGGTAAGGTCTAGCTCTTCGTATAGCCCTAATATAACGGCACCTGCCGATATTCGGTATTTTTATGATTTTAGCTACATTGTTCACTGGATTTTTTTAAGTTTCGCATGAACCACAACAAAATGGTTTATGACAAAAGTTGCATATGCAGGTCCACGTCTTGGTAGAGACCCCAATATAACGGCTATATTCGGTATTTTTAAGGTTTGAACAGAATTTTTAACGGATTTTATTGAATTATTTGAAAACTTCCAAATTCGATCCAAATAATGGAGCGTGTTTAGAGTTCGGCCCGGCCTGAATTTACTGTTTTTCAATAGTTAGTTTCTATTTCTAATAGTTGTTGTATTTCTAATAGCCAGTAAATAAATGCTCTGTTCCAGAACCTGCAAGAATCTACTAATGTTTAAATTTTGCTCCATATCATAAAGGAAAATATCGCAGTAAAAGTTATAGAAAAAATTTTAAGATTTTTTAAGAAATGGGGTTCCTGACCTATACACATGCATCTGACTAAGCATTCATTCACTCATTCACACATATCGATTTTAGCCAACAAACTTCTAAAGGTTGTTGACACAATATGCGACGTATTAGCCGAATATTAAGCAATAGACACAAACGTGTATTTGCGCAGTCAAATAAAAAATTATTTGGCATTTTGTGAAACATCTGTTTTGTAGAGTTCCATTGACCTAAATTTTTTTTGGCAATCATTCAAAAAAAAAAAAAAAAAAATTAGAAACAAACAAAATTAAATGCATTTATGAAAATAGAATTCACTGGCTTGGAATTGAACTTTGGAACTTTTATTTTTCAGATGGTTACCGGGACCAATAAAACGCAAGAAATATTGGAATTTACAATATTTGAACATTACTCAACATAACCACATTCATCATGTTCAACAGTTTCCTGCTCATACCTCCTCTAAAATGTCCTTAACTTGATAAAAATCGACTGGAAGTGTGATTTCGAAAAATTTTAGAAATATATATATATATCTGATATGAAAGACGAGCAAAGATCCCTAAAAATTGGTGCTTCGAATGGCATTGAGGTATTTTCTGCCTAGAAATCTTCAGCACCAGTTCGTGGAAGGAAAAAGGAAGCTATTGAAAACCTCAGCAACCAAATGAGGACATGATATTGAACCTAATTTTCAACGATGTAGACCAGGTAAGTCAATTAATTATATTGTTTTTTTCATCTTTTATATATTTTTTATTTAAAATTTAACTGAAAAAGAAAATTCATAATTTTACGCCAGGCAAATTGTGGTAATTTTCGAAATATCCCACAAATAGTCTTGACAAAAACCATACGTTTTATATGTGTTGTTGACACCCTGTTTTGTCAATAATTCAGCATCAACAGGGCGATATTTTTTATAGCAAAGAATTTATATAGCTAACACATAAACCACAATAAAAAAGAAGGAACCATTTTAATTTCAATAGGGTAGTAAATTAACTGATGCCTAATACTTAATTAAGCCATAAATTGCAAATAACTGCTATGTTCCAGAACCTGCAAGAATCTACTATTTTTATACCCAGCCATATGGCTAGGGAGGGTATACAGGGTGAGCTAAAAAAACTGTAACAAAGTCAAATGTTAATTTTATTGAATGAAAACAAAAAATGTCGGAAATAGCATCAAATTTTAGAATAAGTTTCCATTTGTTCGAATTGGTCACCTTTGGCACGAATTATGACCTTTAAACGGTCAATGAAACCGTCACATGGTGCCCGAATGTTGCTCTGCGGTATCATCACTATGGCCGGCGGTTGAGTTCTGATGGTCAACCGAAGGTGCACATTTTCAGCTGACATCTTTGGCAATTAAACACGATCATTTTGTTTGTTTACAAACTGCTGGACAACGAATGTTTTCTCATCGGAGAAAACTAAATTCGGCACTTCACCACTTTCGGCCAAGTGGAGCAACTCTTTAGCTCTTTTGAGCCTATTTTCTTTCTGTTGCGGTGTAAGTTCTTGCACTTTATGGAATTTCAATGGCTTTAATCTGTCCACCCCTTCTGGCACCTCCCCCACAAAAGGTCAAAAACACAGAAAAAGAAAGGATTATTCTATTTTCCTCTAAATTTGCGAAACCTAATATTTGCATCAGTGCTAGGTCAGGTCGACTCCATAAAGTACCTCCATCACCAAGGGTCAACATTTTGAATAATTATAAATGTGATGTTAGTGTCCGATTGTCTTCAGATTAAACACATAAAAATATTTTTATTTGCCCAAGGTCTGTTGTAAAGATTGAAGATATCGATCCACTCTTTCTAGTACCTCCCCCACAAAGGTTCAAATTTTTGAATATTCATGAAGCTCATGAAACGCCAAAATAATATCCGATTCCATTCAGACTTGGCACATCACAATATCCCTATCAACTCAATATCTGTTACAAAGATGGTAGAGATCGGACCATACCTTCTGGTACCTCCCCCACAAAGGGCCAAATTTTTGAATAACCAAAATGACTATAAAAACCGAAATAAGCACCCGGTTCTCTTCAAATTTCACACGTCCCATTATTTCTACTAATCTACTATCGGTCCACTCCTTCTGGTACCTTCAGCACAAAGGGATAAAATTTTGAATATCCATGAAACTCATAAAACGCGATATTAACTTCCGATTCCATTCAGACTCGGTAAATCTCAATATTTCCATCAACACAAGATCTGATATAATGATGTTAAGATCTGACCACTTCTTCTTCTGGTACCTCCGCCACATAGGGTTAAAGATTCTGCGAACCTCACCCACAAAGCGTCACAATTGTCAATACTTTCAGCTGACAGAACTTACGTAACATGTCAGCGATTCTTTACAACTTGCTATATCTAAATATTTCTCTCAACCAGAAACCTGAGATGAATATGGCATTTATCGGAATTTATGATTTCGCATAAAATTGAATATAAATGTTCGATTTTTCGGTAATTTTGCCCATACCAATATTTTTAACTGTATTAGATGAAGCATGAAAATGGAATACTTCGGTCGACTATATCTGGTACCACTCGCACATTTTAATAGCTTCAAAAAATTATCAAATAGTCCAAACCTGACACTTCGCAATATTTATATCATATTTATTGAGGTCCAATGCGGAATCGACAATATTGGCCTATTCTTTCGGAAACTATTCCATAGTTGACCCTCTAATTTGAATAATCATAACATAAGGCAAAATCTCTTTAAATAATCGAATAAATTGGCTGAAGGTATATATCTGCCGGCAAAACCGAATGATACCTTTTATATTATTTTCATTTAGAGTAGGGTGCATCTGATTCCATTCCAACAGTTCCTTGCTTATTTCTTGCAGCTCTCTTACAACCACACAGTCAATTTAAAGAAAACCTGTTTTGGTATAGCTACGCTCCACACTTACCATCCGCAACAAGTAATGCAGGCGATATTATTTTGTTTCTCTCTTCTAAGCGTTACTGCATCCATAAATTGTTATCAAGATCAACTGATGTTGCGGTCGACCGGTCGGTCGGTAGTCGGTTGATCGGTCTAGCGCTGATGCTGCTGCTACTGCGAATGATGCAGAAACAAGAATTCCCAAGACAAATTCCAAGTAATAAAATATGTTTTTTATTGTTGTTGACTCTAAACTTGTTTTCAATGGCTCGATGATGGTATGTGGGGAATAACTTCGTCAAGACCAAAGCCAAACTATGTTCCCGCCTTGTGTCACGACTTCATGGCAAATGTAAATGGTTCAATCCACATCGCCAGGGTTTAACAAAAATATGAATAATATTTACATTTTATTTTTCTACGGCAAAACCAACTACAACTTTCTCAGACTTTAAATGCAATTCATTAGATCGACACAAACAAACAAACAAACATGCAACAAAAACAAAAATGACATAAATTAATTAATATTTTTTGTTAATACCAAAGAAAAAAAACAATGTTAGTGAATGATGTGTGTTTGATAGAGCGACGACAGACAGGCTGACTCATCGTTGCTTCTAGGCAATCGAATCGAACGCTTAGATTGTGGTTTGGTTTCAATACGGATCAACGTTGCTGCTGTTGCCGATAAAAAATTAATATCAACATTTTATTGCTTCTATTCGGCGATGTTATTATGTTTAGCTAAAATTTGTTTTACTGCACAGTGGGCAAAATTCATATTTTTTAACAAAAAATTATTCATACTCCCAGGCCTGGGAGTTTCCATCATGTTAGAATTGAGTTAGGTTCTACGAAAGGCGTATGAACAGACACACGTCCTGACATTCTAGGCCTCCCGGCAAGAACACGTCTTCCCAATTGTAAAGATATTCCTCTCAGGTCAGAGGGGCATACCAATCTCCTAAAAAAAACAAAAATTAAATCAAGTTGCCGATTCATATATTTTAGCGGTATAAATCGGTGAGACCGTATGACCTTATACCAGCGATGTTACGGAATCCATTCTCACTTGTATATGTATTTCTGTGAGGACTTTGAAGGAGTCAACGCAGTAGCCAGGTTTTGCAAGGTACTTTCAAAGGAAACCAAGTCAGAATACATATTCTCAACAGTAGAGACATCGGGAGCAATTCGATTCCTCTCAAGTCCGGGGGAAAGGGGGAAAATAACTTATATGGGCCATTGATACCTTTCAGCCGTGATGTAACAGAACTCATCATTACTTTCATACGACATCCCGGAATCGATCTATAAAGCCTGTCTGTATCAATCATATACACATCGTCTATGGAGAGGGAGAGGCCACAGTGACCTATATACCTAAAGCTAGCAAACTAAGTCAAACAACCACGAAAGACCTTATACCAATCACTGTATCATCATTTCTTCTAAAGACTCTGGAAAGCCTAATAGATTTGGTTACAAGAATGGAGTTCAATTGTTCTTTGATGAGCAACTCGCAGCATGCCTACATATAGGAAAGTCTGTTAAAAGGTGATAGGTATATATCATTTGATACGGCTAAAACGTGCCTCATCGATGGGTTTTGATCCTAAATCTCTCAGGACATTTAGAGTAGATCTAGAGGTGTTCGTCCGTCTGTCTGGCTGGATGATCCGAGCGGTAACTCTCGAAGGGAGTATCCGATTTGGTCCAAACATGGTACATCGTCATATTATTATCACATTTAGATCGAGTTCGGAAATGGGCAATATCGGTCAATTCCTTCTGGTACCTACCCCAAAAAAGGTCAAATTTTTCAAAAAAAAAAAAAAATATTTACTGCACAGAAAGAGAAAGGATAATCCGATTTTGTTCCAAAACCTGCATTTGCAAATCCTTATAATTGCATCAGTGCTAGTTTAGGTGCGAAAATGGACAATATCGGTCCACTCCATCAGGTACCTCCCCCTACAAAGGGTCAAAGTTTTGAATAATTACAACACTTATAAAATGTGACTAAGAGTTCGATTGCCTTCATATTTCACGCACCACAATATTTTTATTAAACCATGATCTGGTGCGAAGATGGAATATATCGGCCCCCCACAAAGGGTCAATATTTCGAATGTACATGAAGCTCATAAAACGCGATGTTAACATTCAGACTTGGTACATCTCAATATTTTCATCAACGCAAAATCACTTATAAAGATGGTGAAGGTCGGATCATTTTTCTTGGCACCTTCCCCACATAGGGTTCGAGATTTTTAAAAACAAAACCCTCAAAGATAGCGAAATAAGTATCTAAATCTCTTCAAACTTCACATATACAGGGTGAGATAAAAAACGGGAACAAACTCAAACTTCATGATTTTTACATTTTTTAAGTTATTGAATGAAAGCAAAAAATGTCGGAAATAACATAAAATTTTAGAATATCTTTAGATTTGTTCGAATTGGTCAGCTTTGGCACAAATTATGGCCTTCAACAGCCGTCACACACTGCCCGAATGTTGCTCTGCGGTATTTTGGCCCATTTCCGGCGAAGCGCTTGCTTGAGGTGATCGACATTTTGCTATTTTTTAGTGCCAACCTTGCTTTTCAAAACACTCCAGACACAATAGGGTGGCGATAGTCCAACGGATAGGTATCCGGAGATTATGGTGGCCATTGTACGCTGGAAATGAAGCGAGGAACCTCATTTTGAAACCATTATTGGGTGGCGCGTGCTGATTGCGATGGTGCTGATTCCTGTTGCAATGTCCAAGGACTGCGACCAAAATGTTTGCGTGCCCAATGCTTTAATACATCCTCCAGAATATTTTCGCGATAATATTCGGCATTTATTCTGTTGCCACGGTCGATTAATACGAGCGGAGAGTGACCATCGGCTGTTATGGCGGCCCACACCATCATCATGGCCGGCGCTTGAGTTCTGGTGGCCAACCGAAGGTGCATATTTTCAGCTGACCTCTTTGGCTAGTAAACACTATCACTATGTTTTTTTACAAACACTATGTTTTTTTACAAAGACAACGAATGTTTTCTCATCGGAGAAAACAAAATTCGGCAGTTCATCACTTTCGGCCAAACGAAGCAACTCTTTAGCTCTTTTGAGTCTATTTTCTTTCTGTTGCGTGGTATGTTCTTGCTTTTTTTGGAAATTATATGGCTTTACCCCGAGCTCATTTTTCAATATTTGCCGAATGAAATATTGCGATATGTTCAGCTTACGAGCCATTTTTCGGGCACTGCGACGCGGGGTGTTCGATCAAGTCGTTTCTTTACTTTTCGAACCATTTCTGCTGATGTTGCGGTTTTCTTTCGTCCACTTCCTTAACGTCGGGCTACGCTACCAGTATCACGGTAACGAGCGATGGTACGCGAGACCCAAAAGATTTATTCACATTTGAATGCTGGAGTGCTCTAAAGATAGCCACTTGTGGTTTTCCAGCCAAATATAAAGAAATCACACTATCACGCTTGAATTCCATCACGGATAACTTTTTTTCTGGAAAATTCTCACCAAAATGTTTTTGTACACTTGTAAACCATATAATGAGCTATCACTGGAATAATTTTAACAGCTGTCGGACGAGGGGCTTAGAAATTAGAGCAATCTGAAGCTCTTTGCGGTTTTTTCAACTCACCCTGTAAATATTCGATTTTCTTGTAATTTTGCCCATACCAATATTTTTAACTGTATTAAATGAAGCATGAAAATGGAATGATTCTGTCGACTTTATCTGGTACCTCACGCACATTTTAACTTTTCCTAAAATTTTCATTTATAGCTCATATAAGGTGAAGGATAAGGCCCAAAATTGGCACGTTGCAACAATTATATGATACGAAATGGATAATATTGGCCCATTCCTTCGGAATCTACTCCATAGAGGGTCAACAATTTGAGTAATCATAACAGAAGTCAAAATAGATTTAAATAATTGAATATTGACTGAGGATGTACATCTGTCGGCAAAACCGATTGATACTTTTTAATTTGTTTATTTAATATTTTATAAATTATTTAATTTTGTTTTTTTTTAGTATTTGGTATTATGGGGTATAGTGCAGCAGCGTTCTTCAAGGCGTGGACTCATAACTTTTTATGCTAATTGTTGGTACTTCCCCCGTTTGGCGATTGACTACTTCTAATTCAATTTCTTTGCGGGGAATTTTTCAAGTCTTCCAGTTTTACTGCGGATTTTTTTTGTATTTGTTGTTGTTTTTGCGGTTAATTTTGTTCCTCCTCTTTTCTCTCTCGATTATATTGTAATGAATATTTTGTCATAGATGCATTTGGGAATTTTTATTTTCCCTCCCATTTTGATGAAGTCATTCGCGGCGGTTTTCACATTTATTTTGAAATTAAACACAGTCGAGCACTTGCATTACCAGACATAAAAAAACGATTTGGATATAGATTAGTAATACTATACTTTTTTTATTTTTTCTCTCATTTTTTACTCTATTTGTTGTTGTTTTTTATTCATTTTTACAATTGTTTTTTTTTTTTCTTTCTTTTTTCTTCTACACTTTTTTCTCTCATTACTTATAACTAAAAAAATAATAATAAAATATCACATGTTACTCATGTTATATATATAAATACACACTAAATAATCGTAGCTAAATTAGCCAATCTCTGGCAACATATTTCTATGCTGAGAATTTTGTTGTCAAGTCCAATAGGGTTGTAGTTGTTGTCTCTAAACTTGCGGCAGGACAGCCATCATGGTCATGATCGTGACCTTCGCCTGAAAGAAAGTGGTAAAAAATAGATGGGAGTTATTAAGCGGGATATATATTAAGTTATTTATAAAAATATAAATTATTATATAATTATAACATAATTATATAATTATAATATAATTATACCCTACACCACATAAGGGTATGCGTAAGTGTATAATGTCTTTGTGTATTTGTTTGTAACAGGGAGAATGAAGCGAGATATACCCATAGTTACTTTTGAGGATCTTTCATAGAGTCACTTTCTGAGTCGTCCGTATTTTTGTGAAGAAAGTGCAGGTCGCATTTATTATCCGATTGAGATGAAATTTTCCAAACAATGTTTGTTTGGCCCAAGGACGAACCCTATTGAAATTGGCGAGAATCGGTTGAAATTAAGATATAGCTCCGATATATATCTTCAACCGATTTCGGGTTAATTGTGCAACAAAAGGCCAATATCAGTACAAATGACCTGGATTTTTGCACATAAGATCGCAATCAGACTAGAAGCAAGTACATCAAATTTGGAGAGAATCGGTTCAGATATAGCTATAGCTTCCATATATATGTTTCATCCGATTTGGGGTTTAAGGTCCCTTACATTCGTAATATGCTCTCCACAAGAAAGATATTTGGCAGCAAATATCAGATACAGCTCAGAAATAAGTGCCTACAATGTTGTCCTGACCGTTTCAAATTTTATAAATAGCTTCCATATATATCATTATCCGATATCAGATTTATTGTGCACCAAATGGCTAATATCCGCAATAGGTTCAGATATAGCTAAAGCTCCAATATATATGTTTCACCCGATTTGGGGTTTTAGTCCCTCACATTCGCAATATACACTCCACAAGAATAATATGTGGTACCAGGTAACTTATGGAGCTCAAAAATACCTTTGTCAAATTTTGTCAAGAGCGGATCAGACTAGGATATAGCTCCCATATATATCTTTATCCGATTTTAGGTTTTTTTGGGTGGTGGACGGAAGAAAACAGCAACATCAGCAGAAATAGTTCGAAAAGTAAAGAAGCCACTTGATCGAAACCCGCATCGCTGTGGCCGAAAAATGGCTTGTGAGCTGAACATATTCCATTCGGCAAATATTGAAACGAGAGCTCGGGATAAAGCCATTGATATTTCAAAAAAAAAAAAAAAATGCAAGAGCTTACACCGCAAGAGAAAGAAAATAGACTCAAAAGAGCTAAAGAGTTGCTTCGCTTGGCCGAAAGTTGCAGCAGAACTGCCGAATTTGGTTTTCTCCGATGAGAAAACATTCGTTGTCCAGCAGTTTGTAAGCAAACAAAATGATAGTGTTTACTTGTCAAAGAGGTCAGCTGAAAATGTGCATCTTCGGTTGGCCACCAGAACTCAAGTGCCGGCCATGGCGATGGCGTGGCCGCCATAACAGTCGATGGTCGCTCTCTGCTCGTATTAATCAACCATGGCATCAGAAGAAATGCCGAATATTATCGCGAAAATATTCTAGAGGGTTTATTGGGCACCCACACATTTTGGCGGCAGATCTTGGACATTCCAAACAGGACTCAACACCATCGCACTCAGCACGCACCACCCAAGAAAGGTTACAAAATAAGGTTTCTCGCTTTATTTCCAGCGCACAATGACCACCAAAATCTCCTCATACCAAACCGTTGGACTATTGTGTCTGGAGTATTTTGGAAAGCAAGGTTGGCACTAAAAAATACCAAAGTGTCAATCACCTCAAGAGCAAGCGCTTCGCCGGGAATGGGCGAAAATACCGCATAGCAGCATTTGGGTAGCTTATGACGGTTTCATTGGACGTTTGAAGGCCATAATTCGTGCCAAAGGTGACCAATTGGAACAAATCTAAACTTATTCTAAAATGTGATGCTATTTCCGACATTTTTTGCTTTCACTCAATGAAGTTTAAAAAAAATGTAAAAATTATGTCGAATGACTTTGTTGCATGTTTTTATCGCACACTGTATATCATTTAACATGGCTATAACGTGCCTCATCGCATAACGGTTTTAGACTGTAGGTCTCTTTGGACCAAATCCGTTTCAAGACAGTTGGATTCGATCTACTGATATCCGTCCGTCTGTCTGGTTGGTGCGCACGATAAGTCTGGAAGGGAGTAACCGATTTGCTCCAAACTTGGTACATCGTAATATTATCTAACTTATACCGATATCGGAGATGGGCAATATCGGTCCACTCCTTCTGGTACTTCCCCCACAAATCCAAATATTTCTGTCAACCAGAAATCTGGAAAATTGGATATAAAGATTCGATTTCCTTGTAATTTTGCCCATACTAATATTTTTTCTGTATTAGATGAAGTATGAGAACGGAATAATTCGGTCGACTATATGTGGTAGATCGCGCGAATTCTAATATTTTCTAAAAATTATCACATATCTCATATAAAGTGAAGGAACTAGTCGATATAGTCCAAACTTGGTACGACACAATATTTATGTCATATTTATTTAGGTTCGATACGAAATGGACAATATTGGCTAATTCTTTCGGAACCTACTCCTCATAGAGGGTCAGCAATTTGAATAATCATAACTCAATCAAAATATATTAAAATAATTAAACATTGGCTGAGGGTATATATCTGTCGGCAAAACCGCCAGATACTTTTTAACTTGTTATTCACACTTCATGGAAAAAGAATACAGTCAGGGATCTGTTTTAGACTTTTGGTAACTTGAAGATAAAATAATTCCAGTGAACTAACTTGACTTATCTAATGAGGGCAGAGAAAGACTGCATTGTCAAGAACTTAATACCCCAGGGTTAAAATATTACCCACTTCATTGAAAAATGCAATAAGCATTTCAAATCACTGTCAAAAATGGCTTGACACTTATCACAAAATAAAAAAAACGATAATAAACACCCACATAAACTTCTAAGGCCCTGTCAAGCTTTACCGCCATCTATTGAAAATAACATTGCTCTAAATTCTAAAAAAATAATAGGACCTTCACACGTGTATCTTAAACGCATTATGCAGTCACTTGGTAACACATCAACTTTTTTTTTATAATCTTTACATTTATAAACAAACCCCAAGAAGAGAAAACTGCCAGATAACATCTGTTGAACTGTGTAAAGCGCCTCTACAACTGACATTTGTGATCGTCTATGTTTGAATTTATTTTTGTTTAAAATAAGTTGGCAAAGCAGATAAGACAACAATGTTTTAAATATAATAATGTTAACCCAAATGCACCGGCACCGGCACCGGCCACTTGAGAAGATATCAGTGATGGACAGGGAGGGGTAAAATTTATTTATGATTTTTCATACCACTTAAATTATTGTCGATGACGAAAAACTTGATTTTGCAAAAACAAAAAAAAAAAAAAAAAACAAAAAGCACCTATAAGTACATACTTGTTTCAAAATTCCCTGTCTTAAAGCGTATTAAGTGGAAAACATTTTAAGTTTCGAAGAAATTCAAATAACGATTTTCTGAGTAGGTTTTTATGGCAAATGTGCAAATGAATTATAAGGAAATGTATTTTGATTGATTTCAATTTAATTCTGGCAAATTTTAATTTTAGAAATTGCACCATTGAAATATATTTTCGCTACCTCTATCAACCAAACGATTTTGCTCAGAACATTACCAAAGTAAATGTAATAACGCGTTGGGAGCCACTTGCTTTCGTCCATAAAAATTGGTAAAGTTGGTAAGATAAAAACAATATATTTTTATTCTAATGACCCAAATGCGCAGTGTAGAAGATGTTTGTTAAAATACGTTGGGCGCCACTTGGCACACTCTACATTACTTTATTAACCAAAAGATGCTGTTATAGAAACTAAGGAACAAAAAGTATTAACACATAGATGGCGTTTATTTATTAAAGCAGATAACAACAAGATTTCTCTATAATAATACCAACTCAAATACACGGTCCATTTGAGAAGACAATATCAGTGCCGGACGAAGGTTGATTTCAATTTAACTTTAGAAAAAGGAAAAATTTCCTGAATCTTTTTCTGCTTAAGGACAAGGAGAGGGGAATTTCACCCATCGAATAATTGTTTCTTTTTGTAGGAAAAACAGGATGCTGTTTAAGAAATAATACAAATACTGAGGAATAGATGACGTTAGTTATAAAACGGTGGGCGCCACTTGGAATTGTATGCATACTTTTTTTTGATTTTGTAAATGTTTTCAGCTTTTAGGGCTATGAGTCAGAAATATTCCATATCAAATTATGTTCCCTACACTAGCAATCGAAAGATGCTGCTAAAACATAAATATGAAACAATAAAATATTTAGATATATAGATGGCGTTTGTACCAATACTTTGGGCGCCACTTGGCATATAATGTTCGTAAAGCAAATATCAACAATGTTTTTCTTCAATACTTTCCATTCTAATGCAGCGGTAACTTGAGAATTTTATATCAGTAACAGACGAAGGGACACATTTATGATTTTACTACCACTGAAGCTACCATGTGTGACGAAAAACTTGAATTTCGAACAAAACACGTAACGCACATACTTGCTTGGAGCATATTAAGTGGAAGCTATTTTAGGCTTTGTAGAAATACAATGAACAAGTTTTTCTTTTAATTTTCAAACAAAAATACAGAATTCAAATATTTCTCTTACATTTCCTTATAATTTTTTATTTACCATAGAAAACTAATCGAACTAAACGAAACAAGATAATTTTTCTCCAAGGTGGCAGAAATTGCACCATCATTTGTTCCTTATGAAAAAAAATATATGCTGCTCTAGAAAATAAGGAATAATTCAAATATAAGGGTATAGATGGCGTATGTTATAATACGTTGGGAGCCATTTGATTTCGTTCAAAAAGTTGTCATCACAAGTAAAAACAATATACATATGGGCTCTTGAGGTATAGGTGTGGTGGCACACACACTTTAGAGGCTGCTAAGGGATCATGGGGACCACGATCATAGAAAAGTTGAAATAATCCCATTTTTGACGTATAGATGGCGTTTAGTATTCAACTCAGAAATAGTTATCCTAAAAAATAAACAAAATTGCAATAGTTGAAGTGTATATGGCTTGTTTTACATAACATTCAGCGCCATTTTGCAAATTATGCATTCAAAAAGGCAAAGATGGACATTTCAAGTATAGATGGCGTTTTGGTATAAAACATTGGGCACCACTTTGCAGCTTATGCACATACTAAGCTTAAGAGAACAAGTAAAAAAACAGCTAAGTTCTGCCTTTTTTTTCATAAGTAATTTTTTGGCATAGGCCGATTCCGAACTTCAAATACAACAATTGAAACAATTCCGCTGAATAATGTTGCTAAAATCATTAGAATACCGAATATAGAGAGGTACGGTTATATGGTGGCTGTATGAAGTCCTGGATCTGCCTAGGAAAATTTTTGTTAGAGACAGTAGTTCCCATAAATAACTTCAAACACGAAATTTTGAAACAATTCCGGTAAATATTGTACTTAAAACCGTCAACATACCGAATATGGGGATGTACCGATATATGGCGGCTATACGAAGACCTTGACCTGCAAACACAATTTTTTGTCATAGACTGTAGTACCTATTAAGAACTTGAAATACGAAATTTGGAACAATTCCGGTAAATAATGTCGCTAAAACCATCAGAATACCGAATATAGAGGGGTACAGTTATATGGGGGCTATATGAAGACCTGGACCTGCATAGGCAATTTTCTGTCACAGGCTGTAATACCCGTTACCAAGTTCTGATTAGAAATTTGAAACAATGGGGTTATACCTAAACGTGGACTTATATAGTCCATTTTCAATACCAAAAATTCTGCAGAGCATAGACACATCTGAGTAGAATTTTATCAACCTTCTTCCATTCGTTTAGAAGTTACAGTGATTTCTACAGACTGACATACAGACAGGCGGACGAACATCGCTAAATCGACATGGAACTTTATGCTGATCAAGAATATATATACTTTATGGGGTCTAAAATATATATTTCGAGGAATGACAAACGAAATGAAAAACTTAATATACTCTCCATACTATGGCGGAGGGTTACAAAACGTTGGGCGCCACTTATTTAATTTTGAGTGCATTTAAACATACAAAAGTATAAATGGCGTGAATTGGACCGCATTTTCCAACCCATGTTCCCAAAAAGAGACTGCTTAATGGCGTTTGTTACCAAATGTTGAACAATACATATTTGCTTATTTTTTTCGACTCTGACGTACACTAGATAATATCTCAACTGCCTAATTCAATATTACAAATTTGATTGAAATATTGACGAAATGAAGGAAGCTAAGTAGTGTGAAGTTTATATGTCACTTTGGTATAAAAATGATCCTTGTGGTATAAATCTATTTAAAGTAGGAACACAAAAGTAAAAATGGTGTTTTGTGTAAAACATTGGGCGCCACTGTGCAACTTATGCACCAAAAATAGTCAGCTTAAGAAAATAATTTTTAATACAATATTTGAAGTACAGATGGCTTTTGTTGCAAATTTTGGGCGCCACGCTTTGCTTTTTGTGTCCATTTAATCAAAAGTCAACTTAAACTTTTAGATTTTTTAATACAAAAACAATTAATAATATTATCGTTATGTACCTCTGGTATAGACGAGAAAATATAGAAATACCACATTGACATGGCTAATATTTCAAACTGAAAAAAATATTTTAAAATTGAAAAAAGTCATTGAACTTTATATCAAGAAATGTTAATCATTTGCACCTGACTTATTGTTTTTTTGTTTTTGCATTTATTCCGTAACTTGGAATATACATTTGCATTTGGAGACATAATCTACGACTACTGGGTGAGATAAGAAACGGTTGCTTCACATGGCATGGTTAAGCAATTGACGGTTAAATGAAATGCTATTTAATAATATTTTGTGTAATAAAACAAAACGAAGGTGTTAATCTTGGGCAATGTTAAAAAACAAAATACATTCCTTTCAACAAACAGTGGCCAAGGGGAAATTCAGAATAGTCAAAAAAGAGTGTCAAATATCTAAAAATTTTGAAAAAAATATTCTGTAAGAATAATTTTATTGAAAAGTCTAGTTTCCGATCTTGGACAAAACGTACCTCCATATGAGAGTAGCAAATCCTTGAAATCCGTTTTCGAAAAATATATATTCCTTCTTGCCTTTGTCTTAAACTTTTTTCGTCCCCTTGATTTAAACACGAGCTCATGATGACACTGACATTATCTTGTCTATCCAAAGTGTATATCTCTTATCGGTCATTTAATTATGACTATCAAATTTATTTATTTTTGTTTTTGGCCCATCAACGACGTCAATAGGTATAGAAATAGAAAACCTGAAATCTGATTAAATTTGGCAGCATTTGTTAGAAAGTAAAACTCCCAGACTAATTTCAAATAATCCATGATGAAATTACGATAGTGACTTTAGGTGAAGGGGGGACTGACAACTTTGTTGTTATCTTTTAAATGTCAGCAGATTATTTCCATGTTTGGTGTAGTGCAA
The DNA here is from genome assembly GCF_030504385.1 of Musca domestica. Lineage (NCBI taxonomy): Eukaryota > Metazoa > Arthropoda > Insecta > Diptera > Muscidae > Musca > Musca domestica. Next base: position 10,491,423 of record NW_026712409.1, read on the forward strand.
TAACAACAACGGCGCTTGAAAAGCATTTGAATTTATGAATCGAGATATGTACACGAAATATATAAGTCAAGTGCATACTGTTCTGGCAGTTGATTCACAAAAAAAAAAAAAAAAAAATTATACAATTTTTTTTCTATGGTCCTCCAAGAGTATATTGTAGTATAATTACTTTTCAAAGTCTTTAAAATTATGAAAATTGTCATTCCGTTCGTAAAACCTCGAAATATACATTTTACACCCCACAAAGTATATATATTCTTCATCAGCATAAAATTCTATGTCGATTTAGCGATGTCCGTCCTTCTGTCCGTCTGTGGAAATCACTAGCTTCCGAACGAAATGAAGTAGGTTGATATAATTTTACTCAAATGTATATTATGTCTGCAGGACTTTTGGTATTGCCAATGGGCCATGTAGGTCCACGTTTTGGTATAGCCCCCATATAACGGTTCCTCCCGATATTCGGTATTTTGGTGATTTAAGCTACATTATTTACCGGAATTGTTTCAAATTTGGTATTGAAGTTCGTAATCGATACTACGGCCAAAGACAGAAAATTGTCGTATTTGCGCTACGAAATGGGTACTACAGCCTATGTCGGAAAATTGCATATGGGAGTCAATGTCTTCGTATAGCCCCTAAATATCGGTCTATCTTTGGTATTTTGATGAGTATGCAAGTCCACGTCTTCGTATGGACCCTAAAGTAACGGTAACTCTCAATATTCGGTATTTTTAAGATTTTAACAGAATTTTTAACAGAAGAAGGAAGCAAGATCGACCCATAGTTATTTTTGAAGATCTTCATAGAATCACTTTCTGAGTCGATTTATGCATGTCAGTCCGACCGTCCGTCTGTCCATACATTCTTGCGAACAAAATGCACATTTATTATCCGATTGAGCTGAAATGTTCCAAACAATATTTGGACAAACGACAAAGCATATTGTAATTGTGTCCTATATCTTCAACCGATTTCGGATCAGATTTAGAAATAGCTCCCATATATCTTCAATGGCCAATATAAGACCAAATGACTTACATTTTGGTACATCCGACCGAATTCAGTCTAAAAGCAAGTACATCAAATTTGGAGAAAATCTTTTTAGATATAGCTATAGCTCCCATATATATGTTTTATCCGATTTGGGGTTTCAAGTCCCTCACAAGCGTAATATGCACTCCACGAGAATTACATTTGGCAACGGACAACAGATCCTGCTCGAAAATAACTCTGTTAAATGTTATTAAGATCGGTTCTGATTATGATATATGTAGCTCCCATATATATCTTTATCCGATATGAGGTTTATTGCCCACGGAATGGCTAATATCAGCCCAAATGGACTCAACTATGGCAATTCCAACTGAATTCATCCTAGAAACGAGTACTTTAAATTTATTGTAAATCGGTTCAGGTATAGCTATAGCTCCCATACATATATTTTATCCGATTTGTGTTTTAAAGTCCCTCACAAGCGTAATATGCATTCCACGACAATGATAAATTAGATAAAGGTCTGAAATAATTGTATCAATTTTTGTCAAGATCGGTTCAGATTTGGATATAGCTCCCATATATATCCTCAACCGATTTCGGCTTAATTTTGCACCAAATAGCCAATATAAGTCAAATGGCCTGAATTTTGGCATATCCGACCGAATTCAGTCTAGAAGCAAGTACATCAAATTTGGAGATCGGTTCAATAAATTCAGATGTAGCTATAGCTCCCATATAAATATTTCATCCGGTCCTCACACTCGTAATAAGCATTTGACAACAATTATATTTGGTACCAGATATCTTATAGAGCTCGGTAATACCTTTGCAACATTTTATCGAGAACGGCTAAGATTTGAATATAGCTCCCATATATATCTTTAATCCGATTTCAGGTTTATTTATCCATACAGAATTGGATATGCCTCCCATATATTAGTTCCGTCTGAAACCAAACTATGACTGCTCTAAAGCCAAATGTTGATAGGTGGTATGGTCTACTTCAAATAAATTCTTTTGTTACGAGAGCTCTGCTAAATATGCAAAGTGGTGTAGGGTATCATATAGTCGGTCCCGCCGGACTTTTGACTTTTCCTTATTAGTTTTTATTGATTTTATTTATTTATTTTTGAAGATTTCTGTATTCATTCCAAATGGTGGAGGGTATTCAAAGTTCGACCCGAACGAACTTACTGCTTTATAAATTTTTTTAAAGTTTTTTTTTTTTACCATACATTTCATTAGCAAGTGATAGATGTGGTTTCCCTTTCAAGTCAAATATTGAAATTATTTATATTGTAATAAAATTATTGTTCTTCCCTTCCGTACTTTTCAAATGACAAGTCCTAATATTTTTATAAAAAGTTTCCATCGTCCAATCTAAAGCTGCTTCCGTATAAACAATTGCCATATTTAGTGGACATACAACCCACCAACCAACTAGTCTTCATTTAAATCACTTTTTTTGGTTCTGACGTGTGCCATGCGGCCGTCTCAAAGATTACCGCTGGCATACCTCTTTAATATTCAAACAGAAGACAGTAAAAAAACACACACAAAACCCGAACCAACCTCAACGTGTGTGCTATGGCTTACTAATTGTTCAAAAAACAAAAAGAATAAGAAGAAACAAGCAAAAGAAAGAAAAAAAAAAAACAAATAAAAAACAACAATCAAAAAATTAATATCATTGCTGGTACCTACAACGAAGTGTTGCCACCCTCCTCCTTCCCCCTCACATATTTGAAAACTTATCGAAACAAATTGTAGAACAAACCCACTTCAGCTGATAACATAGAATTCTCTGTGCTCTTTTTTGTTTAGCAATCAAACAATTAAATTTTGATGGACTGAATTTTTAAAATGGAGTCGGAGACACGATAACTCGTTAACTTTTCATGTTATTTGTTTGTCTTACCCTTCAAATGTCGCCGTGTGATTAAATTTTTATGCATTTACCCCTGATATTTCTAATAAACAGCATTTTTTCCGTGCTGATATCTCTGATAGCGTAATAAATCTATGAGCTATGTATATGGAGATAAACATTTTTCTGTCGCCATAACTCGTTAATTATACAAGTTTTATTGTGTGCACCAACATTTTGTTTATTGCCATCGTATACTCAAAAAAATATTTGAAGAGTTTAAATTTCCATCAGCCGGATAGCTCGTGAATTAAGGAAACATGGGGGAATAAATGAAATACTTTTGGGTCTAAAATTTTCTGTCTAAAAAATCTGGCTGGTTTTGGAAAATTTTAGAAAAAAATTCATTCAAGAAAAAAATAGAAAATTTTATTCAAGAAAAAAAAAGAAAAAATGATTGGAGACTCTAAGAGCCGTTTGTTTCTTTTTTTTGAGCAATAATTTTTATGGAGAGATAATTTCTTTCTATGGAACAATTCTTGAAAAAGATTAAAAAAAGACAGGTTAAAAGTATCAGTTGGTTTTTACCAACAGGTGTATAACCTCAGCCAATGTCCGTTTATTTAAATATATCTTGACTTGAGTTATGATTATTCAAACTGATGACCCATTAAGGGGAGGTTCCAAAGATGTGAGTAAATATTGCCCATTTCGTATCTGACATAGGTCTGATATAAATATTACGAAGGCCCAAATTTGGACTAAAGAAGTCTATTTCCTTCATTTATTTGAGATATGTAATAATTTTTAGATATAGTGGAGCGACGTATTCCACTTCATATATAAAAATATTGGAATGTGCAAAATTTAAAAAAAATCGAAAACATTTTAAGCACAGAATTGTTAATCACAAAGTTAACCTTTTGTGGGGGAGGTACGTTGTCGATAAGTTCCATATTCACAGATCAGATATTTGGTTGAAAGAAATATTTAGATATACCAAATTTGAAAAATATCGCTGACTTGTTTCGCAAGTCATGAGAGCTACAATAACTGAAAATTGTGACCCTTTGTGGGGGAGGTAGCAGAAGGAGTGAGCCGATATATTCCATCTTCATATCACATCATGTGTAGATAAAAGCAATGGAAACTGTGAAAATTGAAGAAGATATAATGCTTATTTCGCTTTCTAAGAGCATTTTTGGATTCTCAAAATTTTGATCTATTTGTGGGGGAGAAACCATTAGAAGTAGACCCATGTCTACCATCTTCACATCAGCTCTTTTATAAAAAAAAATTTATTTATGTGTGGAATTTATAGAGAATCGGGTGCTTGTTTCGGATGCTATGGGAGTTTTGGTTATTCAAAATTGTAACCCCATTGTCGAGAAGATACCAGAAATTTTGACCCCTTCTTGGGGGAGTTATCAGAAGAAGTGGCCCGATATCTTTCATCTTCACACCAATTCTTGTGTTACTAAAAATATCGGAATGTGTGAAATTTAATGAGAATCAGGTGTTTGTTTCGCATTCTATGGTCGTTTTGGTTATTCAAAATTGTAACCCCTTTTTTGGGGGGAGGTATCAGAAGGTGTGGTCCGATATATTCCAACTTCACACCAGGTTTTGCACTGATAGTTATATTGGGATGTGTGAAGTTTAGAAGGATTCTGATGCTTTTTGGCTTTTTATTAGAAATATAATCGTTCAAAATATTGACCCCGGTGTGGGGGAGGTGCCAAAAGGAGTGGTCCGATATATTCCGTCTTGATATCAGATTTTGTGTCGATAGAAATATAGGGATGTGCCGAGTTTGAAAGGAATCGGATGCTTATTTCGCATTTTATGAGAGATATAGTTTTATAAAATTTTGATTCCTGTGTGGGGGAGGTACCGGAAGAAGTGGGCCTTTATCTACCATCTTTACCGCGGGTTTTGTGTCAGTAAATGTAATCGAATAAAAAAAAGGGGTGGAATATTTATTTCGCATTTTATATTTGTTTTGGTTATTAACAATTTTGACCCACTTATGGGGGAGTTACTGGGGGAGGTCCGATATATTCCATCTTCACACCAAGTCTTGTAGTGATTATTATATTGGTATGTCAGAAGTTTGCAAAGAATCGGATGCTTATTTCGAATGTTAAAATTATTATAATTATATAAAATGTTGACACCTGTGTGGGGTAGGTACCAGAGGGAGTGGTCCCATATATTCCATCTTCACACTACAAAGGAATCGGATGACCATTTCGTGTTTTATGTGCTTCGTGGTTATTCAAAATTTCGATCCGTTGTGGGTGAGGTGTCAGAAAAAGTGTATCTATGTCTACCATTTTCGAACCAGATATTGGGTAAAATAAAATATTGAAATTTGTGGAATTTGAAGAGAATCGGATGCTTATTCCGCAATTTATAAGAGTTATAATTATTCAAAATTTTGACCGGTTGTGGGGGAGGTACCAGAAGTGGTGGTCCTATATATTCCGCCTACACACCAGATCTTGACTTGATAGAAATATTTGGATGTACCGAGGTTTAAAAAAATCGGCTGCTTCTCATGGCTATCCAAAATGTTCAGCCCTTTGTGTGGGAAGGGCTTAACCCATGTCTACCATCTTCATACCAGATCTTGTGTAAAGAAAAATAGTGTGATGTGTGAAATTTAAGGAGAATCCGTCGCTTATTTCTGAGAGATATAATTATTCAAAATTTGGACCTGTTGTGAGGAAGGTACCAGAAGGAGTGATCCGATATATTCCAGCCTCACACCAGATGTTATGTTGATAGAAATATGGGGATGTGCCGAGTTTTAATGTGATCGGGTGCTCATTTCGTGTTTTATGAGCTTCGTGGTTATTCAAAATTTTGATCCCTTTGTGGGGGAGATACCAGGAGGTGTATTCCATATTTCATCTTCAAAGCTGATCGTATTTTAGTAGAAATATCGAGATGTGCCGAGTTTTAATGTGATCGGGTGCTCATTTCGTGTTGTATGAGCTTCATGGTTTTCCAAAATTTTGAGCCATTGTGGGGGAGGTATTTGATGAAGTTGACAGATATTGTCCATGTTCGCACCTGACCTAGCACTGGTAAAAATATTGGGATATGCTATGTTTGCACAACATTTAATTATCCTTTCCCTTGCTATGAGGCAATTTATTTGCTCTGAAAATGGAGCAGAAGGTGTAGACCGATATTGTCCATCTCCGAACTAGATCTAAGTCTGACAATAATATTACTATGTACCAAGTTTAGATCAAATCGGATACTTATATACCCTCAGAGAGTTTTTTGCGAAAAAGACGGAGGGACACACCTCTAGATCGACTCCAAATGTCCTGAAACGGATTTGGTCCAAAGAGACCTAGGTTTTAAAAACGTTATATCGATGAGGCACGTTTTCAACGTATCAACTAGTAAATACTAAATAAAGGTTTAATTTTATTTTTCAAAAAATCTCAGACTGAAGGGAAGATTCACTGCGGTTCAGGGAATATTTTTTCTACAAAACAAAAAAAAAAAAAAAAAAAAAAATAATCTGTTTTTTTTTCTCTTTTCGCTTTAGTGAAGATTTTGTATAAAACAGTCCACTAATTTTTTAAGGTTACATTTTAAAGAAAAAATATGCCGTCCAATAGTTTTTTTTTGCGGAAAATAGTTTGCAATCAAAAAATACTCCTGCCTCATGAGTCTGATTTTTTTCTCTTTTACAATCACTCGGTCCATTTTTCACTCTGTTTTTTTTCCGATACCAAATATTTCCGAACTTTGTTGCAAACTTATGTTTGCCTTCACACACACACACTTGGTCATATATCATTTGGTACAACAACAAGAACCCCAACACATCCCCTTAATAACTGACCAATCCACACATCGATAAGTAATTGGTTATCAAAGGCTCCATAAATCATTCTCAAGATTATTATGTATAAACAAATACATGTTGTTGTTGCTTGTGTTTTGTTTTATTGCCACTTTTTAATGTTCCACTTACCTATATTTTGTAAACCAAACATTAGGCCAAATCCTATCAGCATGGCCAGAAATGCACCAAGGCCGGCATGATTTTTGGAAAGAATCTCAAAGAAGACCACATACAACAGGGTACCGCACGCAATACCCTGCAGCACAGCCGAAGGTATGCTGTCCTCTGACGACGAAGAATCATGGCTAACGGCCAGACCAATTGCCACACCAATTGGACTGACAATGGCAAAGGTTATGGTATAGACAGCTGCCAGAATTGGTCTGGTTCGGGCCACAATCAGTTCAACGCCCACACAAAAAGCCAAGACCAATTTGTGAGCCGAGACAGCGGCAAACAGGAACCACACCGACGACGTGCTGTCCTCGAGGCCAATGGCCAAGCCTTCGAAAACTTCGTGCAACGACAGAGCCAAAACAATACCCAAACCCCGGAGAGATGAGCTGACAACATTTTCATCACCATTTCCGGATTGTATGGGTAAATGGGAATGACCATGGCCGCCGTGATCGTGATGCTGATGATCGGCAGCCTGATTGTCATGATGATGTTTGGGTGTGGGGCAGGGTGATTGTTTCGGCTGCAATTGCAGGTCGCTGTGTTTCTCACAACCCGATTCGCCGATTAGATGATTCACTGTCAGGGTCGATTGGAGATAGCTGGGATTCTCATAGCTTGTGCTGCCATTGGCAACCACAACGTCAACACTCTTAATGGTTCCCGCCACATTGTCTTCGGCCACATAGTCATGAGATTTCTTGCGGCCTCCCTTTACCAAGACGCTGTTGCGTACACTGTGACCCCTCTCAAAGGCTGCCACCACACAATCATCCTCCTCGGCATTGGGCGGCTTGTGTACAGTCTTGTGGCGATGCAAATACTTGTGGACACATTCCTCGATCAGATACATCAGAAAGAAGCCTGCGCACATCAGAACCTCGGCAACGGCAAAATTTGTTTCACCCATTTGGCCACAGTTCTGCAAATGTTCCACCACCTCCTGCACTTCTGGCAGCAGATGGATGAATGTTGTGGCCAGCAGCACACCGCCACCAAAATACAACAGATACTGCACAACCTTGGCCGAACGGGAATCGGGTTTCTTTTCGGTCCATTTCAACCAGTAGTTCAAAATGAACGGAATGCAGCCGAAGAGTATTGTTGCACAAAACAAGCTGACCATGGCCAGGCATTTGGCCACCAGCAAATCATGTTGGTCTGAAGATGTTTCGGGATGGTCGTGATCGTGGTCATGGGCCATTTTGTTGTTTTTTTTCTTTTAGTTTTTCTGTTTTTGTTCGAAGACAACAAGTGCGTAGAAATTTGTTTATATTTTTTTTAACTTCACTTCCTCCGCGCCTTATTCGGTTATGTTATTTTGATTTTTATGTTTTCGTTTTGTTTCTTTTTTTTCAGTTATTTTGAAAACTTGTTTCGTTTCCGTGGAACACGAAAAAAATCCGTTGCAAAGGTCTAACCTCTTAGACCTTTCGCAAACTACTGATCGTTTAACTAAGTGTTAACGGTTATTTTAAACAAGCAACATGACCACATTGAGGTCTCTCTCGCACTCTCTGGCTCAGTCTCTTTTTCAATAATCTTTTACCAGTTACTACAGAGAGTGTCAATCGTAGTTAAGTACCAAAGCCATGTTGATTGCTCACTGCGCACAGTGTAACGAACTGAGATTGGAAATTCCGCAGATATTAAAATTGTTTGATGAATCATTATTCTTAAAGGGACCTGAGAATTGTATGGAAAAATTTATTTTTTTTTACAGAAAAAACATTATCCAACAAGAATTTTGAATGTTAACTATGGGAAATGCAAAAGAAACATGATTTTTTCTCCTTTGGATTGCATTTTTTATATTCCCCAAAAATTTGCGATTTTTATACCCTCCACCATAGTATGGAGGGTATATTAAGTTTGTCATTCCGTTTGTAACACCTTGAAATACACATTTTAGACCCCACAAAGTATATATGTTCTTGATCAGCATAAAATTCTATGTCGATTTAACAATGTCTGTCCGTCTGTCCGTCTATCCATCTGTGGAAATCACTCTAGCTTCCTAACGAATTGATGTAGATTCATAAAATTTTGCTCAAATGTGTGTTATGTATGCAGGACTTTTGGTATTGAAAATGGGCCATGTAGGTCCACGTTTTGGTATAGTGGTACCTCCCGATATTCGTAATCTTTATGATTTGAGCGACATTATTTGAAGTTCATGATGGATGCTATGGCCTAGGACAAACAATTTTCTGTGCAGGTCCATGTCTTCGTATAGCCCCCACATAACGGTACCTCCCGATATTCGGTATTTTGACTTTATCGACATTATAACCGATTTTTTTAAGTTTCGCATTTGAATATTGTAACGGTTTATGACAAATGTTACCTACGCAGGTTCATGTCGTCGTATTTTAATGTTTTTTTATTGTTTTTGAGAATTACCAAATTCGCTCCAAATGTTGGAGGGTATTTAAAGTGCGACCTGGCCGAACTTACAGCTTTTTTACTTGTTTCAGTAGAAAAAAAGTATTTCTTAAGATATCGGAGGTTTTCTATAAAAAAATCATCCCAATGTTTTCTAAAAAATATTCTCCCAAAGAGGCTTGAATCGAAAAGATGTAGGTTTCTTTAAAAGGAAAAATGTCCTTAACGTTTTTTTATACCCTCCACCTTGGAAAGGAGTCGATTTAAAGATGTCCATCTGTCTGTCTGTTGACATCACGATACAGGCCACATTATTTGACGTAGAGCGTCAAAATTTAGCAGAATAATTTGTTTTGTGTCTAGGATGGTTGGTATTGAAAATGAGATATATCGGCCCACGTTTTGGTATAGTCCCCATGTAACGGCACCTCCCGATATTCGGTATTTTGATGGTTTTTGTCCCATTTTTTCATGGATTTTTCAAAAATTTGGTATTTGTAGATCATAATGTGGGTCCCTGTTCGTGTGGCGAAACATGATATGTATGGGTCCACGCTTTGGTATAGCCCCATATTACGGTACCTCCCGATATTCGGTATTTTGATGATTTGTGCCACATGTTTTCACGGATTTTTCTGAGCATTGGTATTTGTAGGTCATAATGGGTCATAGTTCGTGTGGCGAAACATTGTATGTATGGGTCCACGCTTTGGTATAGTCCCATATAACGGTACCTCCCGATATTCGGTATTTTGATGATTTTTGCCACACTTTTTCACGGATTTGTCTGAAAATTGGTATTTGTAGGTCATAATAGGTTCTACCTCCGTTGGCGAAACATTGTATGTATAGATCCACGTTTTTTTATATCCCTATATAGCGGTACTTACCCTAAGGTGGAGTGTATTAAAAGTCCGGCCCGGCCGAAATTAATGTTTTTTTTATAAAAATCTTCCATAAGGGTCAGGAAATTTTTATTGAAAAAATTATATCGAAAAGTAAGGCCGATTTTTATGCTATAGCCATATATATAATATAATACGGCCAAAACATTTTGAAGTAACGATTTTTGACGCTAGGTCTCTTTGGACCAAATCCGTTTCAGGATATTTTAAGTCGTCCTGCCTTCCGTATGCCAATATCGATCCATTTCTTTCGGTACCCCCCCCCCCCCTCAAGAAAGGTGATCAGTTTCACAGCAAGTCATTTACATTATGGAACACTTTGAAAATGAGATACGGCCAAAACGTCCTTAGCGAAATAACGGTTTTAGACCTATGTCTCTTTTGACCAAATCCGTTTCAGGACATTTGGAGTCGGCTTAGCGATGTCCGTCCGTCCTTCCGTCTGTCTGGCTGGTGCTCACGTTAACTCTCGAAGGGAGTATCCGATTTGGACCAAACTTAGTATATCATAATATTATTATGAAACTTAAATAGAGTTTGGAGATGGGAGAAAGGGAAAGGGTGATCCGATTTTGCTCCAAATTTGGAAATCCCAACATTTGCATCAGAGCTAAGTCAAGTACCTCCCCCACAAAGTGTCAAAATTTTGAATAATTATAACTCTTATAAACTGTGATGTAATGGTCGGATTGTCTTCAAATTACGCGTATCACAATATTTTTATTAACCGAAGATCTGAAACTCCTTCCGGTACCTCAACCCTTCCGGTACCTCAAAATTTAGAATATCAATGAAGCTCATAAAGTGCGAAATTAGCATCTGATTCCATTTAGACTTGACACATCTCAATATTTCGAACTACACAACATCTGTTATAAAGATGGTAGAGATCAGACCATTCCTTCTGGTACCGCCCACACAAAGGGTAACAATTTTGAATATCCATGAAGCTCAGAAAATGCGAAATTAATATCCGATTCTATTAAGACTTTAGAACATCTCAAAATTTCCACCAACACAAGATCTGTTATAAATATGGTAGAGATCGGACTATTTCTTCTGGTACCTCCTCCACACAGTGTTCAAAATTTTGAAAAGAAAAAAAAAAAAGAAAACATCCAAATCTCTTTAAATTTCACACATACGACCTCACCCACAAAGGGTCACATTTTTAATACTATTATCTGCCATAAATTGCGAAATAAGTTAGCGAGTTTTCTAAAAATTATCGCATAACTCATATAAAGTGAAGGAAGTAACCAATATAGACGAAACCTGGCACGTCGCAGTATTTATATCATATGTATTTAGGTCTGATACGAAATAGACAATATTGGAACGTACTACATAGAGGGCCAACAGTTTGAATAATCATACCAGAAGTCAAAATTTATTTAAATAATCGAACATTGACTGAGGGTATACATCTGTCGGCAAAACCGGCTGATAATTTTTAAACTTGTATTATTTTCAATTCCAAAAAATCTGAACGGATATTTCTCCAAGTCGATACACTGTGCTTCAATACATTTTTATCTAAGCATTTACTCTGCTCCATCTCCCTATCTCTCTCCGTTGTGTCTTAAAAGTGGCACTAACTGAACTGATTCATTCTCACTGTATCTCTCTCTCTTCACCACATGCTCCCTCTGAGAGCGTGATATTTTTAGATGGGGCTTTGTTTCGGATGTTAGTTGTCATTCAGTCAATCAAAACGAGTCACACACCGCAAAACTATTTTAAGATTTGAAATGTGCGACGACTTGGCTTTTTTTTGTTTCTCTTTTCCATTTCATTGCGATTGATTGACGGACGGACTAACCTTTCATCTCGGTTGATTCCTTTCCCAACTGACTTTGCAATTTTTTATGTTGCTATAGGTAGTCTGGCTAATAAATAGGTCTAGGCCATGTTGGTTTTCAAAGACTAAGTTTTTATTTTTGTGCACAAAGGAATAAGAATTGAAAAAAAATGGATTGAATGGCTTGTTTTTTTTTTTCTTTTTTGAAAAAAAAACCAGTTTTACTTTTCATTTTCATTTGTTTTGTTTTAGTCAAGATATGCAAATATCTATTCTTAATTTGTTGCCTAGACAACAACAACAATATTAAAATCCAATGGAACGCATTAGGTTCTGATCAGAAGAAGGTGTGTAGGAGGAGGGGCGGTGTTTGTGCCAGTAGTTGTCCCGCCATTAGTTGCAAACTATACACGAGATTGTTAGTTTTATTTTATTTCTTTGGAAATTAAAAATTCATCAAACGTTGCCAATAGTTTATTCACCCTAGGTACCCAACTTTGTTTGTTTATTAATTCAAATCTGGTGGTGGGCAGACGAGTGTTTTTATTTTGTTAGCTATTCGAGGGAATTTTTTCCCATTTTAATCGTTTTACTCGAAGTTACAATTTAAATTGAATTAAGATGGGCTATAAAAATGTTCCATTGGGAGCAAAACAGTTAGATATAATAAAGAAGGTAGTTATGAAATAAAATGTAATTTTTTATATATTTTTTTTTTTAAAGTCTTGCCAAGGCATCTTTGAAATAATTTGTCTTTATTTTGATCTAAGATCTCTCAAAATTGTCGCAAAATTCCTATTATTTTGTACAAAAAATAGCCACCCAAATGCCATGCAATTTTTAAATAAAAGCCAGTAAGGAAAGGTCAAAAGTCAGGCGGGGCCAACTTTATGATACCCTACATCACTATGCGTATATAGTAGATCTCCCGTAACAAAAAAACTATGAAACTTATTTGATTGAGTAGCATGGCTTTACTGTATTGAACTCGGAATCGATTTTCAACAAATCTGACGGTGGCTTTGGGCCTCTAGTACCAAATAACATTCAAAAAATATTTTTCGGAGCAATAGATATATCGGACCGAGGTTATGAAAAAATCTGTTCAATTTGGGCAGATATTACATATATGGTGGAAAATAACCATAAAAATCTGAACCGATCTCGATAAAATTTGGCAGTATTATTTTCGAGCTGTATCTGATGTGCGGTATCAAATAACATTGTTGTGGAGTGTGTGCTACGCATGTGAGGGACTATAGCTATATCTGTACCGATTTTCACCAAATTTAAAGTACTTGTTTCTAAGACGAATTCATTCGGAATTGTCAATATTCAGTCCATTTGGGCTAATATTAGCCATTTGGCGCACACTATACCTAAAATCGAATATGGGAGTTATATCCAAATCTGATCTGATCTCGAAAAAAAATTAGAGGTATTTCTGGGCTGTATCTGATAGCTGGCAGCAAATATCATTCTTTCAGAGTTCATATTACAAAAATAAGGGACTTGAAACCCCGAATCGGAATTCAGTCGGAATTGTCAATATTCAGTCCATTTGGGCTGATATTAGCCATTTAGTGCAAAATAAACCTGAAATTGGATAAAGGTATATATGGTAGCCATATCCAAATCTTATCCGATCTCGATAAAAATTGACAGAGGTATTTCTGGGCTGGATCTGATATCTGGTACTCAAGATCAATGTTGTGGAGTGTATATTACGCATGTGAGGGACTTAAAACTCTAAATCGGACGAAACATATATATGGGAGTTATAGCTATTTCTGAACCGATTGTCAACAAATTTGATGTACTTGCTTCTAGACTGAATTCGGTAGGATGTGCCAAAATTCAGGTTATTTGAACTGATATTGCGAATTTGGTGCACAATTAACCCGAAATCGGACTAAGGTATATGTGGGAGCTACATTCAAATCTAAACCGACACTCACCAATTTCAATAGGGTTCGTCCTTGGGTGACACAAATGATTTGTGCAAAATTCAATTCAAAAATGCATCTGAATCGGGCAATAATTGCGACCTGTACTTCGTTTACAGAAATACATGGACAGATGAACGAACGGACGGACATACATAAATCGTCTCAGAAAGTGTTTCTATGAATATTCTCAAAAGTAACTAGGGGCCAAATCGCTTCCTTCCCCATGTTACAAACCAATGCACCAAGGCATAATACCCTGATCACCTTGTGGTGTAGGACATAAAAATAATGAAATCCATTAAAATTCTGTTAAAATCCTAAAAATACCGAATATGGCCGTTATATTGGGGTCCATACGAAAGCGCGGACCTGATATGCAACCTTGTGAAAAGTCACTACAATATTAAAATACGAAACTTGGAAAAAAAATCCGGTGAATAATGTGAATTTCAAATACAAAATTTCAACAATTTCAATGAATATTGTACCTAAAATACCGAATATAGGGAGGTTCTGATATATGGGGCCTCTACGAAGACCTGGAGCTGCATAGACAATTCATTTCAGTCGTAAGCTGTAGTATCCATTAGGAATTTCAAGTACGAAATATAAAACTATTCCGGCGAATAATGTCGCTGAAATCAGCAAAATATCGAATATCAGGAGGTACCGATATTTAGGGGCTATACAAAGACCTAGACCTGCATAGACAATTTTCTGTCATAGACTGTAGTTCCCATTACGAACTCTAAATATGAAATTTGAAACAATTCCCGTGAAAAATGTCGCTAAAATCGACAAAATATCGAATATCGGGGGGTTTCGTTGTATGTGGGCTATACGATGTCGTGGACCTATATAGGCATTTCACTTCCAGAGGGTAAAGTGTTTAGAAAGAACTTCTAGTATGGATTTTTAGACAATTCCATTGAAAAATGTAGCTAAAATCACCAAAATCCCGAATATCGGGAGGTACCGTTATATGAGGGCTACACGAAGACGTGGACCTGCACAGACAATTTTCTGTCTTGGGCTGTAGTATCCATTATGAACTTCAAATACGAAATTTGAAACAACTCCGGTGAATAATATCCCTAAAATTGTCAAAATACCGAATATCGGGGGGTACCGTTATATAGGGGATATGCGATATAGAGGACCTATGTTGGCAATACTCTTCCAGGGGGTAAATTACTCAGAAAGAACTCCTCTTGTGGATTTTCATTGAACATTTTGTCTACAATCTTCAAAATCTCGAATATCGGGGGTAGCGTTATATGGTGGCTTTACGATATCGTAGACTGATATAGTCCATCTTCGAACTTGACCTATCTGCAGACAAAAGACTGATCTGTGCAAAATTTTAGTTTCCTATCTTTATTCGTTTTGACTCTAGCCTGATTATAACAGACGGACGGACGGACAGGTCTAAATTGTCTTAGAGTTTTAAGCTGTTCAAGAATATATATACTTTGTTATGTCTAAAACTATTATTCCGATGAGTTACAAACGGAATGACGAACATACTATGTATGATGGAGGTTATAAAAAATATATTTCACATTTGTTTGACTACATTTGGATGGATGAGGAAGTTGTGCTCATTTGCTCATTTAGATTTGTGAATTACTTTTTTGCGGGGGATTTTTTCTTTGTCTCAAAGACATGACACATGCTGCTGGTTGCATACCCATTGCAGATGAGCTACTAAGGTATTCCAACATCATATGGAAAAATTAAAAAAAAATATTAATCAAATATTGGAACATTTGTGGGCTTGTTTGAAAGAATAAGTGCATAAAAAAATTAAAGTGGGTTCAACAACTTTATGACACTGGTATCTTATCTTAAACCAATTATTACGTACTTAATTACCCCCAATCACCATTTTGGCTACCTTTTAAAGTAATAAAAAACAATTTTAATTGTTTTTAAATTTCACACACACACTCAAGTTCTGACCTTTTTTTTTGATTTGGGCCATATCTAGATCACATTTACACGAGTGACCTAGATTTGGGTAAATGCCTCTGAAATAGGTTTTGCGATAAGTTTCTTGATTTTTTTTGGCATCCAAAGGGATTTCACCTATCAGTCTTCAGATTCTCCAGCTGTCAATGTATCTTGTGATACATGTTTGGGAGAATTAAAATGAATCATTTTTATTTGAGTTTTACATCACCCACGTGATGGAAAAAAATCCCCAAGTCACAATAAATAAATATTAATACAGGGGTTTTTCATTCATTATGTACTTTATTCATCAAATTTATTTCCAGAAGACGATTTCATAGTTGAGTTTGTGGAGACAAGAGCACAGCAGAAAATATTCCATGCCAAGTTATATCTAAGAAGGTATAAATTGGAATCAGATGCTTTCCTCGCTTTTTTGTTAGAAATATTTTTGTAGAAATATTTTTTGATTTGGAGCAATTTATTGAAAGATTTACTTTCAAAATATGAAACGGATCATAACAAGAAGAATGGATACAAAAATTACTAAATGCGACCTTTGGGATTAAATATAAAACGTATTTATTAGGGATTTCCGCAAATTTGCATTGATTTCAAACAATTTATCTAAAAGATCCTTTAGTTGTTACAAGTGAATTGGAAAACTCATAAGCGAATTATATGCTCCCACTACACATATTTCGATTTTAAGTTTGCTTTTAGGGTATAACCCTTCACCACAAGGTGGTCAAGGTATTATGTCTTTGTGCATTTGTTTGTAACAGGCAAAAGGAAACGAGATTGACCCAGAGTTCCTTTTGATGATCTGCATAGAATTACATTCTGAGTCGATGTATGCATGTTCGTCGGCCAGTCCATCTCTCTGTCCATGTATTTTTGTAAATAAAGTACAGGCCGCATTTATTGCCCGGAAAATTAGCATTAATCGTTTGTTCTGTCCAAGGACGAAACCCTATTGAAATTGTGAAATGAAATGATATGGCTCCCAAATATATCTCCGTCCGATTTGCCTTTTATTGTGCACCAAACTTAACCATACTACCAAATTAGGCCTGAACATACGTGTGTCAAATTTGATCGAAATCGGTTCAAATATAACTATAGCTCCCATATATATGTTCACACGATTTTTGTTATATTTGTTGCACACAGCCATAATAAGTACTCTGTAACAACGATATTCAGGGAAATACAGGGTGAGATAAAAAAAACTGCAACAAAGTTAAACGCCATCATTTTTACATTTTTTATTGAATGAAAGGAAAAATATAGGAAATAGCATCAAATTTTAGAATAAGTTTAGATTTTTCCGAATTGGTCACCCTTGACACGAACTATGACCTTCAAACGGCCAAAATGAAAGCGTCACACGCTGCCCGAATGTTGATCTGCGGTATTTTGGCCCATTCTCGGCGAAGCGATTGCCAACCTTGCTTTCCAAAAAACTCCAGATACAATAGTCCAACGGATTGGTATCCGGAGATTTTGGTGGCCATTGTGCGCTGGAAATGAAGCGAAGAACTTCATTTTGTAAGCATTCTTGGGTGGCGCGAGCTGAGTGCGATGGTGCTTAGCTTAGTCCTGTTGGAATGTCCAAGGTGTGCGGTCAAAATATTTGCATGCCCAAGGCTCTAATACAACCTCCAGAATATTTTCGCGATAATATTCGGCATTTATTTTGATGCCACGGTCGATTAATACGAGCATCTGTTATGGCTCTCAGGCGGCCCACACCATCACCATGGCCGGCTTGAGTTCTGGTGGCCAACCGGAGGTGCACATTTTCAGCTGACCTCTGTGGCAAGTAAACACTATCATTTTGTTTGTTTAAAAACTGCTGGACAACGAATGTTTTCTCATCGGAGCGGAGAAAACCAAATTCGTCAGTTCACCACTTTCGGCCAACCGAAGCATCTTTTTAGCTCTATTGAGTCTATTTTCTTTCTGCTGCGGTGTAAGATCTCTTACTTTTTGGAATTTCAATGGCTTTACCGCGACCTTATTTTTCAATATTTGCCGAATGGAATGTTGCGATATTTTCAGCTCACGTGCCATTTTTCGGCCACTGCAACACGGGTTTCGATCAAGTCGCTTCTTTACTTTTCGAACCATTTCTGCTGATGTTGCTGTTTTTTCGTCATATTTATTTAGGTCCGATACGAAATGGACAACATTGGCCCTATTCCTTTGGGATCTACTCCATAGAGGATCAACCATTTAAATTATCATAACAGAAGACATATATATTTAAATAATCGAACATTGGCTGAGGATATACATCTGTCGACAAAACCGGCTGACACTTTTTAACTTGTTTTTTTCATCAGATTGAGGAATTCTGGGTTCTTATTATTCCTTTAAAAATTTATTCCTAGTAATATATATCGGAAATCGACTAATATTTGGTAGGATCTATTTTAACACGAAAATAGAAGTTATTCATTGGTCACATAAAAATGAGATAATCTTATATAAGTTGAGGTTAAGATACTGTATTTTCTCTCGGTCCCCTCATCGTGGAAATTTCGCCTTTTGTCACTGAGTCTTTTCGGCAACTTCACTTGGACATAGGTTATATTGGTCCACTTCTGCGTCTAGCCTAAATTTTTTTGAATCGTTTCCTCAATAATATCATTTTAATTATCATAAAATTATTTGTACAATAAATACAGATATATAAGACATATTCTTAGAACCATACGGAACATAATAATCAGCTCAAAAAAACACAAAAAAAACTCCAGAAGTGACTGAATTGTATATACACCTAATTGTTTGGTTGGACTGAGCACGTGTCTAGGGCATTAAAATACCTTTATGTTGTTTTCTAATATTTTTGACACCATCCATTTATAAAGTTCAAATACTGAAATTAAATCCCCGTTTTCCTTTGAAACATTGTAGCTGACATTAAACCCCTGTTCCTCCCCACCCGCCAAGGCATGTGATCACTTGCCCTTCGCATGTCCATCATGTCATCATTAATAAAGACCTCCATTGTGTTTCTCATTTAGTTAAAGAGTTACACTGACAATGGATTACTTTTTGACAACAACAACAAAGAAGAGAATTTTATGGTTTCCTTGATTGGCACACACACACCCACAAACAAATAAAAAAACACGACATGATAACTCGCCAAGTTAAAGAGTTATATGCTGATAAAGCCACTATCGCACATCTGTTTATGCGTTCCATTGATTGTACACATGGCAACAATACAAATTAGCCGAAGATATTCGCGATGGTTGCTTAGTTATCAGGCCATAGAAGAATAAAATAAAAAAAAAAACAAAGCATTACCTAGTTATCAGACTTAAATTAGGTAAACAACTCGTGTCGTCTAAGAGTTATATTGTCATTAGATTGTCTTGGTTGGCTGTGCTCTTGACAGACATGTTAGCAGGCAAATTTAACTAATGTTTGCCCTTAAGACTGAAATAAGACCTAGAAAAATTTTGGGGGGATTCTAAGAAATTTCTTCGAAATGTGGGGGGGTATTTATCGACAGATGTTTGTTCGGGGTTTGTTTGTGTCATAGCAGCTAAGCTTTACCAAAAAGCAATATCGTTTTATATGGAAAATAACTCGAGTCTTTTGGGGTATTATTTGATGTGGCCAAAATAAGCCTCAACAAAATAACGGTTTTGGACCATATGTCTCTTTGAATTAAATCAGTTTCAGGATATTTAAAGTTGATTTAGAAATGTTTGTCAATTCGTCTGACTAACAGAATGAGCATCTGCAACTCATAAATGAATTATTCGATTTGCAAACTTAGATCGAGTTCGGAAACAGGATAATATCGGTCAACTCCCACAAAAGGTCGAAATGTTCAAAGAAAATATTTTAATGCACCGAGAGAGAAAGAATGATCCGAGTTTGCTTCAACTTTGCAAATCCTAATATTTGCATCATTTCTAGGTCAGGTGCGAAAATGAACAATATCGATCCACTCCATCAAGTACCTTCCCCCCAAACGGTGAACATTTTGATGAATATATATTGGAATGTGCAAAGTTTAAAATGAATCCGAAACTTATTTCTCATTTTATGAAAGTTTTTATTTATTCAAAATGTTTAACCGTTCCTTGCAGTTACCTGAAGCAGTGGTCCGCTATATCTCATCTTCCTGCAATACAATAGGACTTTTATATCACATTTTATGAGGGATATGATTATTCAAAATGTTGACGCTTTTGTGGGGAGGTAGCACAAGGAGTGGACGGATATTGTCCATTTTAGCACCTGACTTAACACTGAGCAAAATATTGGGATCTGCAAAGTTTGCAGAACATCAGAAGATGTTTACTTGTCCTGTAAGGTAAATTATTTTCTTTGGAAAATTGGACCTTTTGTGGGGGAGGTACCAAGAGGAGTGGCCCGACTATTGCCCATGGCCGAACTTGTTCTATGTTTGGTAGTAATATTACGATAAACAGGGTGAGATATAAAAAACTGCAACAAAGTCAAACGCCATAATTTTTACATTTTTTTTAAATTTTATTGAATGAAAGCAAAAATGTCGGAAATAGCATCAAATTTTAGATTTGTTCGAATTGGTCACCTTTGGTACGAGTTATGGTCTTCAAAAGGCCAATGAAACCGTCTCAAGCTGCCCGAATGATGCCCTGCGGTATTTTGGCCCATTTCCCGCCAAGCCATTGCTTGAGGTGATCGACACTTTGGTATTTTTTAGTGACAATCTTGCTTTCGAAAATACTCCAGACACAATAGTCCAACGGATTGGTATGCGGAGATTTTGGTGGCCATTGTGCACTGGAAATGAAGCGAGAAACCTCATTTTGCAACCATTCTTGGTTGGTGCGTGCTGAGTGCGATGATGCTGAGACCTGTTGGAATGTCCAAGGTCTGCGGCCAAAATGTTTGCGTGCCCAAGGCTTTTATACACCCTCCAGAATATTTTCGCGATAATATTCGGCATTTTTTCTGATGCCAAGGTCTATTAATACGAGCGGAGAGTGACCATCGGCTGTTATGGCGGCCCACACCATCACCATGGCCGGCGCTTGAGTTCTGGTGGTCAACCGAAGGTGCACATTTTCAGCTGACCTCTTTGGCAAGTTTGTTTACAAACTGTTTCGGCAGTTTACCACTTTCGGCCAAGCCAAGCAACTCTTTTGAGTGCATTTTCTTTATGTTCTGTTGCGGTGTAAGTTCTTGCACTACTTTTTGCAATTTCAATGGCTTTACCCCCGAGCACAATTTTCAATATTTGCCGAATGGAATATTGCGATATGTTCAGCTCACGAGTCATTTTTCGGCCACTGCGACGCGAGTTTCGATCAAGTCGCTTTTTCACTTTTCGAACCATTTCTGCTGATGTTGCTGTTTTCTTCCGTCCATTTCCTTGACGTCGGGCTACACTACCAGTATCACGGTAACGAGCGATTATACCAGACACAAAAGATTTATTCACATTTAAATGCTGGAGCGCTCTAACGATAGCCACTTGTGGTTTTCCAGCCAAACATAAAGAAATCACACTATCACGCTTGAATTCCATCACGAATAACTTTTTTTCTGGAAAATTCTCACCAAAATGCTTTATTTTACAAGCGTACAATATAATGAGCTATCGCTTGAATAATTTGAACAGCTGTCGGACGGGTGGCTTAGAAATGACAGCAGCCTGAAGTTGGTTGCAGTTTTGTTCATCTCACCCTGTACTAAATTTGAACCAAATCGGATACTCCCTTCGATGGTTATGTGCACCAGCCAGAGAGGCAGAGATATGGCCAAATGTGCTGAAAAGGATTTGCTCCAAAGAGACCTAGGGTTTAAAATCGTTATTTCGACGAGGCGCGTTTTAGCCGTATCAAATGATATCTGTCTTTCGTAGCCGTATGGCATATGGTATAACATGTCCACCAATTTTTGGTAGTATTTGAAACAGTTTCTCTTCTTCCTCGAGTAACGATACCGTCCGATTTATAGGTTTTATGAAGGGATGTGACTTTAAGGGAATTGTCTTCAAGTCCAGTTTTTCGCTACAGTATTTTCAAAAATATCAAAGAAGGTTGTTTTAGTTACCTCCCGCTTACTAATGCTTTTTTCATTTGCTTTCTTTTAAATTGAAATGAACCACATATATCTCGAAATACTTTTCTATATTCATCTCATGTTTTGCGGTTAATCTCTGCAATAGTGATTATTGACAGCAGAACTAAATTCTTGACGTTTTGAATCGATTGCACCACAACCGATTCAAATGACAAATGAGGCATAAATGGGAAAATCACATGACGTTTTGGAATGAAATGGAAAAAACACTCATTAACTTGAAATATTTTCATTGCTGGCGTCGCACATGTTAAGGGCTAGGCCTTTACACAAATAAATGATGTAAAAAATTTAAAAGAAAACATCTAAGTTCCAAGCCAGGCCGAACTTTTAATATGCTCCAAAATTTGGAGGAAATTGGAAATACTTAAAAAAATCATCGAAAAATACCGTTTAAGTGAAAACCGTTATATGGGGGCCATGCGAAGACGTGGGCCTGTATACGCAATTTTTTTGTCATAAGCTGTAGTATCCATTACGAACTTCAAATACCAAAGTTGAAACAATTCCGGTGAATAATTCGCTTAAATCACCAAAATACCGAAAAAGGGGGGTACCATTATATGGGGGCTATACCAAAACGTGGACCTACTCCTGTAGGTTATTTTCAATACCAAGAGTCCTGCAGACATAATATACATTTAAGTAAAATTTTATCAATCTACTTCATATCGTTCGGAAGCTAGAGTGATTTCCACAGACAGACACAGATAGGCAAACGGATAGATGGGCAGACGGGCGGACATCACTAAATCGACATAGGATTTTATGCTGATCAAGAATATATATACTTTGTGCGGCCTAAAATGGTGGAGGGTATAAAAAACACCTAAGTGCGGCCGGGCCGAATTTTTTATTACCTTCTACCAAATACGAATACGAAACAATTCAGGTATATAATGTCTCTAATACCATAAAAATACCGAATATTGAGAGGTACCATTATATGGTAGCTCTACGAAGACGTGGAACTGCATAAGTAATTTTTGTCATAGTACCCATTAAGATCTCCCAATGCGAAATTTGAAACAGTTGCTAAATCATTAGTAATGTCGCTAAAATCATTAAAATGCCGAATATTAAAAGGTATCCTTATATAGGGAGGCTATACGAAAACATGGATCGATATGGCCCATTTACTAACTTAACCTGCTCACTGCTAAAATGCACATGTGTGCAAAATTGTAGCCTTCTATCCCACTTCGTTCCAAACGTAGCGTGACAGACAGACGGACATCGCTGATCAAGAATATGTATAGTTGGTTGGGTCTGAAGTGAATTTTTCAAGGAGGTACAAACGGAATGAAAAAGTTAATGTACCCTCCTAGCCATATGGCCTGTACTAGCCATATGGCTAGTGAGGGTATATATCATTTTATACGGCCAAAATGTGCCTCTTTTTGGGCCAAATCCTTTTCCGGACATTTGGAGTCGATCTAGTATCTCACAAAGGGTCAAATTTTTAAATAATTACAACTCTTATAAAATGTGATGTAAGATTCCGATTGTTTTCAAACCCAAGGTCTGATGTGAAGATGGAATATACCTGTCTACTCCTTCTGGTACCTCCTCCATATAAAGTCGATATTTTCAAAAAAAAAAAAAGATCTCTGCATAGAAAGTGAAGCGATAATCCGATTTTGCTCCAACTTTGCAAATCTTAATATTTGCATCGGTTCTAGGTCACATCCCATTACTTCTTCTAACACAAAATCTATTATAAAGATGTTAGAGATCGGGACATTCTTTCTGGTAGCTCCCCCACAAAGGGTTACAATTTTGAATAACCAAAATGACCATAAAATTCGAAATAAGCATCCGCTTCTCATCACAACATTTTATTAAGCCAAGGTCTGGTGTGAAGATATGGGATAAATCGGTCTACTTCTTTTGGTACCTCCCGCACAAAGGGTTAAAATTTTAAATATCCATGAAGCTCATAAAACGCCAAATTAACATCTGATTCTATTTAGGCTTGGTACATCTCAATATTTCCATCAACACAAGATCTCCCACACAAAAGGTTGAAATTTTGAACAGTAAAAACGATCATAAAATCCGAAATAAGCACCCGGTTCTCTTCGTATTTCACACATTCCCTTATTTCTACAAACACAAGATCTGCTGTGAAGATGGGTTATATCGGTCCACTTCCTTTGGTACTCCCGGACAAAGGGTTCATGAACCGCGAAATTGACATCCAATTCCATTCACATTTGGTAATTCTCTAAATTTCCATCTATTATAAAGATGGAAGAGATCGGATCATTCGTTCTGTTACCTCCCCCACATAGGCTTCACAATGTTGAAAAACAAAACGCTCAACGAAAGCGAAAGAAGCATCCAACTCTCTTCAAATTTCACACATACAAACATTTTTGCCAACATAAGATCTGTTGTAAAGATGATATATATCTGCGAACCCCTACTGGCACTTCACCCACAAGGGTCACAATTTTCAATACTTTTTTCTGTCATAACTTGCGAAACAAGTCAACGATTCTTTATCTAAATATTTTTCTCAACCAGAAGTCTGATATGAATATGGAATTTATCGGAATTTATGATTTCGTATTAAATTTGATATAAATGTTCGATTTTCTTGTAATTTTGCCCATACCAATATTTTTATCTGTATTAGATGAAGCATTAGAATGGAATACTTCGGTTGACTATATCTGGTACCTCATTCACATTTCAACATTTTCTAAAAATTATCACATATCTCATACAAAGTCAAGGAAGTAGCCAATATTTATATCATATTTATTGAGGTCCGATACGAAATGGACAATATCTGCCAATTTTTTCGGAATCTACTCCCTAGAGGGTCAACACTCATAATCTTAATAGAAGTCAAAATATATTTGAATAATAAAAAATTGGCTGAGGGTGTACATCTGTCGGCAAAACCGACTAATTTTTAGCTTCTATATAGCCACCTTCGAAATAATGGCTATAGCTGACGTTGTGATGAACAAGTTATTGAAAAATATTTTTTGGTTCATATCCAAGTATTGTTGAGTGATGCCAACCTTCCTTGCAAAAATCGAATTCTCTCAGCCAAAAATTTAAATTTATTTTCAAGATCACAAACATTAATGTGACATTCCCCCTCCAATGGGCTCAATACACACCCACACAAATTTTATAAATTGCTTGGTCATATAACTCTTGAACTACATGTGTTGTTTATTTAATTTTCAGCGACGATATCTACAATACCATAGAAGGTAACAATCGAACGACAGATAACCGGCCAGTAAGAGAAACAAAATATATTGACTGGTTTTAATATTGTCATCATGTACTCAAATACACACACGCACACACACACACCAATGCCATAACAAGCAAGCGACTTGTTTTGTTTTTCGAAAACAAGCTTTTACTTCCTACGCCGCCAGTATAACTCGTTAACTACACGAGCTATAAATTTCGATTTTTTTAATTTTGTTATTTGTTTTTGCAAAACATTGTTTTGCTGGTTTGTCAACAACAACAATCTAATACCTCTATCAGTATAACTCTTTAACTACACAAGTTAACAGAACTAGGTCTTTGTTTTGGTTTTATCAGCTTGCCATTATTATTTATCATGTGATGATCACTCGCGAATCACATGACAAAGTAGGCCATGGAAAAAAAGAAACAGAATAGCATTCAGACGAAGATAACTCTTTAACTTCATGAGTTCATGGACAATGATAAATGATCTGAAAGAGGTTTTTATTTTTTGATAAAAAAAACCGATCACTTAAAAAGAACTCAGACTAAGGTCATGTGATCGACTGCATAGTTAGTCGGAATTTTTTTGCAATGTCGCTATCATCAGTCTTGAGGTTAATTAGGGTTTATATCACATGATAATGCCAAAATATGTCTCATCGAAAAAAGGTCTAACACGTCATGTGTCTTTGAATGATATATGTTTAAGGACATTTGGAGTGGCCGGCTGGTGCGGATGATAAATTTATAAGGAACAATCTAATTTGATCCAAACTTGGCACATTGTAATATTTTGGGCAAAATTAGATCGGATTTGAAGATGGATCCTTGATCAAAAATTTCCAAAAGAAGGAAAAAAAGCAGCTAAGTTCGCCCGGGCCAAACTTTTTATACACTCCACCATTTGGAAGGAAATTGAAAAAATTAAAAAAAAAAAAAAAAATCCGTCGAAAAATATTGCTCAAATGCAAACGTTTATATTGGGGGCTATACGAAGAGGTTGTCCCTGCATAAGTAATATTTTATCATAGGCTGTAGTAACGATTCCGAATTTCAAATACGAAATTTGAAATAATTCCGGAGAATAATGTCCCTAATACATCAAAATACCGAATAAAGGGAGGTACCGTTATATGTGGGCTATGCATGTGGGCATTATCACCCATTACGAACTTTAAACAAGTTAAAAAGCAGTAAGTTCAGCCGGGCCGAACTTTGAATACCCTCCACCATTTGGAAATTTTCAAAAAATAAAATCTTTAAAAAATGTTGTTAAAATTTTAAAAATACCAAATATAGTCGTTATATTGGGGTCTATACGACGTGGACCTACATAGGCATTGTTTGTCATAAGCCATTACCATATTCAAATTCGAAAATTGAAATAAACGGTGAATAATGTCGCCAAAAACATCAAAGTAACGAATATCGGGAGGTACCGTTGTGTGGGGGCTATATGAAGACGTGGACCTGCACAGACAATTTTCTGTTATAGGCTGTAGTACCCATTACAACCTTCAAATACCAAATTTGAAACAATTCCGGTGAATAAAGTCGCTAAAATCATCAAAGTACCGAATATCGGGAGATACCGTTGTATAGAGGCTATGCGAAGACGTGGACCTGCATAGACAATTTTCTGTCATAGGCTGCAATATCCATTACGAACTTCAAATACCAAATTTGAAACAATTCCGGTAAATATTGTCGCTAAAATCTGGAAAATACCGAATATCAGGGGGTACCGTTATATGGGTGCAATATGGACCTAAAAATTAAACACCTTAAGACGATTCCATTGAAAATGTGGCTAAAATCATCAAATTACTGAATATCGGGAGGTACCGTTATATGGGGGATATACGATATCTGGACATATATAGACAATTCTCTTTCAGGGGGTGAAATACTCAAAAGGGATTCCTTGTGTGGAATTTCAGAAAATTCTCTTGAAAAATGTGGCTAAAATCATGAAAATTCTGAATATCCGGAAATAACGTTATATGGAGGATATACGATATCTGGACCTAAATAGACAATTCTCTTACAGAGGGTTAAGTACTCATAGAGAACTCCTTGCAAAGAATTTCAGACACTTCCATTGAAAAATGTGGCTAAAATCATCAAAATACCGAATATAGGGGGGGGGGGGGGGGGGGGGGGGTACCGTTATATGGAAGCTATACGATATCGTGGACCGATATAGTCCATCTTCGAACTTGATCTGCCTTAAAATTTTACACTGATCAGGAACATAAACATTGTTAGGTCTAAAATTATCACTTCGATGAGTTACAAACGGAATGAGGAACTTAATATACCCTCCATACTATGTGGGTGGAGGGTAGAAAAAGGAATAATAATAACTTATCTCATAGAAAGTGAATGTATCATCCGATTTTGTTTAAATCGTAATTTTTGTATCAGTGCAAGGTCAGGTTTATCCATATATTTTTATTATTATTTATTATTTTTCCTCGACCTTCCATGTAGAGACTTCGACTGTCATATATCGACGAGCTGAGTTGATCTAGCTATGTGTGTCTGTCCCTCTGTCCATGTTCATATGATATTTAATTTTAGGTGGCAATTATGGCATGATCCTCCTCAGAAATTTAGCATGGAGTGACTTAATGGACCAAAAACTATTTTTTTCTGAATTTTAAGGCGCTCTTCAGGCCAGACTTACACTGTGCGACAAAATTAAATTTTGCGATAATTACAACAGTGACCCTTTATAATCGTTCTTAGTTATTCAAAAATTTGACCCTTTGTGGGGGAGGTACCTAAAGAAATGTTCAAATCTCTACCTTATTTATAACAGATCTTGTGATGATAGAAATATTGAAATGCACTAAGTCTAAATGGAATCGGATGTTAACTTCGCGTTTTATGGGCTTCATGGATATTTAAAAATTTTAAAACTTTGTGGGGGAGGTGCCAAAAGGAGTTTATCGATATATTCCATATTCACAACATGTCTTGTGTTAGTAGAAATAATGGGATGTGTGAAATGCGAAAGGAACCGGATCCTTATTTCAGATTTTATAATCGTATTGGTTATCCAAAGAATTGACCCTTTGTGGGGGAGGTACCAGAAGGAATGGTCGGACCATTTTATATCACCTTTATAACAGATCTTGTGTTGATAGAAATATTGAGATAAGCCGAGCCTGAATGGAATGGGATGTTAATTTCATGTTTTATGAGGTTCGTGAATATTCAAAATTTTGACCCTTTGTGGGGGAGCTACCAGAAGGTGCGGACCGATATATTCCATCTTCACAGCAGATCTTGTGTTAAAATAAATAATAGGATGTGTGAAACATGAAGGCAACTGGATCCTTATTTCGTATTTTATAATCATTTTTGGTTATTCAAAAATTCGACCCTTTGTGGTGGAGGTACCAGAAGAAATGGTCTGATCTCTACCATCTTTATAACAGATCTTGTGTTGATGGAAATATTGAGATGTGACTAGTTTGAATGGTTTCAGATGTTGATTTCACGTTTTATACGCTTCATGGGTATTCGAAATGTTGACGGGGGAGGTACCCGAAGGAATGGATCGATATATTCCATCTTCACAGTACATCTTGTGTTAAAAGAAATAATGGTAAGTGTGAAATATGAAGGCAACCGGATCTTTACTTCGAATTTTATAATCGTTTTTGGTTATTCAAAAATTAGACCCTTTGTGGGGGAGGGGGGGGGGGTTCACCAAAAGGAATGGTCCGATCTCCTACCATCTTTGTGACAAATCTTGTGTTGATGGAAATATTGAGATGTGCCTAGTTTGTATGACATCAGATGTGGGGGAGGTACCAGAAGGAGTGGTCCGATGTCTACCATTTTTATAACAGACCTTGTGTTGATGGAAATATTGGGTTGTACCAATTCCGAATGGAATCGGATGTTAATTTCGTGTTTTATGAGCTTCATGAGTGTTCAAAATGTTGATCCTTTGTGGGGGAGGTACCAGAAAGAGGGGACCAATATATTCCATCTCTATATTAGACCTTGGCTTAATAAAAATATTCTGATGTGTGTAATTTGAAGACAATCGGACTTTTGCATCACATTTTATAAGAGTTATAATTATTTAAAATTTTGGACCCCTTATGGGGAAGATACTGGATGGAGTGGACCGATATTGTCCATTTTCGCACCTGAGCTAGCACTGATGTAAATATTAGGATTTGCCAAGCTGGAGTATAATCGGAGTATCCTTTCTCCTTTTGTGCAGTAAAATATTTTCTTTGAAAAATTTGACATTTTGTGGGGGAGGTGCCAGAAGGAGTGGACCGATATTGCCCATCTCTGAGAAGGCCTGCTAAAAACATCGATATATCTTACATGGCCGATAGAGTTTTAACAGCGTCCTGAAAAGCTCAAAAAAAGTTTTTACCTGAATATGTCTGCCACAGCAGCGGCGTGATGAGCTCGGGCGGAAGGGCGTTTGATGATGGAATGATAAACAAGGATGGCACATTGATAGATACAAGGACGATGTTGACAGGACTTTAGGATGGCGGCGCCAGGGATGGACAGTAAAATTGGGGTCGGCATTCGGATAAGATTTTTCTGATAAAGACTTTTCTGATGATTTCAATAGCTGATAGATAGATGTTAACCTATCGTTGACGGATTTAAATAGATTTACTATTAAGTGCCTTTTACCTATAGAAGACCTGGAACTATTAAAATATTTCGACAAGGAGAAGGATTCGCTTTTCTGGGACTCATTTGGATGCAAAAAGGACAGGATCTGGATGTATTCTACTGATGAAGATGCTAAATATTTAGAAATCCATGTATGCTATACTTTATTCGCCTGTCCCCCTCTTTTATTACTGCCGATCCGAAATATTTGGAAACCATTAACGTATTTTTTCAAACGTTTCCTTTCCTAACTTAAAAAAACGTTATTTCAAAAAATCCCTAATAACTTTTCCCCCTCCCCTCGCATTGGATTCAGGAAGCTATAATTATGATTATTATCATTGAAATGCGAGATTCAAAAATGACAACGGAGGCTGCTCCCATGCGTAGGTGGAAACAATAAAATTCAAAACGGGCACACATTTCTGTGGCTATGGTGGGACAACAATGAGCATCCTCAATGCTCAAATGGTGTTCTGTTGAGTTCAATGCAAATGAGAAGGAGGTGGTGATAGGTGGCATTCACATCTCTTCTGCCCAAAAATTTACACATTGTCCTCGCTGTGGTGATGGGAAGTGTGATCATTAATATTAACTTCCTTCCGATTCGCTACAATCCGATACATTGAAATTATTATCCTTGAAACAGTAGCACCCGATATCAGTGGCAACAATGACAATAATGGTGTGTGTGTGCGTGTGTGCTTCGTGCAACAATGGAGCTGCGTGCCACGTTGTTGTGGCTTCGCTTATATCGAAAATGTATTTAATTTGTAACCAAATATCTGCCTTGGGTGCCATTGCGTGCAAAAATTAAATGAAGCCCAACCATATTCCGGCGATAAAGTCAGTTGTTTTTTTTTGTATCCAATATTGCACCAATGTAAACTGGAAGGGAGTGTGGGGTAGCTGAATAAGAGTTGAACGAAAAATCATGAACAAGAGGACACTTTAAATGTTAAAATATCTGCAATAATTTTTTTTATCAGAGAGGCATATTGGTAGAACAAAATGGACAGGAATATAAAGATGTCGTTGAACTTCCGATTTCTTCCAATATAAAGCGAAGGTCGATATAGTCCGAACCAGGTACGTTGGAGTGTATATATTTTGGTATAATATTGGTTCGATCCTTCGGTATCTCCTGCCACCATAGTATGGAGGGTATATTAAGTTTGTCATTGTAACACTTCGAAATATACATTTTAGGCTTCACAAAGTATATATATTCTTGATCAGCATTAAATTCTATGTCGATGTAGCGATGCCCGTCCGCCTGTCCGTCTATCCGTCTGTGAAAATCACTCTAGGTTCCGAACGGATTGAAGTAGATTTATAAAATTTTACCTAAATGTATATAATGTCTGCAGGACTTTTGGTATTGAAAATGGGTCATGTAGGTCCACGTTTTGGTATAGCCTCCATGTAACACTACCTCCCGATATTCGGCATTTTGATGATTTTAGCCACAATATTCCTCAGAATTCTTTCAAATTTGGTATTTGATGTTCGTAATGAGTACTGCAGCCTATGACAGGTGATTGGCTGTACAGGTCCACGTCCTCGTATAGCCCTCATATAATGGTACCTCCCGATATTCGGTATTTTATGATTTTAGCGACATTATTCACCGGAATTGTTTCAAATTTGAAGTTCGCAATGAATACTACAGCCTAAGATGGAAAATTGTCTGTGCAGGTCCACGTCGTCGTATAGTCCCCATGTAACGATACCTACCAGTATTTGACATTAGCTACATTATTCACCGATTTTTTTTCTAAGTTTCGCATTTAAATATTTAATGGCTTGTGACAAAAGTTACCTATGCAGGTCAATGTCGTCGTATTGACCCTAATATTACAGCTTCATTTGCTATTTTTAAGATTTTAACAGAATTTTTAATGGATTTTTTTTTAAGAATTCCAAATGGTGGAGGGTATACATTCGTTGTCCAGCAGTTTGTAAACAAACAAAATGATCGTGTTTACTTGCCACAGAGGTCAGCTAAAAATGTACACCTTCGGTTAGCCACCAGAACTCAAGCCCGCCATGGTGATGGTGTGGGCCGCCATATAACAGCCGATGGTCGCTCTCCGCTGGTATTAATCGACCGTGGCATCAGAATAAATGCCGAATATTATCGCAAAAATATTCAGGAGGGTGCCTTGGGCACGCAAACATTTTGGCCGCAAACCTTGGACATTCCAACAGGACTTAGCACCATCGCACGAGTTACAGAAACAACATCAACAACAACAACATTAACACAAGCACCTACAAAGCCACCAAGGTTAAATCAAGCAAATAAATAATAAAAATTATTAAGAATTGCTAATAAGTCAATAACCGTATGAATTGCTACATATAAAATTAGTAAGAATTTTAAATAGTTCAACAGACCGAAAAAGAACTGTAAAATAAAGAATTGTTCAATAAAAGAATTGTTAAATAAGCATATATTTAAATTTCAAAGAATTGTAAACAGGCCACCAGCCATAGAATTACTAATAATTTTATAAATTGTCAAAATGCAGTTATTGCAATTTTCACTTTAAATAAGTTTATAATCGTAACTTTCATTTTAATTATTGTTTTCAATAAAGATGAGTAATTTTTGAGCAACCAACGAATAAACTTGTGTTTTTTTTAATACTCGGATTACTACAAGAATTAACTGGCGCAGTCGGGTAGTTCTGGTTCCTGCGCTACAAAAAAAAAAAAAAAAAAAAATTAAATAAGTGTTGTGACGGTTTATCGCAAACGGAAAAAAAAAGCGCACGGAATTACATAGAAGACGAAGGATAATCGTCTGAAAAGAACAGAACAGAACCAGCATCCGTGACGGATCATCACGAGGAAAAGCAGAACCAACAAGAGAGGACATCTGTACGGACATCTGCCAAGGAAAACTACTTTAAGGACAACCGATTCCAGTCAACGTTACCAACAATAATGTCAATAAGAACTATAATTTTAATATTGTAAGTGAAAATTTCTATTATTACCAAATTTATTGTGGAAAAGTGCTAGAAACAAGCAATACTATTAAATATTTTACTAAAAGATAAAATAGAAACATATTTTAAAGATTCAAGATTCAGTTTAAAGACTAATAAAAGTAAAAGTGAAAACTTATATTGTGAACAAATATAAAACAATTTAACCGTGTTTTTCAAAGAAAAGAAAAAATAGATAATATTTTAAATAATTTACCTATTAAATATTATTTAAGTGAATATATTTAAATATAAACATATATATTTCGATATTATAAAATAATTTTGCTTTCTAAAGAAAATAATTGATTGAATTAAAGAGAAAAAATAAGCATATGCGTAAATTTCGTCCTTATACTATCCCAAGAACCCTTATTCCTATCCCAGAATCTGAAACCGATATGAGTATCAGTCAAAATAATCAAAGTGGTGTAATGAATTCTACGAACAGTTCACCCTCGACAGAAAGAAATATACTGGATTCCTTAAGAATCCCAGATGCTGTCAAGGATCTTCCAAAATTTGATGGAAATCCGAGATTGCTATACGATTTCATAAGCAATGTGGAGGAAATACTTACAGTATTAACACCCATTGATGGCACCCCTCTTGGCAAGATGATTTTAAGGTCTATACGTAACAAAATTGAAGGAGAAGCAAATGAGATTTTGAATATGTATAGCACAGACTTGAGCTGGCAGAGCATTAAAAATAATCTCATATTACATTACTCTGATAAACGAAATGAAACTTCATTGATTCGAGACTTACACCTACTAAAACAAAATAATAAGACACTTGAGGAGTTTTATAGTTCAGTTGTAGAGATCCAAGCTTCAATTAACAATAATCTGATGATACACGAGGTAGATGCCAACATAATAAAAGCTAAACGAGATTTATTTGATAAAATGTGCCTTAACACATTTTTATCTGGACTTAGAGAACCATTAGGCTCTTCCATTAGGGCTATGAAGCCAGATACTTTACCGATAGCTTTTTCATACTGTATTACCGAACAAAACATGTTTTATATAAGACAAGAAAACAGGAACATTTTGAAAAGGCAAGAAACTCATAGACAGTACAATTCACAACATTCTTACCCTAACATTAAAAAACCATTCACTCCAAATCATTATAGACAACAAAACGCGATTTATAGTCCACCTATGCATTTCAATAGACCACAATTACCAATGAATCAACCATTTAATAGACCCCAATTAAATTTACCAACACCAATTAATAGACCTCAGTTAGCACAGAATTTTTTACCAACACCTATGCAAACACAATACCCTACAGCCACAAACAATCAAAACCAATTTAGCAATTTTAGACAACAACGCTTAGACAGTAACACAAATTTTCCACCACCAGAACCCATGGACACTAGTTCAGGCTATACTCATCTAAGGAATAATAGTGGACAAACACGTAGATTTCCAAGAGAAGTACATCATATTGACCATAACTATAGGAACTTTAATACCTATTCAGATCCTGTAAACTATAACATTCCTAATTATTTACCTGAGTTGGACAATTACAACGAGATAGAGGATGTACAAAATTTTCAATTAGATGCCTCCAAAACCCAACAGGATACCTAGACATAAACAAACATGGCACTAACCTGCCTTACATAAACATTTCATCTCCATTTGGGCGTCCACTCCGTTTTCTTATAGACACAGGCGCATCAGCATCCTTTATAAACCCAGAATATACAGGGAAATTAAACATAGAAAACTGTGCACCAATAATCATAACCACTGTGTTAAACAAACACCAATTGAATACAAAAGTTAACATCCCTATGTTCATAGAATTCCGAGAATGTGGAATCCTGGAATTCTTTGTCTTTAAATTTCATAACTATTTCGATGGTCTCATTGGACTCGATATACTTACTAATTTAGGTGCAAAAATAGACCTCGAGAAAAAGCAATTAATTACAAACAATTGCTGCATCCCTTTGTCTTTTAAACCAAACTTAACTTCCGGTAAATTTCTTATATCACCAAAAACTAAAGCAATTATGAAAATTCCTGTAGATTTAGAAAGTGGCGATTTCCTAATCCCCGCAATATCAATTAACCCAGAAGTAACCATTTCACCTGGTATGTACAAGGCTGAAAACTGGTACAGCTTCGTTGAAATAAATAATAAGTCAAACTCGGACAAAATAATTTTAATCGAAAACCCAATTAAAGTAGATCCAATAAAAAATTCATATTATAGGGAAATTAATAATATAAGCTTCGAACATATTCCTGAATTTCAAAGCCCTCAGTTACTGGACAATCTTAGAATTGATCATTTGAATATGGAAGAACAAAAGGTTATCACAAAACTATGTAAAGAATTTGAAGATATTTTTCTTCAAGATAATCAGTCCCTTACTTTCACCAATAAAATCAAACACAACATTGTCACAAGAGACGACATTCCTATTTACACAAAATCATATAGATACCCCCATATCCACAAAGAAGAAGTAAAAAAACAAATTTCAGACATGTTAAATCAGGGTATCATACGGGAAAGCTACTCACCATGGAGTGCACCTGTTTGGATAGTCCCAAAAAAAGCAGATGCTAGTGGGAAAAAAAAGTGGCGTTTAGTTATTGATTACAGGAAACTAAACGATAAAACAATATCAGATAGATACCCAATACCAAACATAAATGAAATACTGGACAAACTTGGCAAGTGCATGTATTTTACCACATTAGACTTGGCTAGCGGATTCCATCAAATAGAAATGAATCCAAAAGATATTCCCAAGACAGCATTTACAGTAGAAAATGGGCACTACGAATTTGTGAGAATGCCCTTCGGCTTAAAAAATGCACCATCAACATTTCAACGGGTGATGGATTGCGTTCTTAAAGATTTGATAGGAACAGTGTGTCTTGTCTATTTAGACGACATCATTGTCTATTCAACCTCACTCCAAGAACATTCGGAAAATTTAAGAAAAGTTTTTGAAGCCCTTAGAGAAGCTAATCTTAAGATTCAATTAGATAAGTCTGAATTCTTACATAAGGAATGCGCATTTTTGGGCCATTTAGTGACCACAGAAGGAGTAAAACCAAATCCTGACAAAATAAAGGCGATCCAAAACTTTCCTATACCCACAAATCAAAAAGAAATAAAATCGTTTTTAGGTCTACTAGGTTATTACCGTAAATTTATTAAAGACTTTGCCAAAATAACAAAGCCATTTACAGCTTGTCTGAAGAAAAATAAAACTGTTATAGTCGACGATAACTATAAAAAAACGTTTGAAATTTGTAAACAACTCTTGGTAAATGACCCTATCTTACAATATCCAGATTTTTCTAAGCCTTTCAATCTTACGACAGACGCAAGTAATTTTGCGCTAGGAGCCATTCTTTCGCAAGGACCTATAGGGAACGACAAACCGATTTGTTACGCAAGTCGCACACTCACGACATCGGAAATCAATTACTCAACAATAGAAAAAGAGCTCTTAGCCATAGTTTGGGCTACAAAATATTTTCGACCATACCTATTTGGTCACCAGTTCAGAATCATAACAGATCATAAACCACTCACATGGATTATGAGCCTGAAAGAGCCAAACTCTAAATTAATAAGATGGCGATTGAAACTAGAAGAATTCGATTATGAAATTATATACAAAAAAGGCAAACTAAACACAAACGCCGATGCCCTTAGTCGCATAAAGACTGACACATCAGTCAATCTAAACATAAATGCATTTGATACAACGTCAAATCAAGCCACTTCTGGTAGTACTATTCACTCTGCAGAGGAAAACTGCGATGATGGTATTCCGATTTCGGAAAAACCAATAAATGATTTTAATTTACAAACATTATTTAAGACAGGAAACTCTAATTCTCACATAAAACAAGAAGTAGTTTTTAAAAACAAATATAGAAAAACATTTACATACCCCAATTATACAGAGGAAATTATAACACAAATTTTTAAAAATCATCTAGCGCCCAATAAAACCACGGCAATTTTTACAGATAATGAAACTTTTCGCATTATTCAAAATGTATATTCCAAACATTTTGCACAAAGCAAAATTTTTCGTTTAGTTAGGTGTACTGAAATAGTAAAGGACATAAAAGAAAACGATAATCAGGATAAAATCATTCAAGACTATCACGAAAACAATAATCACAGAGGCATACAAGAAACCTATGACCACCTAAAACGCGAATATTACTTTCCATACATGAAATCAAAGATAGCTCAAACAATAAATAATTGTACTTCATGCCAAAGACTAAAATATGATAGACATCCTCCGAAGAATAAGTTTGAAAAACCTCCCACACCTGTAAAACCATTAGATATAATACATATAGACATTTACACGATTAACAGCAAAAATATTTTAACCATTATAGACAAATTTTCCAAATTCGCCGCAGCATATACTCTAACAGCGAGAAACAGCCTTTGCGTTATTAAATCTTTAAAACATTTTCTTAGCCTGCATGGCATACCTAACAAAATAGTTTGTGACCAAGGAACCGAATTCACATCAAACATATTTAAAGACTTTTGTCAGCAATACCAAATTGACCTACACTTTACATCTTTTCAACAATCTTCTAGCAATTCCCCCGTAGAAAGACTCCATTCAACATTAACTGAAACTTACAGATTAATAGTCGAGAAAATTAAAGAAAAAAAGTTAGAAATGGATCATGACGACATCCTAACAGAAGTTCTTATAACCTATAATAACGCAATACATTCTTCTACTAAAATTACACCTTTCGAACTTTTCTATGGAAGAACCTATAAAATTAACCGTCAAATTACATTTAACAATGAACACGAATATCTTTCTAAAATTAATCAATTTCGAACACAACTCTACGAATCTATTAAGGAAAAATTGGAAACCGACACGGACAAACGCATAGAAAAACTTAATGCAGACAGACAAGATCCACTAAATTATGATGTAGATAACTATATATACAGGAAGGAATGTAGGAGAAACAAATTAACACCGAGATTTTCTAGGCACAAAGTGAAACAAAACAACAAAGCAACATTACTTACTACACAAAACACGAAACTTCACAAATCAAAAATAAGAAAAAAACAATTTTCATAATCTTTTATTTCAGATTAATACCCATGATACACACACAAACACTGGAGATACACAATTTAAAAGACACCCAGGGATTATTACAAATAAAACTGGGAACTGCTAAAACAATAATTGACTATATCAACCTTATACATATAATGAAATTAGATTCTTATAAGGATAATGTCATGAAAATTGAGGAATCTGTCAAACAATTTACTCCCACATATTACAACAGAGATTCCTTAAAGGTAACAAAATTTAAACTTAAAGACCTTAAGGATAAATTGAATTCAATAACTCCTAAATACCGCAGGAAAAGAGGATTATTTAATGGTATAGGTTCAGCAGTTAAATTTATCACAGGTAATATGGACGATAATGATGCTCTCCGTATTAACCAGGCTATATTTAATCTAACAAATAAATTACAAACTGAAACCAGTAAACAGAATATACTTAGTACTAGAATCATTGAAAGAATAGAAAATATCACAGACCACATAAATAAAGAACAAGATATAATAGTAGAGTCAATAAAGAATTCTCAAAATAGCATAAACTCCAACTCAAGACTTATAAATGATATGCAGTATTTAAATCAGATTAATTTCCACATTGATTTACTGACAAATCATATTAAAGATGTTTCTGAAGCGATGACATTGTCTAGCCTCGGAATTATACCCAAGATGATATTAAATACGCAAGAGTTAGAAGAAATAGGGAACAATTTAGAGAATCAGTCAATTAAAATTGATACAACAGAACATTTATATGAACTCTTACAATTACAGGCATTTTACAATGATACCAATATCGTTTTTAACATTCAAATTCCCCACATCCCATTAACCAATTACACAATTTCCCATACAATTCCTATACCAATTAATAAAACAAAAGAAATAGTTATAAAACCTTACACAATTTATAATAATAATAAAATTCAATATTTCGAAAATTTATGTAAGAAAATCGAAAACATATATTATTGTAAAGAAAGTTCACTAGAAGAAACTATGGAAAATTCTTCATGCTTTGGAAAAATCATAAGTAATTTAGAAGCTAATTGTAATCTCAATAATATAGGCCAAATTACAGAAATATCACAACCTGAACAAGGACTTGTGTTAATAAAAAACTTACCGACCACAGAAATGAAAACATCATGTAACTCCGAAAAACATAATATTGAAGGCAACTTATTAATAAATTTTAAAAACTGTAATGTTATTATTAACGGAATTATCTACGAAGATAACCCAAACATATATTGGGACGATTTTATTGTAAAACTACCCACAGAAATAAACATAAAACCTTTGTCTACAATAGAAACTTTAAATATACCTAAACTCAAAGAGTACCATCTAGAAAATAAGTTAGCCATCGAAGAGTTATCAAACAATACAGAACTTCACAGACACATAAATTATGGAACTTTAATGTTAATAATTGGAATTGTAATTTTCACCTATATAATGAAACAGAAGACAAAATTAGTGGTAAATGAACTTCCCGCCAATACTGTTGTCGCTTCTGACCATCAATTCTTTTGGCCATCGCTCCATACTAAGGGGGGAGGAGTTACAGAAACAACATCAACAACAACAACATTAACACAAGCACCTACAAAGCCACCAAGGTTAAATCAAGCAAATAAATAATAAAAATTATTAAGAATTGCTAATAAGTCAATAACCGTATGAATTGCTACATATAAAATTAGTAAGAATTTTAAATAGTTCAACAGACCGAAAAAGAACTGTAAAATAAAGAATTGTTCAATAAAAGAATTGTTAAATAAGCATATATTTAAATTTCAAAGAATTGTAAACAGGCCACCAGCCATAGAATTACTAATAATTTTATAAATTGTCAAAATGCAGTTATTGCAATTTTCACTTTAAATAAGTTTATAATCGTAACTTTCATTTTAATTATTGTTTTCAATAAAGATGAGTAATTTTTGAGCAACCAACGAATAAACTTGTGTTTTTTTTAATACTCGGATTACTACAAGAATTAACTCACGCGTCAATCCTGAATGTTTTTCAAAATGAGGTTCCTCGCTTCATTTCCAGCGCACAATGGCCATCAAAATCTCCGGATACCAATCCGTTGGACTATTCTGTCTGGAGTATTTTGGAAATCAAGGTTGGCACTAAAAAAAACCAAAGTGCCGATCACCTCAAGCGCAAGCGCTTCGTCGAGAATGGGCCAAAATATTGCAGAGCAACATTGGGTCAGCGTGTGACTTTCACACTTTCCGTTTGAAGGCCATAATTCGTGCCAAAGGTGACCAATTCGAACAAATCTAAACTTATTCTAACATTTGATGCTTTTTCCGATATTTTTTGTTTTAATTCAATTAAATTAAAAAAAAAAAATCGGAGAAAACCAAATTCGGCGATTCACCACTTTCGGCCAAGCGAAGCAACTCTTTAGCTCTTTTGAGTCTATTTTCAATTTTCAATGGCTTTACCCTGAGCTCATTTTTCGAATGGAATTTGCCGAATGGAATATTGCAATATTTTCAGCTCACGAGCCATTTTTCGGCCACTGCTACCCGGTTTTCTATCAAGTCGCTTCTTTACTTTTCGAACCCATTCTGCTGATGTTCCTGTTTTCTTCCATCCACTTCCTTGACATCGAGCTACGCTACCAGTATCACGGTAACGAGCGATGATACGAGACACAAAAGAT
Organism: Musca domestica; assembly: GCF_030504385.1. Lineage (NCBI taxonomy): Eukaryota > Metazoa > Arthropoda > Insecta > Diptera > Muscidae > Musca > Musca domestica. The sequence continues at coordinate 10,532,149 of NW_026712409.1, forward strand.
TTATTCTTATTTAAATGCTGGAGTGCTCTAACGATAGCCACTTGTGGTTTTCCAGCCAAATATAAAGAAATCACACTATCACACCATTACGCTTGAATTTGATAGCGAATAACTTTTTTTCTGGAAAATTCTTATCAAAATACTTTTGTACGCTTGTAAACAATATAATGAGTTGTCACTGGAATAATTTTAACAGCTGTCGGACAAGTGGCTTAGAAATGACAGCAGTCTGAAGTTGGTTGCAGTTTTTTCATTTCACCCTGTATTGTGGAGGTACTTAGAAAACATTGTAGAGGTCCTCCTTACTCCTTCTTCTGCACATTCACGATATTGAAGATGAAGTCGTCCTTGAAATTTCTCCTTTGCCATTTAATTTTGCCTTTGATTTACAACTCCCGTTCCTCCCCAACAACGCCCAACCCATTTGAAAAACAAACAAATGAACGAAAGATTGCAAACATCAACGGCAATAAAAAAAACAAGTACAAATTTTCCTTTTTTATTGAAATGACAATAACCCATCTTTTTAGAATTGTGTTGCTCAAGGCCATTTTTATTCCTTCATTACGACACTCCCACCCCCACTCCATCACCTCTTTATTATGGTTTATTGTTTTCCCCTGCATACAATGTTTCAACTATTCTTGGTCTTCTTCGTTTTCTTCTTTGTTTTCGTTAATATTTTTACAACTGCATAAAAAAGTTCGCACAGCAAGCGAGCACCTTTAGTAATTATTTTATCATAAATTTTACCATCCCCCACCCCGCGGACTGACAACCAACCTCCACGGTTGGAATGCCATCATTTCTAACCACAAAGAAAAAGTAAAGCCATGATTTATTGCCACTCAAAAGCATTTGCCGACACCATCAGCGCAACGTTATCAAAATGTTTATTCAGTAATTTGTATTTGTTGCTAATTATTATTTAAGCGATGGGGCAATACAAGCGTCTAATGCAGACCTAATAAACTTTATGAGCCGCCCTCGTTGGGGGGTAAGTTTTAAAGTGAGCGGGGAGGGACGGTGGGACACTGATTTATGATTATGAGTTACAAATGATTTTATATGGGGAAAGTGGAAGAAGTTGAAGTAAATTGGAGAAGGATTTGGGGACTTGGAGTACAGCGAAGAATCTAAAGGACATAATTATCCATCAGAGGGGATAAAATAATAATAATAAAAAACACTTTGTCTGACAAAAACTGAAATTTTCAGGCAGAATGTCCTAAAAATATGTAAAATTTACCGTTTCGGAGGGGGCCCTGGAGCACCCTCTAGCTACCTTGGTCTTAGTTAGCATTTCATGGGTCAAAATCTGCTACATTTATAATAAAATATCTAAAATTTACTGTTTCGAAGGGTGCCCTGGAACACCCCCTGGCTACTTTGGTCTTATTTAGCATTTCATAGGTGAAAATCTGCTTCATCGATATGGGTTTTAGACCCTCGGTCTCTTTGGACGAAATCCGTTTCAGGACATTTGAAGTCGATTTAGCGATGTCCGTCCATCCGTCTTTCTGTCTGGCTGGCTGGTACGCACAATAACTCTCGAAGGGAGTATCCGATTCCGTACAAACTTCCAGAACAAAAAAGTGAAAGTAGAGCTGAAAATGGAAAAAAATTGTATTGGATTTTTACAAGTTTACATCTCAAAGTAACGTATGTAAAAGGGGACAAGTTCTCCCCTCTTCCACCCTTTTGGAAATGTTCGAATTATAACTCCTTGGAATCCGTTGATTTTAGGTTTATAGTGACTTCGGAAAAATTACTCATAACAATTCGAGGATTATTTTGGTGGAAACTTTTAACCCTCAAGCGAGCCATCAAAGAGGTCTTTTTTGTCCTTTTTTGAAAATGTGGTTAAAAAATCCCCTAAACAGGGATTCTAGCAAATCAAAATATTCTACAGAATTATTTGCTATAAAATTCAAAGTGTAAATCTTATCTTAACGCCAGAAATTCATCAATTTTTAGGGTTAAAACCGTAATCAATGTGAGTTTAGGCAAAAATCTCCTCCATCATTTTAGAAGGATGAGGTGAAAGGCAACAGTATTATACCTCAAATTTTACTATAAAAAAATAAATCTCTACTTCCGCTGTTAATAAAAAAATATTTGCAAAAAAAAAAAAAAAAAAATAAAAAAAACAGAAAAAAGATATCGGTTGGTTTTCCGGACAGATGTATACCCTCAGCCAATGTTTGATTATTTAAAAATATGTGGATTTCTGTTATGGTTATTCAAATGTTTAACCCCTTCTGACCATTTGTGGGGGAGTTGCCAGAAGGAATGGACCGATATTGCCCATCTACGAACTCGATCTAAGTTGGGCAAAAATATTACCATGTACCAAGTTTGGTCCAAATCGGATACTCGCTTCGAGAGTTATCGTGCGCACCAGCCAGACAGACGGACGGACGGAAATCGCTAGATCGACTCCAAATGTTCTGAAACGGATTTGGTCCAAAGAGACCTAGGGTCTAAAACCGTTATTTCGACTAGACACGTTTTGACCTATCAGCTGAGGGTATAAAAACGAAAATATTTCCTTATTATACCTTCAGCCATATGGCTAGTATAAAACATTTGATTCGGCCAAAATGTGCCACATCAAAATAAAGGTTTTTGACCCTAGGTCTCTTTGGACAAAATTCGCTTCAGTCTGTCTAGCTGGTGCGCACGCTAACTCTCGAAGGGATCCAAATTTGGAAAATCGTAAAAATCATTATTATCAAACTTAGATCGAGTCAGGAGATGGCCAATAACGGTTCACTTCTGGTATTTCCCCGACAAAAGGTCGAAATTTTCAAAAAAAAAAAAAAAAAAAAAAAATTTACTATACAAAAAGAGAAAGGATAATCCGATTTTGCTCTCACTTTGCAAATCCTAATATTTGCGTCAGTGCTAGGTCAGGTGCGAAAATGGACAATATCGGTCCACTCCATCAAGTACCTCCCCCACAAGGGTCAACATTTTGAATAATTATAACTCCTATAAAATGTGATGTAAGACTGTCTTCAAATTTCACACATCCCAATAATTTTTTTAACCCAAAGTCTGGTGTTAAGAATGAATATGTCGGTCCTCTCCTTCTGGTACCTCCTGCACAAAAAGTTGAAATTTTCAAAAAAAAAAAAATGTTTTCTGCACAGAAAGATAAGCGATGATTTTGTTCCACATTTGCACTTTAATATTTGCGTCAGTTCTAGGTCATGGATAATATCGATCCACTCCAACAAGTACCTCCCCACAGAGGGTCAAAATTTTGAATAATTACAACTCTTATAAAATGTGATGTAAGAGTCCGATTGTCTTCAAAGTACACATATCATAATATTTTTATTAACCCAAGTTCTGAAGCGCAGTTGGTATGTATCGGTCCACTTCTTCTTGTACCTCCCCCACAAAGGGTCAACATTTTTAATATCCCTGGAACTCATAAAAAGCGAAATAAACATCCGATACCATTCCGACTTAGTACATCTCAATATTTCCATCAACACAAGATCTGTAATAAAGATGGTAGAGATCAGACCATTCCTTCTGGTACCTCTCCCACAAAGCGTCAAAGTTTTGAATAACCAAAACCAACATAAAATCCGAAATAAGCATCCAATTATCTTCAAATTACCACATTCCAATATTTTTATAAACCCAAGAACTGGTGTGAAGATCTGTTGTGAATATGATATATATCTGCGAACTCCTTCTGGTACCTCATCCACAAAGGCTCAACATTTTGAGTATCCATGAGGCTCTTGAAAAGCGAAATGAAGATCCGATTCCATTCAGACTTCATCAACACAAAATTTGGTATAAACATGGTAGAGATTGGAATAATTCTTCTGGTACCTTCCCAACATAGGGTTCACGATTTTTGAAAAACAAAACGCTCAAAGAAAGTGAGATAAGCATCCAACTCTCTTTAAATTTTACACATACAAACATTTTTGCTAACGCAAAATTTGTTTTGGAGATGATATATATCTGCCAACCCCTTTTGGTACCTCACCCACAAAGTTTAACAATTTCCAATACTTATATCTGTCATAACTTGCGAAAAAAGTCGGCGATTCTTTACAACTTCCTATATTTAAACGTTTCTCTGAACCAGAAACCTGAGATAAATATGGAAATTATGATTTCCCATAAATGGGATATAAATGTTCGATTTTCTTGTAATTTTGCCCATACCAATATTTTTTATCTGTATTAGATGAAGTATGAATACTTCGGTCGACTATATGTGGTAGCTCACACACGCATTTTAACATTTTCAATTGTCTCATATCTTATATAAAGTGAAGGAAGTAGATATCATATTGATTTAGGTCCGATACGAAATTGACAATATTAGCCCATTCTTTCGAAACCTGCTCCAGAGAGGGTCGAAAATTTGAATAATCATAACAGAACATTAGTTGAGGGTATATATAAAAAATTTTGTTTATTTCCGAATATCTAGCATTATTTCTCAATTTGCTGCTATGTTTTTTTTTTATAATTTCATTGCACAATAGCCAATGACTTTTTGAAGATCTTCTGTCTGTTAGGATTGTGGAACATTCAAAGTGGACTTGATAGAACCCGTTTGTATATCTAAACCCCAAAGGATTTTGGCTTTCTAGGCCAAACTTTGTTTAGAGCAAATACAATGGAACCCCAATTTTTTGAAAAAAAATTTCCCAACATTTAATAAAGAACTTTGTAATTTGATAGAGGCCTTTGGATGGCATCCGAAAGCGTTGGTACAGAAAATGGGTCATATCAGTCCACCTTTTAAAATGGCCTCATGCAAGGATAACCCAAATTTCAAGTATTTTGAGCATTTTAGTGCGTCGGGCTATTCGAAATTGTGGATCGATATGACCCTTTTTGTTTCGCCAATGATTGTGGGTGTAATCCAAAGACCTCTATCAAATTTGAAAGCTCTAAATTAACTATTGAATGTATTGAATGTATCGCAAAGTCCCTTGGTATGTGGTCAAAACTATATAAAGGCCTCGACAAAGTTTTTTATTTTGCCAGGATCACGGCAAATCGGTAGGTACTTTCTAATTTGTCTTTATGTGTTATTTTTTACGATGTGCAGGATTATGTCCTTAGAGGCAGAGACTATATAATTTTACACATATCTTTGAAATTTATGTCTTTGGTGATGCCTATTGAAAATGGGGTATATCGGCTACAACTTAAGTATGGGCCCCACATAAGAGTACCTCCCCATTTTTATTTTTTTTTTTCGTTTTACCCACAATTTTCAACCAACTTAGCATCGTCCACCGCAATCCTCACCCCACTTGGCTACCTAAACATTATTTCACACTCTATTACAAATAGCAAGTGAATAACTAATAAATTTTGCAAAAAAGTAATAAACATAAAATAAACCAGAAGTTCCTGATGCCGGAACCAATGGCCTCCCCTTTCTTCACGAGGACACATTTGCAAAAGTCAACAGTGACTCTCTTTCTCTCTCGCATTTCCATGCTAAACAATTTATGACAGAATCTAAACCGCTTTATTGTGGCCATTATGGCGGTGAATACATGCAAAGATGTAATAAATATCATTTTCGCAACATCCTCCACTTCAGGTCTGGCGATGCTGTGCCCATTATCCCATTTTCACATCTCAAAAAACTCAACGAAGAATGAGAAAAAAATTGTCGTCTTCCCCCTCTCCCCCCTGTGAAATATTTAAGCACAAATACTAGAATCCAGCTAAAATGATGTCCTGTCGGGACATTATAGATAAAAACGTAGCAATAACAACAACAAATGCTAAAATAACCACAATAATAACAAAAACAACAATAAAAGAACAAGCAACCAACACCTCGTCCCTTCCAATAAAAACTCAGAACCATTGACTTGGACGAGCAAAAAAATAGATTGAACGGCAAGGCGTACGACGAACTCAACACAAAAATAAGTGTCTGGCACGGATGATGATTCTGCTTGGCAAAAGGAGGAGATGAAAGAGGAGGCAGAACACATATAAAAACAGGCCATCAAAGTGGTAATAATGATCATAAAAAATGTAATAATAACAATAAAAACGATTAAATATTTTACTTTTAGCAGCAGTCAAATAGTATTTGGCCGAAAATATGCCTCCGAACACATTTACACGCACCGCAGACGTGGTCCCATTGAGCATATTAACAAATGCGTTAACATGGTAGGCGGCCATGGAGGCCATTATATTTTTCAGAGAGTAAAAATAAAACGGAAGCTAAAATTCTTTTATCATCCGAAGAGGTAATGAAGGTCATCGGTCCGTGGAGGATCTGCCAGAGGACTTCTGTCGATAAGAGAACTCTTGAGGGTCTCGCGCCTCTAGAAGGCCTGCCAAATGTCTTGTGTCCCTGGGGGATCTGTGCAAAGTCTTCGGTTTTTAGGAAACATGTTAGAGGTCTCCAACCTATGAAGGCCTCTAGAAGATCTTTTTCTGTAGCAGACATGTCAAAGTTATTCTGCCTATAGCAGACCTGTTAAATATCCTCCCTATAGAAGATCTGTCAAAGATCTTCCATCCACAAAATATATTGTAAAGGTCAAAAATCGTCAGTCTTTTGTGAACCAGTCAAAAAGCTTGTGTTTATAGAAGATCTTCTGTCTACTGAAGTCCTTGTGAGAGTTTTTCTTTCCTACGAAGACTTTGTGAAGGTCTTCTGACTTCAAAATACCTTGTGAAGGTCTTCTATCTCTAGAAGACCTTGAGTAGACCTCCTCTCTATAGAAGATCTTGCGAGGGTATTCTGTCAATAGCAGAACCTGAGATGGTCTTCTGTCCATAAAAGACCCTGGAAAGATCTCTTGTCCATACAACACCTTGCGAAGGTCTTCTGTCTATAGAAGTCTTTTTGAAGGCCCTCTGTCTATAGAAGACCTTGAGAAGGTCTTCTGTCCATAGAAGACCTTAAGAAGGTCTTCTGTCTCTAGTAGACCTTGAGAAGGTCTTCTGTCTCTAGAAGACCTTGAGAAGGTCTTCTGTCTATAGAAGACCTTGAGAATATCTTATGTCCAGAGAAGACCTTGAGAATGTCTTTTTTTTTTGTGAAGCTCTTCTGTCCGTAGAAGAGCTTGTGAAAGGGTCTTCTGTCCATAGTAGACCTTGAAAGGGTCTTCTGTCCATAGAAGACCTTGAAAGGGTCTTCTGTCTATAGAAGACCTTGAGAAGGTCTCCTCTGTCTACAGAAGACCTTGAGAAGGTCTCGTCTGTCTACAGAAGACCTTGTGAAGGTCTTCTGTCTATAGAAGTCATCTCCTCTTTTTTGAAGATAACATTAATGGATAGTTTGCTCCCCCCCCCCCCCCCCCTTCCCTCTTTTCCCCTCCTCCCCTTAACAACCACTTGGCATGTAGCATTGATGGAAAGGGGCATTAAAATATTTCCTTAATTTTTTGTGCTCAACAGAATGTTCTCCAAAGTGTCATCTTCATTAAAACTTTGAATTGTACTTTTGTTGCTCATCAATGTTGGTGGTTGTTGTTCTTCTTCTTCTATGTTCTCCTCTGTATGTTTCTGGCCATCTTGTGTTTTGTTTTCAACTTTTCATTTATATATTCTTAGCCTCTTTCACTTTTACTTTTCGTGCACTTGTTCTTCTTCAACTTCATGTGCCGCTGTGTTTGGTTTCAATTTCCTGTTTTATTTTTGGCTTCGTACTTTTCGTTGTTCAGTTAAATTAAAAATTATTTTTGTACCTTCTAGCAACAAATTGTGGGCAGATTAATTTTGTTAGAACGTTTGTGACATCTGAAAAAAATAGTCTGGGGGTTCAAGGATTAAAAAAGAACGTATTTCAGAAATATTTATTTTCATAAAAATTTCAAGGACTTTCCCGCGAAGAATATTCTTCATGAATATGAACATGCACCCAAAGAGCATTTCCAAGTTTTTTAGTGTAGCCTGTCTTAATTTCTACCTCACCGCCAGTATACTGCTTTATTTTTTTGTTTCGATTACTGATTTAAACATGAATGCAGCCCATTTCCCATTGCCTCAATACCACCTTTCTACTTCCGCTCAATGACTTCTGTCAGCCTCCTCCGCCTACTCCGTCAGCCCCACCAATGCACAGTGGTCGCTGCCATTGGCCAAAATTCAAAAAATGAAAATCAGATATTTATTGTCAAATGTGTACAAATGAACTCTTAAGGGGTTAAGCTTTTTAGAAAACATAATAATCTTGGCTTCATTCTAACGGGACACTTTGAAAATAGCATCAAAAAAGAGAAAATGTAGTTAGTTGTTTTTTTCAGTGGGATCAGAGAAAAAAAGGAGTAAAAATAGAACTGTATTACAAAATTAAATACATTTTAAAATTACAAATCTTGGCATTATTATTGAAAAGCAAGGTATTACCTTATTTTTAGTGCAGTAATTTGTGTGTTTAGTATATGTGTATAATATAGAAGATGTGAGTGTTCTGAGTTGCCTTTAAGATTAATTTTGAAAATAAAATTGGATTTTAGTTAAAGTTTTAATTGTTTTCCCCCCTGAATCCTCCAATGTGATTTTTTTCACGCCATTAGTAATGGTCCTAAGATTCTAAAAGTGCTAATTTAACTTTCAGATTTTGTCAGATTTGTATGTTATGCCCAATATACTGAAGTGACTTCGTTGCAATTTTGTCAATTCTATGGTGCTAGTGACATAGAATATGTTTTTGTTGTTAGGGATTGATAAGGATGTAATTGAGGGGTGTTCAATAATGTTGCAAGCATTGTCCTCTGGGTATAATATTTATGTCGAAAAATTTAAGGCCTTTGCAATGGAAACTGCTAAAGAGTTAACAAATTTATATCCATGGCACTATCTTCCAAGTTTCGACTAAATCATGCCCGAAAAAATTCTCGTGTTTCAACAAACACAGATCTTATTAACCGTCTTCTTCGAACAGCGAACGTTACCAAACAATAACCAGTAAAGAAAGTCTTAAAGTCGAGCGGGGCCGACTTCATGATACCCTACACCACTTTGCATATTTAGTAGAGCGTCACATAACAAATAAAGGTTTTAATGGGGAATTTGTGAGAATTAAATCATACCAACAATGATTATAGTAATAATTAAAAATCCAAAGGAACTAATATATGGGAGGAATATCCTCCTCTGATTCGATTTCTATTAAATTTGTCGAAGCATTTGCGCCTTTTCAATTCGGGCTTGTATTATCCATTTGGTGCACAATTAACTTGAAATCGGATAGATATATATGAGAGCTTTATCTAAATTTGATTTGGGCTAATATTACACGTTTGGTGCACAATAAAAGGCACATCGGACGAAGATATATATTTGAGCCATGTTCAAATATTAACCGATCTCGATAAAATTTAGAAAGGGTATTTCTGAGTTATATTTGATATATTTCCCAAATATCGTTGTCACAGAGTGCATATTACGGCTGCGGAGGATAAAAATAACAAATCGGATGAACAATATATACGGCAGCTATATATCTGAACCGATTTCGATCAAATTTGGCATACTTATTTTCAGGTCCCATCTGGTCGTACGTATATTCCATACTATTTGGGCTGAGATTTCAAGTTTGGTGCACAATATAAGGCAAATTGGATGAATATATATGGGAGCTATACCTAAATTTTGACCGGTTATATCCAATTTCAATAGGGCCTTAAGTCAAACTAATTATTTGTGCAAAATTTATCTTTGATTTAATTTTACATTAAATTGTTATTTTATTTTGTTTACAAAAAATAATCAAATTTGGACTTGATTTGTATAAAAAATGCTTCTATTTTTGGAGGTACCTTACAAGGGACTCTACCTGATGGCGGGCTGTTCCAAATAATTTTCAGTAAGATTATTTTTTAGCTCCTTAGAACGTAAAATGTCAAATAACATTACAATCTGGTGTAGAAATGTGACAAGAATTGGGCAAATAACCCTTATTCGGAAGGTACGGTATATGGGGACCATGCCAAAACATTTTTTTATATTTATCCCATCAAGGTACCATAACCAAAGATTCATATTGATATCTGCACTGAAAGTATTTTTGGCCGCTGTTCCCATACGATCTCGACCACTGTGCAATGTTTACATAGCTCAAGTATTTAAGTTGAATTCTTTCGTTGGTTGTTTTCGCTAACGGATTGGAAGACATACCAATTTAAATTAATTAAATTTTGAAAACAAAACGAACAACAATTTGAAACATCAATGCGAAGAACTTCTGTGCAGCCATTGATTGTTTTTTTTTTTTGTTCTTTCACTTTTTGTTTTGTTGGTGAGGAAATTATTGGAGGAGAAGAAGAAGAAAAGAAAACGACACATTTACCGGGTCGTGCTGCACGCACACAAATTACAAAAAAATCAAACACACACACACTCACATACAACGCCTATGAAATTTCATGAATTTCCAATTAGCTACGAAATTGAATCGAATTAATCGAATGAATGGTAGGGGCAATGGTGGTATTTAAGTGGCACTAATTGATATCGGTATTTTTACATGCGAGTAGCAATTTATTTCTGTTTAATATCTCTGCATGATTTAAATCTTAAATGAGAAATGTGTAAATTAATACGTTTTATGTGGTTTTATTTGCTTGCAGGTGCAAAGAAATGGCTGAAAAAAGGTAAGTCCTAACATAATCCTCCTTTGTTACGCTCTAAAAAAATTGTGAAAAATATTTTTAAACTTCATTCAAAAATGATCAGTGACCTGTATGGTCACAGGACATTTTAAAATACATTCCTGTCCAAAGAATACACAGAAGATCGGAATGAACGCCAGGGAGTTTCCACAGATAAGCTGAAGGCCAGGGAGTCTCCATTGACGAGCTGAAGGCCAGGGAGTCTCCATAGACGAGCTGCTGAGCAGGGCAGTCGTGATAGACGAGCTGCTGAGCAGGGCAGTCGTGATAGACGAGCAGATGGCCAGGGAGTCTCTATAGACGAGCTGATGGCCAGGGAGTCTCTATAGACGAGCTGATGGCCAGGGAGTCTCTATAGACGAGCTGATGGCCAGGGAGTCTCTAGAGATGAGCTGTAGGCCAGGGAGTCGTCATAGACGAGCTGAAGGTCAGTGAGTCGACATAGACGAGCTGAAGGTCAGTGAGTCGACATAGACGAGCTAGGGACCAGGGAGTCGGCAGGGAGTCCCAATGACGAGTTGAAGGCCAGGTAGTCTCAATAGACAAGCTGAAGGCCAGGGAGCCCCAATATCGAGCTGAAGGCCGGGGAGTATGCATAGGCGAGCTGATGGTCGGGGAGTCTCCATAGACGAGCTGAAGGCTAGGGAGTCTCTTTAGACAAGCTGAAGGCCAGGAAGTCCCTGTAGACGAGTTGAAGGGCAGGGAGTCGGCATAGACGAGCTGGGGGCCTGGGAGTCGGCAGGGAGTTTCAATGACGAGTTAACGGCCAGGTAGTCTCAATAGACAAGCTGAAGACCAGGGATTCCCAATATCGAGCTGAAGGCCAGGAAGTCTCAATAGATCAGCTGAGGGCCAGGGAGTTTCAATAGACCAAGTGAAGGCCAGGGAGTCTCAATTGATGAACCCAAGACCAGGGTGTCGCTATACGAGCTGAAGGCTAGGTGGTCTCCATAGACAAGCTAAATAATAGGTAGTGTCCAAACACGAGCTGAAGGCCAGGGAGTCTCCATAGACGGGCTAAAGGCCAGGGAGTCTCCATAGACGAACTGAGGGCCGTGGAGTCTTCATAGATGGCTTGTAGGTCAGGGAGTCGTCATAGACGAGCTAGGTATATGCCAGGGAGTCTCCATAGAGGAGCTGATGTCGTCATAGGCGACCTGATGTAAGGAAGGAAGTCTTTTGAAAAGGAACCCTTATACGTTTTTTCTAACATTCTTCAGTATACCTTCACACGGTTTTCTATCTATACACTACCCTCCTTACCTTTCAACCCCATAATTACCATTCGCGTTCTCATTATTTCATAAATTACCTTTACCAATTTAAGGCACAGCAAAGTCATTCTGCAGATTTTCTTATTACGATAGTAAAACTTGATTGCCTTAGTTATGAGACAACAAATAAACCAATATTCCGGAGGCCAATGGAAAACTTGGCCATCTCGTATTCTTGTAAATGTATAAAAATTAGCAATGGAGGAGGCAGGAGGCCTGTAATCATTGCACCAACGAAGGCGACGAGGACGACAACGACAACGACAACGACGATGTCAGCCTTAAGGTTAACGCCAACATTTGCAACTTATCCCCTTTAGCCCGCCGCCATGGCCAACTAAGATTTCAGTTTTAATGAAGAAAACAAACTTTTTTATTCTGATTTACTAGGGCAACAACGTAAAAAAGGAAATCGTGAATCAAGATTTCAGAGGAGCAGCAAAGAAAAAAAAAAAAAGACTCAAAACCCCCTCCATCATCTAAGGTCATTCCAGTTTAATGCTGTTGGATAAACAGCAGGGCAAAGCAGAGCAGAGAATGCAAAAAAAAAAAAAAAATAAACTTGGCCTTCTCCTATTATGACCGTTACAATTTTTGTTGTTTTGTTTTAATTCTACTTATTTTTTGTTGTCGTTGTCGTTTTCTTTTTACCCTCCTTTTGCCACAAGTAAAAAGGTAAGTTATAGAGTCGTTAACTTTGTTTAGATAGGGTAGATTGTTTTCCTTTTCTTTTTTCTTTGGGGGCTTTTCTTTTGTTTAAGTTTTCCAGAGTGTCATTGTTCGGCAAACTCAAGGCACCACCTCCACAGCCATCACCATCAGCTGCAGGTCATTTATTTTAAAGTTCTTTTGCTAGGTTTTTGTGTTTCATCTTTTGTTTTGTTTCACCTTCGTTTCTTCTTCTTCTTGTTCTGGGTGTGTGTTTTCCTTTTGCTTTCTTTTTAATGTGCCTGCATAAGTGTTGCCATGAATTTATTACAAATTATGCTCTTTTGAGACATGGCCAAGACAATTTCCTTGAATTTCATTAAAATCTTAAGTGTCCTCCAGTTGGAGATGATGTTGGTTGGTGGTGGACAGTGGGGGAAATTTGTTTAGGAGAAGGGCTAAAATTTAACTATATGAAGTAATTTTAAATTGTCGATTGTCGTCCGTTGAGACTCCCTGGCCTTCAGCTCGTCTATGGAGACTCCCTGGCCTTCAGCTCGTCTATGGAGACTCCCTGGCCTTCAGCTCGTCTATGGAGACTCCCTGGCCTTCAGCTCGTCTATAGAGACTCTCTGGCCCTAAGCTCTTCTATAGAGACTCCCTGGCATCCAGCTCATCTATAGAGACTCCATGGCCTTCGGCTTGTATATAGAGACTAACTGGCCTTCAGCTCATCTATGGAGACCCCCTGGCCTTCAGCTCATCTATGGAGACTCCCTGGCCGTCAGCTCGTATATAGAGACTCCCTGGCTTTCAGCTCGTCTATAGAAATTCCCTGACTTTCAGCTCGGCCATGAAGATTCCCTGACTTTCAGCTCGGCCATGAAGATTCCATGACGTTCAGCTCGCCTATAGGGACTCACTGGCCCTAAGCTCTTCTATAGAGACTCCCTGGCATCCAGCTCATCTATAGAGACTCCATGGCCTTCGGCTTGTATATAGAGACTAACTGGCCTTCAGCTCATCTATGGAGACCCCCTGGTCGTCAGCTCGTCTACAGAGACTCCATGGCCGTCAGCTCGTCTATAGAGAATCCATGGCCGTCAGTTCGTCTATAGAGACTTCCTGGCCTTTAGCTCGTCTATAGTAACTCCCTGGCCTTTAGCTCGTCTATAGTAACTCCCTGGCCTTCAGCTCGTCTATGGAGACTTCCTGGCCTTCAGCTCGTCTATGGAGACTCCCTGGCCTTCAGCTCGTCTATGGAGACTCCCTGGCCTTCAGCTCGTCTACAGAGACTCCCTGACGTTCAGCTCGTCTACAGAGACTCCCTGACGTTCAGCTCGTCTACAGAGACTCCCTGACGTTCAGCTCGTCTACAGAGACTCCCTGACGTTCAGCTCGTCTACAGAGACTCCCTGACGTTCAGCTCGTCTATAGAGACTCACTGGCCTCCAGCTCGTCTATAGAGACTCACTGGCCTCCAGCTCGTCTATAGAGACTCACTGGCCTCCAGCTCGTCTATAGAGACTCACTGGCCTCCAGCTCGTCTACAGAGACTCCCTGACGTTCAGCTCGTCTATAGAGACTCACTGGCCTCCAGCTCGTCTATAGAGACTCACTGGCCTCCAGCTCGTCTATAGAGACTCACTGGCCTCCAGCTCGTCTATAGAGACTCACTGGCCTCCAGCTCGTCTATAGAGACTCCCTGGGCCTTCAACTCGTCTATAGAGACTCCCTGGGCCTTCAACTCGTCTATAGAGACTCCCTGGGCCTTCAACTCGTCTATAGAGACTCCCTGGGCCTTCAACTCGTCTATAGAAACTCCCTGGGCCTTCAGCTCGTCCATAGAGACTCCCTGGGCCTTCAACTCGTCTATAGAGACTCAGCTCGTCTATATAGACTCCGTGGCCTTTAGCTCGTCTATGGAGACTCCCTGGTCTTAGCTTCCCTGTCGAGACTCCCTAGCCTTTGGCTTGTCCGTAGAGACTCCCTTTCTCTTAAATACCCTTTTGTCTTCTGTGTGAAGCGTTTCAAATCCTCTGTTCCTATTCAAATTTTCTTTACTATACCCTAATGCTGATGAAGCCAATGTGTTTATAGCCCTTGAGCAAACATATCAACTACATTTTGTTTCGTTATAACGGTCGGACAATTTTCCATGTTCTTTCAGTAATGTAGATACCCCCCTCATCTGCATAACTCCTTACTGGATATTAGGTAAGAAAAAAATAATTTCCTTAAGAAAAGAAGTAACAAAAACTAACACATTTTTCCAAATGCAAATTACTCGATTATTTGTGTGATGGCATTCCTCGCTCCCGAACAAGGTGAGATGGCTTGGGCCAAGCACACTTTTCCCTCCTTTAAATTGTTGGCATTTTTTTAAGGTTATGGTTCACTTAACAGGTAAAAGATATAACAGCCAACTAAAAATGATAGCGCTCGTTAAGCCACAAAAGGAAGCAGTCAACCAGGCCACCCTCTATTTCAAGTAACGAATCGTAAAGTTCAAAAAATTAAACATTAGCCATAAGCCCTATCACGCACACACAGACACATTGCCTCTGGCCCTAATGTTAATAATTCTCCACAGCCATGGCGCATGGAGCGTTAATAGTTATCCTGACTGCAACACGTCCTTTTTATGTTCAACATGAAATGAAAACACTGGCACCACACACACAGAGATACAGTGCAGTTTTTCATGGGGTGACTCAATGCGCCGAGGAGGGGGTGACTTTGACTGTTTTCAACCAGTATTTAATAATCATATCTCTCTCTTTGCTGTTCCTTCTCGCCCTCCCTTCCACAACTTAGTTTGTTTCAAAGGACCAGGGAACAGTTGTAAAAATAATTTAAGGATATTTTTTTCGGGGTAACATTAACTGGATAATAACAGCTACTTTAGTGCAGGAAGGCTCTAGGTAATGCTCCAGTGAACACCCCTACCACCCAAGTGAATCATCGCTGTTAAAGACTGTACCTGAATGGGTAGGCTATCATTTGGCATAAGGGGAGGGGGTTGAACGCGTGCTCACCACACTCGGTATTTGTTTTGCTCCTTTTTTTGGAATAGCTAACCCAAAGTTATGTTACCTCATTTTGGTTCATTTCCTCGGAGGTTCGAATACGTTCGTCGATGGTACGAAATTGAAAGCAATTAAATAATTTAATTTCATTTATTTATTAGCAATTGTGGTAATTTTTTATTATATTTTTAATGATGGTACTTTGTTAATGATCTTCCGTTACTTTGGAGGTATTCGCAGGGAAATGGGGAGTATAAAATTCAGTATGGTAAGACATGCAATTTCAGTGGAAAATAATTTGGATTGTGTTCGAGTAACAAGAACAGACTTTAAATTTAGATAGAACTCAAAGCCCTTCTTTAAAGTCTTTTATGAGGATATCTGTTTGGCAAACAAAGGAGAACAAAAAGGGCGTGCGAAATGTCTCAGGTCGTCCATAAGTCTCCCAGACTTTACCTCGACTGAAATGTTTCTCTGCCTCCAGCACGATTATAAAGTCTTCCCTATAGCCTTTTAACGGCGAGCTCTGGAGACTGCATGGCTTTTAGCTCGTCCAGGAAGACTCTGTGAAGATTCCCTGACTTTCAACTCCACTATAGAGACACTCTAGCCTTCAGATAGTCTGTTAAGACTTTCTGACCTACACTTCGTCGGCAAAGGTACGCTGGCGCTAAAAAGGCCTATAGACATCCTGGTCTTAAATTCCTCAATGGAAAGTCCCCGGACTTCAGCTCGCTTGTGGATACTCCCTGTCTTTCAGCTTAACTATGCTGTATCCCTGGCCTTCAGATCGTTTACAACGACTAACTTGGCTTTAGCTCGTCTATGGAGGCTCCCTAACCATCAGTTCGTCTATTGAGACTTCCGTGACTTTAGTTCGTTTTGGCCCTCAGCTCGTCTATTGAGAGTCCCTGGCCTTCAGCTCGTCTATAGAGACAGCCTAGCGTTCAGCTCCTCTATGGAGAGTCGTCCCTGGCCTTCAGCTTGTCCATTCTGCCTTCCTGGTCTTCAGTTCGTATGTTTAGACTCCCTAGCCTTTAATTCGTCTATGGTGACTTCCTGGCCTTCAGCTCGTCTATTCTGCCTTCCTGGCCTTCAGCTCGTCTATTTAGACCCCATGGCCAACAGCTCGTCTCTTTAGACATCCTGGTCTTTTACTCGTTTATTTAGACTCCCTGGCCTTAAGCTCGTCTATTTAGACCCCTTGGCCTTCAAGAGTCCCTGAAGACTCCCTGACCATCAGCTCGTCTATGAAGACACCCTGACCATCAGCTCGTCTATGGAGACTCCCTGACCATCAGCTCGTCTATTGAGACTCCCTGACCATCAGCTTGTCTATGAAGACACCCTGACCATCAGCTCGTCTATGAAGACTCCCTGACCATCAACTCGTCAATGGAGACTCCATGACCACCAGCTCGTCTATGGAGACTCCCTGACCATCAGCTCGTCTATGGAGACTCCCTGACCATCAGCTCGTCTATGGAGACTCCCTGACCATCAGCTCGTCTATGGAGACTCCCTGACCATCAGCTCGTCTATGGAGACTTCCTGTCCTTCAGTTCATATAGGAACACTCTCTGGCCTTCTGCTCGTCTATGGACACTCCCTAGCCCTCAGCTCTACTATAGAGACTCTCTAACCATCAGCTCGTCTATAGAGACTCCCTTACCATTAGCTCGTCTATGGAGACTCCCTTACCATTAGCTCGTCTATGGAGACTCCCTGACTATCAGCTCGTCTATGGAGACTCCCTGACCATCAGCTTGTCTATGAAGACTTCCTGACCATCAGTCCGTCTATAGAGACTCCCTGACCATCAGCTCGTCTATGGAGACTTCCTGGTCTTCAGTTCATCTAAGAACACTCCCTGGCCTTCTGCTCGTCTATGGACACTTCCTGGCCATCAACTCGTCTATGGAAACCTCCTGACCATTAGCTCGTCTATAGAGACTCCCTAACCTTCAGCTCGTCTATGGAGACTCCCTAACCATCAGCTCGTCTATGGAGACTCCCTGACCATCAGCTCATCTATAGAGACTCCTGGTCTTCAGCTCGACTATAGGGACCATCAGCTTGTCTATAGAGACTCCCTGACCATCTTCTGCTCATCTATGGACACTCCCTGGCCATCAACTCGTCTATGGAAACTTCCTGACCATCAGCTCGTCTGTGGAGACTCCCTGACCATCAGCTCGTCTGTGGAGACTCCCTGACCATCACCTCCTCTATGAAGACTCCCTGACCATCAATTCGTCTATGAAGTCTCCCTAGCTCCAGGTAGTCTGTTGAGTGAGACTTCCTAGCCTAACCATTGTTGTAAAAGACTCCCTGGCCTTTAGATGGCCTACAGGGACATCCTGGTCTTCAGTTTCTCTATGAAGAGTCCCTGGCCTTCAACTCGCCTTTGGATACTCCCTGACCTTGCGCTTAACTATGAAGTATCCCTGCCCTTCAGCTCTTCTATATAGCCTGCCTGGCTTTTAACTAGTCTGTGCAGACTCCTTGGTCTTCAGCTAGTCTGTGGAGACTCTCTGCCCTTCAGCTCATCTATGAAGAATAATTGGTTTCATCTCTTCTTCTATGCCTTCAGCATAACTATGGGGACTTCCTGGTCATCAGCTCGTCTCCGGGGATCTGTGGATGTCTTAGACTCCGGTTCGCCTATTAAAAAGTTTTTAGGCCTTCAGCTAGTTTATTCAGGCTCTTTCTTTAGGTTTGTCTATCATATATAATGTTCTGAGTTTGTATATTCGAACATCCTGTTCTCAGTTTGTCTAATGGAGACTCCCTGCTCTCTCAGTTTTTCTGTTGAGAGCTGGGCATCAGCCCTGCTGATCAACTCGTCACGCTTCTCGTCTATAGCCACTCACTTCTATACTTGTGCGTTTTGAACGTTTAGCAAGAGTTTTCTTGGTTCATGTTTACATCATATGAACACTGACACTTTTCGCCTTAAAGTATGCAACGGTTATTTCGAATTTCCAAATAATCAAAAAAACCCGACATTTAACGACCACCATAACCAGAAAATGTATTGAATTGTATCGTAAAAGTTTTTCCAATACATAACTCTATGTTGTCGAGGCTTTTCTAGAAAAGCCCATCTGTCATTGGGTAAACAATTGAATATGCTATACATTTTTCAAAGTCTAATTAATTTTAATGTCCCCTACTTAACCCTTGCAACCCTTGCGGATAATCAATATTCAATAAAAAAACAACAACATTCTACTTTCTCGAAAAAAAACTTGACTGGCCATTTTATTGATGATCCATTGACGACATGGTCGAGTAACAATGTTTTCCATTGATATGCAATTCGATGAATTTTTTTTTGACGACAGGAGGTATCTACTCCCTGGTTGTTTGTTTTTTTTTTTTATAAATTGAATTTATCGAATATTTATTGATTAATTTATTTGTTAATTTAACTACGTTATACAGAGGAGGAGAAAATAAAAACAAGGAAGCATGGTGGAAAAAAGAGTCATTGTTTGGGACAATTTCTGGTAGACCATGACGAATGAATGTTTACCATTTTGTGTTTCGTTTTTTGTTTTGTTACGAAACGATGGCAGGATAACCGTTTTGAAAATTGATAACATTGGCGAATGAAGCGTTTTGGCTCTCTTTGGGCTTTCTTTTTTCCTTTTTTGAAAAAGGAATGTAATAAATGATTGTCCTGCCTTTCAAATCAATTTGAAGAAAATCATTATCGTCATCATCGAAAGCTGCCCTTGGAAAAGACTTAAGTTATTCATGATAATTTTTTATTTACTAGGAGTGTATTTGATTTGATGATATTGTCATTTGAAAGGATTTTTGGGGAAACATCTATAAAAAAGCATTTTATGCCCACCCTGTAAAAAAGAAAAATGTAGAAAAAAAAGAAAAATGTTAAATTTGCTTAAGAGTTACTATGAATAAATTGCAAATACCCTACACTCCTAGGAGGCAAAAAATATCTTAAGTCTTGGGAGACTTATCATATGAGCGAAGATGGTGGGGAGTCTCTATAGACGAGCTGGAGGCCAGGGAGTCTCTATAGACGAGCTGGAGGCCAGGGAGTCGCTATAGACGAGCTGGAGGCCAGGGAGTCGCTATAGACGAGCTGGAGGCCAGGGAGTCGTTATAGACGAGCTGGAGGCCAGGGAGTCGCTATAGACGAGCTGGAGGCCAGGGATTCGCTATAGACGAGCTGAAGGCCAGGGAGTCTCTATAGACGAATTAAAAGCCAGGGAGTCTCCAAAGACGAACTGAAGGCCAGGGAGTCTTAATAGACGAGCTGAAGGCCAGGGAGACGAGCTGGAGGTCAGGGAGTCTCTATAGACGAGTTATAGGTTGGGGAGTCTTTATAGACGAGCTGGAGGTCAGGGAGTCTCTATAGACGAGCTGAAGGCCAGGGAGTCTCTATAGACGAGCTGAAGGCCAGGGAGTCTCAATAGACGAGCTGAAGGCCAGGGAGTCTCTATAGACGAGCTGAAGGCCAGGGAGTCTCTATAGACGAGCTGAAGGCCAGGGAGTCTCCATAAACGAGCTGAAGGCCAGGGAGTCTCTACAGACCAGCTGATGACCAGGGAGTCTCTATAGACGAGCTGATGGTCAAGGTGTCTCCATAAACGAGCTGAACGTCAGGGAGTCTCTATAGACGAGATGAAGGCCAGGGAGTCTCTATCGACGAGCTGGAGGCCAGGAAGTCTCCATAGGCGAGCTGGAGGCCAGAAAGTCTCCATAGACGAGCTGGAGGCCAGGAAGTCGCCATAGACGAGCTGGAGGCCAGGAAGTCGCCATAGACGAGCTGGAGGCCAGGAAGTCGCCATAGACGAGCTGGAGGCTATGAAGTCGCCATAGACGAGCTGGAGGCCAGGAAGTCGCCATAGACGAGCTGGAGGCCAGGAAGTCGCCATAGACGAGCTGGAGGCCAGGAAGTCGCCATAGACGAGCTGGAGGGCAGGAAGTTGCCATAGACGAGCTGGAGGCCAGGAAGTCGCCATAGACGAGCTGGAGGCCAGGAAGTCGCCATAGACGAACTGGAGGCCAGAAAGTCTCCATTCGAAGCTATTTGGTGTGTCACAAATGAATCGGACAACTAAATGGCCTTTCTTTCCTGTTTAGCAACAACAGCTCTAAAAATCCGAACATCAAACGACCAACACCACCAACAACCGGACCTAAAAATAAAATCTAAACAATGTAATAAATTTGGTCCTTAAAAAGAAATCCTTTGTTGTTTTCTTGACATATCCTTAGGCGGACAGGCCTGTCAACGACGTTATCTGCAAAAGGCCAAAGGAATGAATAAAATGTGAACGGAAATTACTATTGAAAAGAAAAAAGAAGAAGGCGAAATAAAATGTTTTTTGTTGGCGTTTAAAGCAGTTGTAAATATTTTGATTTATTTCCAAAGATATGACAACCTGACGATATACTCCTCTCCCCCCCACACCCTGGAAACCATTCTTAAATCAAGTTCATAGAGGGAGAAGACCATCAACTGATTGTCACCAAGGCGGAAGTAATTGTTGTTGCTGCTGCGTGAGTGGATGTTGTCAAACAGGAGCCTGTGGCTGGCAGACTGATTTTTGTATCTCTTTGTTCTTCCACCTAATTTGGCCATTTGTTTTTATTTTTTGGGGGAACCACCCACATTGAGTCGGACACGAGGCCTATCCAACACGTTTCCTCGCAACAAAAATCATTGCCATAAAATGATTGACCAACCTTGACACATTTCACGTCCAATCAAATGAGAGGTGGCCAATTTTGGCCACTCTCCAACAAAAAATGAGAGGAAGAAGTAGAAGCAGATAAACAAATGTGATTTTAAGTGTCGAAGATGAAAATCCGGAAAATATGACCTCCATGGCCTCCATCCATGGCAGTGTTAAATAGTTGTTGATGATGATTTCGACGATGGCAAAATGATGCCACTGCCACTGATGATTATTTTTTTGATGGTGGTGATGCTGGAAAGGAAATCTGTTGCTATGGTCTTTATTGCCCACCTCCTCCCTCTCCACACACACACACACACACGCCAGCAACATAATAATCACTCATGCCTCCCTGGCATGGCAAAGGTTTGATTTAAAAATAAATCAACCGGAAATTGAAGCAATTTGCTAAAATTTTATTATTCTCTCGATGTGTTTTTTTCTTCTCTGTATTGTTATTGATGTTCTTTGCCTGAACAACAACAACGGTTCAGATGATTATCCTGTCCATTATCCTTTGTGATTGTATCGCTCCTCCCCATAAATTGTTTATGTGCTCTCACAAATGTATGAATTTCCGGGAATTGTTGATTCAAAAGCAAAAATCTGTTTGAAATATTTTTTTCTGTAGAGGCCTTGAACAAAAAGGGGATACATGAATGAATTCGCACATCACCCATCCTAGCTGAAATAAATTTCCAACAAAATGTGGGGATTGGGGTTGAAAAGGTTAAAAAATGAAATGTATTTTTTCTAAGGAAAATGTAAAAATTCAAAGCAGGGATGGCCGATGCCGAAGGTCTTCTGAGAAGAAATGGTATTTTTAGGTCTTCTATAAAAAGAAGTCTTTTGACAGAAGACCTTATGAAGGTCCATTATGGGGAGAAGGCTCTCTCAAAGTCTTCTATGGGGAGAAAACTTTCTCAACGTACTTTATAAAGAGAAGGCCATCTGAAGGTCTTCTATGGAGAAACCCCCTTCTTCTAGTCAGGACCTTTTCAAGGTCCTCTAAAAGCAGAAGACCTCAAGGTCTTCTAAAGGCAGAAGACTTCAAGGTCTTCTAAAGGCAGAAGACCTTCTCTAGGTTTTCTAAAGTTGGAATACTTTCTCAAGGTCTTCTAAAGGTAGAAGACCTTCTCAAGGTTTTCTAAAGGCAGACGACCTTCACAAGGTCTTCTAGGGGCAGAAGACCGTTTCAGGGTCTTCTAGGGTAGAGACTTTCTGAAAGTCTTCTTGAGGCAGAATACCTTATCAAGGTATTCTAGAGGCAGAAGTCCCCCTCATGGTCTTCTAGAGGTAGAAGACCTTCTCAAGGTCTAGGTTCTACAAACCAAAGACCTTCTCAAGGTCTCCTAGAACCGCGAGACCTTTTCAAGATCTTTTACTGAGAGAAGACTTTCTCAAATTCTTCTATTGAGAGAAAAATTTCTCAAGGTTTTCTAGAGGCAGAATACCTTCTCAAACTCTTATAGAGAGAAGACCTTCTGAAGGTCTTCTAGAGGCAGTAGACTTTCTCAAGGTCTTCTATAGACTAAAGAATTTCTCAAGGTCTTCTATAGACGGAGGACCTTCGCAAGGTCTTCTAGAAGCAGAAGACCTTCTTACGGTCTTCTTGAGGCTATAGACCTTCCTAAGGACATCTATAGACAGAAGAAGCAGAAGATCTTTTTGAGGTCTTCTAAAGGCAGAAGACCTTCTATAGGTCTTCTAGAGGCAGAAGTCATTTTCAAGGTCTTTTAGAGACCGAAGACTTACTCAAGGTTTTCCAGAGGTAGGGTTGCTTCTAAAGGTCTTCTAAAGGCAGAAGATTCTCTCAAAAAGGACCTTCTCAAGGTCTTCTGAAGGCAGAAGACACTTTCAAGGTGTTCCAGAGGCAGAAGACCTTCTTAAAGACTTCTTACTCTAGAAGACCTTCTCAAGGTCTCCTAGATGTAGAAGACCTTCTCACGGCCTTCTTGAGGCTGACGACCTTCCCAATGTCTTCTATAGACAGAAGAGGCAGAAGACCTTCTATAGGTCTTTTAGAGGTAGAAGTCCTTTCCAAGGCCTTTCAGAAACCAAAGACCTACTCAAGATCTTCTGGAGGTAGAATTTCTTCTAAAGGTCTTCTAGAGACAGATGATTCTCTCAAAGTCTTCTACAGACGGAGGACCTTCTCAAGGACTTCTTACTCCAGAAGACCTTTTCAAGGTCTCCTAGAGGCAGAAGTCCTTCTCAAGGTCTTCTGGAATAAGAAGACTGAAACAGAAGACCTCCTCAAGGTCTTCTATAGACAGAAGACCTCCACAAGGTCTTCTATAGACAGAAGACCTTCTCAAGGTCTTCTATAGACAGAAGACCTCCTCAAGGTCTTCTATAGACAGAAGACCTCCTCAAGGTCTTCTATAGACAGAAGACCTCCTCAAGGTCTTCTATAGACAGAAGACCTCCCCAAGGTCTTCTATAGACAGAAGACCTCCTCAAGGTCTTCTATAGACAGAAGACCTCGTCAAGGTCTTCTATAGACCGAAGACCTTCTCAAGCTCTTCTATAGACCGAAGACCTTCTCAAGCTCTTCTATAGACCGAAGACCTTCTCAAGCTCTTCTATAGACCGAAGACCTTCTCAAGCTCTTCCATAGACCGAAGACCTTCTCAATCTCTTCTATAGACCGAAGACCTTCTCAAGCTCTTCTATAGACCGAAGACCTTCTCAAGCTCTTCTATAGACCGAAGACCTTCTCAAGCTCTTCTATAGACCAAGACCGTCTCTAGCTCTTCTATATACCGAAGACCTTCTGAAGGTCTTCTATAGACCGAAGACTTTCTGAAGGTCTTCTATAGACAGAAGACCTTCTCAAGGTTTTCTAGAGCCGGAAGACCTTGTCAAGGTCATCTATAGACTGAAAAATCCGGTATTGACCTTCTAAAGGTTCTTTAAATATTTAACAGCGTTTCTTATCTTTTGGGTATAGAGCAATTTTCTATCGTCCAAAAGGAAAAAATAATCATAAACCTCTCTATTGGAGCGAGGATTTTTTGAGCTCTTTAGAGCTATAGAAGATTTTATGTTGGCCTTTATTTTTTCTTGAAAATCTCTTATAAAAATATGACCTTGCAATTGCATTTATAGCGATTTAGAAAGACAGTCTACAGACTTTTCTTGTTTTCAAGGATGTTGTGTCCTTAAATGGATTCATATTTTGTGTTATGGACACGTTCCATATTTCTATTGCCACTTTATTTCCTTTCAATATATTCCCTGTGTCCATTCGCAATACTTACATATAAATTTCTTATTTTACAGGTAAGACCGAGGATATGACCAATACATTGACTATTTCTCTCCTTAAAGAAAGGGGCAAAGGTATGTAACCTTTATATGTATGTATAAAAATATATTTGTGCTATCCTAATGGGATCTATGCCAGTAAACCAGCCAGTACTTGGATTTACAAAAAAAAAAAAAAAACATAAATTCTTATTATTTACGAAATTCAAATATAGACTTTATTCCCTTCTTCTCCATTTCCGTATTTGCCCTCCTCCGCTATGACATTTGACCCCGAGGCCCCTTTTTCGTTGAGATACTTTACATTATTGCACGCGCCAGGAATTCCAATGCGTTTTGTTGTCATGTTCAATATCCGCTTTGTGGTAAATATTTATTCTTGTGTTCTCTTGTCTTGTTCATCTTCAAAAATATTTATCCGAAGTGGTTTTTTTGGTGTTTGTGCAAGAAGGAATTTCCATATCCGGCCAGCTATGCCGACAGCAAGCAAAGAAATGGGTTTCCAACAAAATAGAGCCATCATCCACAGATCTCTTTGGGGTGTATGTGTGTGTGACAAAATTCAGTGTTTTCACAAAGACCATGTTTTGGAATATCTTTCTTTTTTTTAACTTTGCATATTTACACATGCTGGTGCTGCTGCTGGCATTGGGGTTGGGTAAGGAGTTATTAGCGTTGGGGATCTTAAGCAAAGAACAGAAATCGTTTTTGTAGAAAAAGGAGGTTCGCGTGTTTTCTTGGTCACCATGCAGACAAATGATGTGTTATTAATAATCGAACAGGGAAGAGGCTTTGTGACAGAAATTTTGTTTTCTTATAGAAGTTGATAAATATCATTCCAGTTTAGGGTACTGATTGCTTTAGCCTTAACACAGGATGTGAGGAATATCCATTTTGTCATCTAAAAACATTTGTTTGAGACTCGTAAAGTCTGGTTTGCACATCATATTGGAGTCATATCGTCGTCAAGCTTTGGATATCCCATACGTTCGTTGCCTGTTTTTACAAAAACGAAGAGATAAGTTTAAATTTTGTTGGAAGCGCTTAAAAGTAAAATGTTACCTTAGCTGCTCATGCAACATTTAGATGTCATGTGCATCTTCTGCCTCTGTATTTAGAAGAAATATTTAAGGCCTATAATAAATACAAAATCCTTAAAAGGTTGGATTTCTCTGGGAATGATAAATTGTATTCTAACTCAAGGAGACATGTGGAAGCCTTCTATCTCTCGAAATCACTTACATGGTTTTCTATCTCCGGAGAATCTGTAGAAGTACGTCTTTATATTTGCTGTGCCTTGAAAATGCCCTTCTGTTTGTAAAAAAAAAAAACATGTAAACCTGTCGGCAGAAGTGTTTCTATTTGCAGAAAGCTTATTTAGGTCAACTATCACCAGAAGTCTCTTGAAGCCCTACGCTGGATATAGAATGCCTGTAGAAAATCTAGAAGACTTGTGAAAGTTTCTTTTTTAATTTCTATGATATCTAGAAAACGTGTGGTAGGTATTTAATCTCTGAGAGGTCTGTTGATGGTTTTCTGTTTTCTCTTTGGAAGTAAGAGTATCCATAGAATACTAAATCCTTTGTCCATAGAATACCTCTACAGAAGACCTGTAAAGATCTAATTACTGGAGAATAGATGAAAAGGGTTTCTATATCAGCTTTTATAAATTAAAAAAAAAAAATAGTTAAAAATTTAACTATTATTAAAAATATTTATTTTTTTTTTGAAAAACTGTTCCGAAAAGTTCTATGGGGGTCATATTGAATTTGAAAGACCAGACCAAAGGTCTAGAAGACCAGTATAAAGTATCTTTGGAAGACCTGTAGTAGATATTCTTTCTCTATAAGACTCATGGAAGAGTTCTAATCTTTTGAGGGTTTCGGCCTTTCTAAAGAAGACCTCTGGAAGGTTATTTGTCACTGGAAGAACTTCATAAACTCTGTCATCTTCGATGTTTCTTGGAAAACCTAAAGGAATTTTATTATAGCTATAGCTTAGGGTGTGTATACCTACCATCGGAAAAAATTAAAAAAAAAATCCAGAGTTTTTACTAAACTAGAGTCGTTCCTTTATGAACTTCTATCTATGATTGTACTGGGTATAGTATTGCCTCCGCATATAGCCTTTTAATCGTAGAAGTCCTGTGGAAGGTATTTTATGCGTGAGAGCTTTTAATCCCATTAAGACCTTTAAGAGGAGTACTGTCTACTTATTTTTGATTTTTGCGATACATATCAGTTTTGTTTTTTGTACACCTGAAGTCTAATGGAAGATGGACTTCTGTAAAAGATCTGTATAATGCCTCCAATCCCTAGGAGGCCGTGAAATATCTTCTTTTTGTGGAAACACTGACTTTTATCTTTCCAAGGACATTAGTCAAGAAAAGTCCTGTGATACCCTTTCTTATCTGAAGATTTGCAAGTGCCATCTAAGTCCTCAGCGAAAGCTCTATCTTCAAATTTTAGATTCGTTCCGACAGTTTGTATTAGGCCTTTTTAGTACTTTTTAGGTTTTAATATTCAATTTTTTTCCTTTTTCGGAAAGAATAATAGGAAAATGTTTAGCATTTTCAACTTTACCGAGAAGGATATTTTGCTTTATCCCTTTACCTAATACCAAAATTTTCGCCATTTAGTAATATTCGTAGAAATGAAGGACACATTTCCAAACCCATTTCCATATCTCAATCCCAGTTACCAACGGAGACCTCAATATAAAAATTTCAAGATTCCAGCTCTTTTCTCTTCACCCAATACCCCACTTAGTACCAATTATTACTTTTCGTAGAAATGTGGGGCACATTTTTTAAACGCCACCGCATCCCAAACCCACTTACCAACAACGACTTCGACATCAAATGTTGGCATTCGAGCTCTATCCCTTAAGTACCACTTAGTACTTTTTGAACAATTATAGCACACATTTCCCAACACACCTCCATATTTCTATCCCAGATACCAATAGACACCTTAATATCAAATTTGTGGATTCCATCACTTTCCCTTCACCCAATATCAAATTTAATGCCGTCTAGTACTTCTTGTGGAAATATAGGTCGCATTTTCAAACCACCGCCAAATCTCAAACACAGATACCATCAGTAATCTAAATATCGAATTTCAGAATTTTATCTCTATTCCTTCTAACAATACCAAATATGGTACCATTTAGTACTTTTCATTACATTTGCGAAACCACCTCCATATGTCCAGATTGAACATGAACAGCGACCCTAACACTACATTTCTGTTTAGTACTTTTCGTGCACTTGTAGTTCACATTTCAAAACCCACCACGATATCTTAGCTCCCGACACCAACTGTGATATCTATATAGAGGATAGCTGCCCTATCCCTTTACTTAATACTAAATTTAGTACTTTTCGTACAAAGATATGATGTATATCTAAAATATCGCCAAATCTCAACCTCTCAACAGTTATCTAAATATCAGACTTCGGCATTGTATCTCTTTTCTTTCACCCAATACATTCAGTACTTTTCGTACAATTATAGTACACATTTCCGAAACCAAAAGCCACCTCCTTACATCAATCCCATATTCTAGAATTGATACTCAAATTTTAAGATTTAACTACTATCCTTTGACGTCGGTATTACCAAATGTTACCATTTTAAAAGTTTTGTACCAATTTAGAACTTTTCGAATTTCCAAAAACACTTTGGTACAAATTTTCGGCTCTCAATTAGTTACTCTCATTTTAAATTTCAGCATCCTAGCTTATTTCATTTGTCCAATACAAAGAATTAAATTTTTAGTACATTTTGGTACTTTACATACCCTTGGTGCAAAATTTTCAGATTTTAATTTCAGCCATTTTGTCTGGGCGTTGATTCTTAATCAGTCAGTCAGCCTCTTCCTTCCCCACAGGAAAACCTCTTTAATTTATAGAAGATTGGTGGTCCAGACCCTGTAGTTTTTTATATCCTCAGTCATATGGGTACAGAGGGTATATATAATTTTATAGTCGAAATAATGGTTTTAGATCCTAGGTCTGTTCAAGCCAAATCCGTTTCAGAACGTTTGGAATCGATCTAACGAAGTCCGTCTGTCGGTACAAAGGGTCAAAATTTTGAATAATTGAAAAATCTCAGAAAATGTGACGAAAAATTATTGTTTTCAAATCACACATCCCAATAATTTTATTAGCCCAGGGTCTGGTGTTAAGATGGACAATATCGGTCCACTCCTTCTGGTACCTCCCCCACAAAAGGTTGAAATTTTCAAAAAATATATATTTTTTGCACAGAAAGAGAAACGATAATCCGATTTTTCTCCAACTTTGCACATCTTAATATTTGCGTCAGTGCTATGTCAGGTGTGAAAATGGACAATATCGGTTCACTTCATCATGTACCTCCCCCACAAATGGTCAAAATTTTGAATAATTACAACTCTCATAAAATGTGAAGTAAGAGTCCGATTGTCTTCAAATTTCACACATTCCAATAACTCTATTAGCCCAAGGTCTGGTGTTAAAATAGAATATATGGGCCCACTCCTTCTGGTACCTCCCCCACAAAAGGTTGAAATTTTCAAAAAATATATATTTTTTGCACAGAAAGAGAAACGATAATCCGATTTTTCTCCAACTTTGCAAATCCAAATATTTGCGTCAGTGCTATGTCAGGTGTGAAAATGGACAATATCGGTTCACTTCAGCAAGTACCTCTCCCAAAATGGGTCAACATTTTGAATAATTATAACTCTCATAAAATGTGACGTAAAAGTACGATTGTCTTCAAATTTCATACATCCCAATAATTTTATTAGACCCAGGTCTGGTGGTAAGCGGGAATACATCGGTCCACTCCTTCTGGTACCTCCACCACCAAAGATCAACATTTTCAAGAAAAAAATATTTTCTGAACGGAAAGGGAAGGAATAATGTAATTTTGGAAGAAATAATGTAATGTAAGTTTGCAAATCCTAACATTTACGTCAGTTCTAGGTCAGGTGCAAAAATGAATATTTTCGATCCACTCCATCATGTGCCTCTCCCACAAAGGATCAAAATTTTGAATAAATATTACTCTTCAAAGATATGATATAAGAGTACGATTGCCTTCAAATTTCACAAATCCTACTATTTTTATGAACCCAAAATCTGGTAGTAAGACGGAATATATCGGTCCACTCATTCTGGTACCTTCCCCTCAAACGCTCAAAATTTGGAATGTCTATGAAGTTCATAAAAAGCGAAATCAAAATCCGATCCCATTCCCGACATGGTACATCTCAATATTTGAATATTCATAACAAAAGTCAAAATATTTTAAAATAATCGAACTTTGGCTGAGGGTATATGAGGGTATCTGTCGGCAAAAACGACCGATACTTTTTTACTTGTTCATTTAGAATTCTCTGAAAAGTCACACTATAAGAAGTCCTTTGATTTTCCTTTTCAAGAAAGTCTTTTCTTCTACAATAAGAATTTGTTGTATTGTTTGTATTCCGGAAGAGTTTCTCAAGGTATTCTTCATTAAAAATCGCTTGAGACAATCACATCCAAAAACACAAAATTGCCTCGACTCACTGTGTGGTGTAGGGTGCATATCCTGCACATTTATATCCTACTTCAAACTGGCTGCCATTTTTCAACATTAGTGAAAACTAGTAAAGAAAGTCCTAAACTCGGGCGGGGCCGATTTTATGATACCCTACACCACTTTGCTAATTTAGTTGAGCTCCACATAACAATTAAAAGTTTTTATGGGAGAATTCAATCATACACCCTATGATTATAATTATAATTTAAAATTCAAAGGACTAAATGTATCTTTTGTATCTTTTAAATTCGGACTTATATTGCCCATTTGGTGCAAAATTAATTTGAACTCAGATTAAGATATATATGGGAGCTATATCCAAATCTGAACCGATCTCGATAAAATTTGGCAAATATATTTCTGAGCTGTATTTGATATATTTCCCTGAATATCGTTGTTACGGAGTGCATATTACGGCTGTGGGTAACAAATATAACAAATTGGATTAACAGTATATATGGGAGCTATAGCTATATCTTAACTGATCTTCACCAAATTTGGCATACTACTTTCTAGTTTCAATTCGGTTGTATGTGCCAAATTCCTTCCCATTTGGGCAAATATTAGAACCGATCTCGATAAAATTTAGCAAAGGTATTTCTGAGCTGCATTTGATATATTTCCCCAAATATCGTTGTTACGGAGTGCGTATTAAGGCTGCGGAGGACAAAAATAACAAATCGGATGAACAATATATATGGGAGCTATAGGTATATCTGAACCGATTTCGATCAAATTTGGCATACTTATTTTCAGGCCTAATTTGGTTTTATGTGCAAAATTCCATACTATTTGGGCTGATAATTACACGTTTGGTGCGCAAAAAAAGGCAAATCGGACGAAGATATATACGGGAGCTATATCTAAATTTTTACCGATTATCTCCAATTTCAATAAGGTTCGTCCTTGGGTCAAACAAATCTTGTTTGGAAAATTTCATCTCAATCGGATAATAAATGCGACCTGCATTTTGTTCACAAGAATACATGGACTGACGGACAGACGGACTGACATGCATAAATCAACTCAGAAAGTGATTCTATGCAGATCATCAAAAGGAACTATGGGTCTATCTCGTTTCCTTTTGCCTGATACAAACAAATGCACAAAGACATAATACCCTGACCACCTTGTGGTGTAGGGTATAAATAAAGAAGAAAGTTAAAAAATATTTTTTCATATTTATGTTCGAATTACATGCACTGATAAAGACATGCATATTATTGTCTCTCCCTTCCTCTCCTCTCCTCCCCTCCTCCGAATCCTCGTTTTAACGCCTTTTTTATTGTCTTTTACTTGGAGCAGAAGAAAATAAAACTTTTTGCTGTTACTTAAATCTAAACAAAAAGGCTGTTAAACAAGATATGATGGCAGGTTTGGTGGGTGCCATGTTCGTGAGCTGTTAAAAATGGGATCCTTGGAATTCTTTGTCTGCCGGCTTTGTGTGTATGTGTGCGTGGGAAGTGTTTTTCATGCGTGTTACTAATACTTTACATGTACGCAATTCGTGTAAATCTTATTATCGTTTAAGGTTGTCATATGCTTGAAATGAATTAAAGTTGTGAGACGTGCGTTTCTGTTTTTTTGCTTCGACTGACAATGACTCCCTTAGGCAGGACGGTGATTGCTTTAATTTTACCAGCATTGCTTACATTTTGTTGGTTTGTTATCTCTTTTTTTCTGGTTAAGTTGCTGTGGGAAAAGTGGCATGAAATAAATTTTCCTGGAAGATTTAAATCGCTGCTAAATGTTTTTTTTTTCGGAAGGGGAAAATTTTTGAAACGGTATTAAATTCCACATCCCATTACCTCCTTGCCATGGATCCATGGAGATTAAGAAAAACATTTAACCACACTCTTCTCCGAAGAAAGAAACCCCAATTGAAAACACCAAAACCTTGAGAGAAGATATCTCATCATCCTCTGGCGTTGAAAAAACAAATATCAAGTGGTAAACCAATAAATTCAACAATTTCCCAAAAAAAAAAAGTAAACAACAATTGGGTGTCCCACACAAGGATTTTAAAAAGAAGAGCCAGATACCGAAAAGAAGAACCTTAACAGACCTTGGCCTTATTGTCATTTAATAGAACTTTAAACGGAAATTAATGTTGTCAACGCATCGCATCGATGCAGGCGACATATCAATAACACTAAATCTTGATAAAGCCTCCGCCTTCACATCTCTCCCAACAATTCCTTGGAAATCAAACATCAATTGATTTTCGTTTTCTTTTTGGGAAATTTCCACATTACCTTTGGCGGCATTTGTAAGCCAACACATTTGATACTTTCTGTTTGTGTTTTTTAGGATTTGTTTATTCTCTGGGTTTTCTTCTTCTCTTCTTGGTTTTTGCTGGTAGAGAATTTCATTAAAAAGCCCCAAGGGTCTTCAACAATTGTGGCGACCAAATCTTGGGGGGAGGCCAGCAACACCACATCAAAACCAGACAAAATTCCTTTGAATATTTTGGATTTGGACACCAACGGATGGCCTTTCGTTCATTCCTTTCTTTGTTTTGCTATCCTTTGTTGTTTTCAAAGGAATTCCTTAAGAAGCAATGATATTCATTGGTATTACAAGACAATTCTAAGGCTATTACATTGTATTTATCTGTGGTATTAAAGGGAATAAGTCAATGTCTTTAAAACGAAAGAAAAGAAATTAAGATAATGTTCGAAGTAAACCTGATGAGTGAAACCTACATAGAAGTCATAAAACACACCTTATGATAAAAACCTAGTTAAACTGATAGAGCAGTGTGTTGTTTTTGTGCCATATAGGATGTTAGTTGGGGTACCACCTGTTGTTGGCAAATAAGACAACAAAAGTAGTGAGAATCTTAAATATTTTTAGGTTTGTAATTTTTATATAGTAGTGGCGTATTCCATTGTTACATTTTTGTGGGAGAGGTACCAGAGGGGGTAGGCCGACTTCTATCACTTGCGTTATGAGATATATACATTTTCAAATTTTCAACCTGTTGTGGGGGAGATACCAGAAGGAGTATTCCGACATATTCCATATTCAAACCTGGTTTTTTTGTTGATAGAAATATTGGGAATTGCGAAATGTTGAAGAAAATATTGGGATTTGCATAGTTTTACAATTCTGGGAAGATGTTGCACTTTTGTGCGGTGGATCGATGTTGCTCATCTGCGAACTCCATCTAGGTTTGGCAATAATATTAAGATTTAAGAAATTCGGACCAAATCTGATACTCCCACCAGCCAGCCAGCCACACAGACAGACGGATGGACACACCCAAATCGACTCCAAATGTCCTGAAAAATACCTAAGACCAAAACCCATGAGTCTGTAGCCATAGGTCTGATGGTATAAAATAGAAGACACGTGTATGGTCGTTTTAAAAGTTTACATCGAAAAAAAACCAAAATAGATGTGACAAGTTCCCCCTCTTCCACACTTTTGGAAATTTTCGGATTAAGATTCCTCGGACTCGGTGCATTTTAGGAATATTGCAGATAAAAATACGAGTAATATTCTGGTCGAACATTTTTCGTCGAATATTATATCCGAATCAGTTGGCCAATATTGACCAATTCGTATCTGATCTAAGACTGATATAAATATTACAATGCGCCAGATTTGGACTATATCGACTATTTTCTATATTTTATATGAGATATGGGCAAATTTCTGGAAAATGTAAAATTGTATGTTTGTATGTATTCCATTTTCATACTTCATCTAATACAGCTGAAAATATTTGTATGTGCAAAATTTGAAATCATAAATATCGATAAATTAAATATTAATGTCAGTTTTCTGGTTAAGAGAAATATTTAGATATAGCAAGTTGTAAAGAATCTCCGACTTGTTTCGAAAATTATGACAGATGAAAGTATTGAAAATTGTGACCCTTCTGGGTGACCTAGAAGGGTTTTGCATATATATATCATCTTCACAACAGATCCTGCGTTAGCAAAAATATTTGCCCATATCTCATCAAAAAAAATTTGCTAACGCAGGATCTTTTTTATAGCAGAGCTTGTTTTGGTAAAAATAATGGCATCTGTGAAATTTGAAGAGAAGCGCGGATGCTTGTTTCGGATTTTATAATCGTTTTGGTCAATCAAAATTTTGACCTTTTGTGGCGGGGGTACCTGAAGAAATGGTCCGATCTTTACCATCTTTATAACAGTTCTTGTGTTCATAGAAATATTGAGATGTGCCGGGTTTGAAAGGAATTGGATTCTAATTTCGCATTTTGCATTACATTTAATAAGAGTTAAATTTATTCAAAATTTTGACCCTTTGTGGGGGAGGTAATTGATGGAGTGGACTGATATTTTTCTTTTTCGCACCTGACCTAGCACTGACAAAAACAAATTATATATGCAAAATTTTCACAAAATCGGATTATCCTTTCTCTGCCTGTGCAATAAGATATTTTTTTTTTTTTTTAAATGTTAACGTTTTGTGGGCGAAGGAATATATTGATGTTGCCCATCTCCGAACTCGGTCTAAGTTTGACAATAATATTACGATGTAACAAGTTTGAACCAAATGGGATACTCCTTTCGAGAGCTATCGTGTGCACCAGCCAGACAGACGGACGGACATCGCTAGATCGACTCCAAATGATCTGAAACGGATTTGGTAGAAAGAGACCTACGGTATAACACCATTATTTCGATGAGGCACATTTTGGCCGTACAAAATGACATATACACTCTCTAGCCACATGGCTGAGGGTATAATAAATATCTCGCTTAGATCTTCTATTAATAGAAGTTCGAACTTTTTATACCCTCCACCATTCGAAAGAAAATTGAAGTTTTTTTTAAAAAAAAAGTCTGCCGAATAATACAGCTCAAATGAAAACCTTTATGTAGAAACTATAAAAAGACGTGGTGCTGCATAAGTAGTTTTTTGTCATAGCCTTGAAACAGTTCTGGTGAATAACGTCGCTAATATCATCAAAATACCGAATAAAGGGAGGTTCCGTTTTATTGGGCTATAGAAGTACGTGCACCTGTACAGACAAATTTCTGTCACAGGCTGTAGTATCCATTACGAAATTCAAATACCAAATTTGAAACAATCTCGGTGAATAATGTCGCTAAAATCATCAAAATCCCGAATAAGGGAGGTACTGTTATAGTGGGGATATACCAAAACGTTAACTCACATGTCCCATTTTTAATATCAAAAGGCCTGCACACATAATATAGATTTGAGTAAAATTTTATCAACCCACTTAATTTCGTTCAGAAGCTAGAGTGATTTCCACAGACGGACAGCCGGATGGATATCGCTAAATCGACATAGAATTTTATGTTGTGGGGTCTCAAATGTATATTTTGAGGTGTTGCAAACGGAATGACAAACTAAATATATACATTTTAGACCCCACAAAGTATATATATATTCTTGATAAGCATAAAATTCTATGTCGATTTACCGCACGTTTGTGGAAATCACTCTATCTTCCGAACGTAATGAAGTAGATTGATAAAATTTTACTCAAGTCTATATTATGTATGCAGGACTTTTGGTATTGAAAATGGGTCATGTAGGTCAACGTTTTGGTATAGCCTCCATATAACGGAACCTCCCGATATTCGTTATTTTGATGATTTTAGCGACAATATTCATCGGAATTGTTTCAAATTTGGTATTTGAAGTTCGTAATAGATACTACAGCCTGAGACAGAAAATTGTCTGTGCAGGTCCATGTCTTCGTAAAGCCTCCATATAACGGTACCTCCCGATATTCGGTATTTTGTTGATTTTAGCGGCATTATTCACCGGAATTGTTTCAAATTTCGTATTTGAAGTTCGTAAAGGATGATACAGCCTATGACAGAAAATTGTCTATGTAGCTCTTCGTATAGCCCCCATATAACGGTACCTCCCGATATTCGTTATTTTGTTGATTTTAGCGACATTATTCGACGAAATTCTTTTAAATTTGGTATTTGAAGTTTGAAATGGATTCTACAGCCTAAGACAGAAAATTGTCTGTGCAGGTCTTCGTATAGCCCCCATATAACGGTACCTCTCGATATTCCGTATTTTGATGATTTTAGCTACATTATTCACCGATTTTTTTTAAGTTTTGCATTTGAATATTGTAATGGCTTATGACAAAAGTTATCTATGCAGTTCGATGTCGTCGTATAAGCCCTAATGTAACAGCTACATTCGGTATTTTTAATATTTTAACAGAATTTTTAACGGATTTTATTGATTTTGAGAATTGCCAAATTCGTTCCAAATGGTGGAGGGCATTCAAAGTTCGACCCGGCCGAACTTACAGCTTTTTTACTTGTTTTTTTTTTTTCTAACAAAGGAAAATAGTCGTATAGCAGATTCCTTGTGACATTTTTTTAATAATTAGAAAATCTTGTTGTGACAATTTGTTTCTCTATAAAAAGCTGAACCTTTGACCCTTTTCTATATGTACGGAGTATGAAAATTCTTATACTTAAGGCCTGTATTTATAACTTTTTATGGAAAATGTCTTCTATAATATGACTTGGTGGCCATTTACAAAGTTTTGTCGTCATCATTTTCGCTCCCCTCACAAATGCAAAACACAAGTTATTCCCATGGCCTGTTTTACTGCTGTAAAATGTCAATCGTTTCAAATACTAAATATCATTGTCCATGGCTAGCGATGACCATTTGAACATTCTCCTTGACATTTTAATGTCCTTATCGATTTGTCTGGCTGTCATGGAAATGTTAAGGTGGATAGGGAGGAGGTCATTGGCTTTGCTTGGCATTTCCTCAACTTTTGTGTGATTTTTTTCAGTTTCTTTAAACAAAAAATATCGAATAGTGGCTACATCATATCAGCCAGCGGTGTCCAAGTGCCATTCTTGTCCTTCTTGTTTGACAATGCCAATGGCAAAAATTGAAACTTTTTTCAACAGTGAGTGTTTAAACAATGTGACCCACCTATTGACAATCTAACTATGTTCTCAGATGTTGTCTAACTTTGTTTGCTCTTTCAGTTTTTTTTCATTATTGAGTGAAAAAAGAAGATTTTTTTTGCTTTGTCTAAGATTCTTATTAAAATGTTTCTTTGCTTGTTCGGTATGCCCTCGGCGGTTTGAAGAGCATCTCACAGCTGAAAGAAAACTTGTCTGTTGTGTGGCTTTCTTTTTTTTACTTTGCGTCCTTAAATGGGCTTTTTATTTGGATGACTTTGTTTATTCGCCAATATTGACATTTTAATATTGACAAACAAGAAATTCTATTGTTGACAACTGAAGGAAATTAATTTCAGCCTAAGGAGGAAAATAAATTAATTTACTAATTCATATGATCTTCCTGGGAGGTATTTGAATAATATAAAAAATTAAATATAGAATATAGTCATGAGGGAAGGCTCTTTGAAGGCTTTCCATAGCTAGAGGACTTTTAGGTGGTCTTCTATATCAAAAAGATTTCTTGAGGGTCTTTTATAGTAAGAGGACCTTTTGCTGGTATTTTATAGCAAGAAGACAAATTGATATGAATTTGAAACCAGATGACGTTTTGAGGGTCTTCTATAGCTAGAAGACCTTTTTTGAGGGTCTTCTGTAGCTATTAAGGGTCTTCTGAAGCAAAAAGACCTTTAGAGGGTCTTCTGAAGCTAGAAGACCTTTCCAGGGTCTTCTATATCTAGAGGCCGTATTTGAGGGTCTTCTATAGCTACAAGACAATATGAAGGCCTTTTGAAGCTAGATGACATTTTGAGGGTTTATTGAAGCTACCACCCTTTTGAGGGTCTTCTGAAGCGAGAAGGCCTTTTGACGGTCTTCTAAAACTAGAAGGTCGTTTAAAGGTCTTCTGTGACTAGAAGAACTCTTGAAGGTCTTCTAAAGCTAGAAGGGCTTTTGAGGGTCTTCTATAGCTAGAAGGCCGCCTCAAGGTCTTCTGTGGAAGACCTATTGATGGTCTTTTGTAGCTTGAAGACCTTTTGAGGGTATTTTGTAGCTTGATTACCTTTTTGGGTCTTCTATAGCTAGAAGACAATTTGAGGGTCTTCTGAAGCAATAAAACCTTTTGAGGATCTTCGGAAGTTTGAAGACCTTTTAAGGGTCTTCTGTGAGTAGAAGGCCTTTTAAAGGTCTTCTAAGCTAGAAGACCTTTTGAGGGTCTTCTATAACTAGGAGACAATTTAAGAGTTTTCTGAAGCTACAAGACCTTTTTAGAGGTTTTCTGAAGCTAGAGGACATTTTGAGGGTTTATTAAAGCTAGATACCCTCTTGAGGGTCTTCTGAAGCATAACGACTTATAAGGGGTTTCGGAAACTAGAAGACTATTTGAGGGTCTTCTGAAGCTAGAAGACCTTTAGAGGGTCTTTTGAAGCCAGAAGACCTTTAGAGGGCCTCATATAACTATAAAACCTTATGGGGGTCTTCTGAAGCTAGAAGACCTTATGAGGGTCTTCTGAAGGTAGATGACCCTATGAGGGTCTTTTGTAGCTTGAACAACTTTTGGGGGGTCTCTCTCAAAAGACCTTCTGAGGGTTTTTTAGATTGAAGAACATTTGAGGGTCTTCTGAAGCTACAGAATATTTTGAGGGCCTTCTGAGGCTAAAATATCTTTTGAGGGTCTTCTGAGTCTAAAATATATTTTGAGGGTCTTCTGAAGCTAAAAGGTTTTCTAAAGCTAGAAGACCTTTTAAGGGTCTTTGAAGTTGAGAGACCTTTTAAGGGTCTTTTGACGCTGAAAAACCTTTTAGGGGTCTGTTGTATCTTGAGTAAATTTTTAGCGCCTTCTATAGCCAGAAGACCTTTTTAGGGTCTTCTAATGCAAGAGGGGCATTTGCGTGTCTTCTGAAGCTAGAGAACCTTTTGAGAGTCTTTTAAAGTTAAAAGACCTTCTGAGAGTCGTTTGTAGCTTGAATAACTATGGAGGGTCTTCTGAAGCTAGGGAATCTTTTGAGGGTCTTCTGAAGCTATAGCCAGAAGACCTTTTAAGGGTCTTCTATAGCTGGAAGACTTTTTGAGGGTCTTCTAAAGAAGACGATTTGAGGACTAGAAGACCCTTTGAGGCGTCCACTAAAGCTAGAAGACCCTCTAAGGGACATCTCTAACCATAAGGCCTTTTGCAGATCTCTTCTAGTCAAAAGACTTGCCGAGCGTCTTATGTTAATGGAATGGACCCTTTCAATACCTTTTAAGGGTCTTTGAAGTTGAGAGACCTTTTAAGGGTCTTTTGACGCTGAAAAACCTTTTAGGGGTCTGTTGTATCTTGAGTAAATTTTTAGGGCCTTCTATAGCCAGAAGACCTTTTTAGGGTCTTCTAATGCAAGAGGGGCATTTGCGTGTCTTCTGAAGCTAGAGAACCTTTTGAGAGTCTTTTAAAGTTAAAAGACCTTCTGAGAGTCGTTTGTAGCTTGAATAACTATGGAGGGTATTTTGAAGCTAGAAGAATTTTGAGGGTCTTCTGAAGCTAGGGAAACTTTTGAGGGTCTTCTGAGGCTAAAATATCTTTTGAGGGTCTTCTGAAGCTATATCCAGAAGATCTTTTAAGGGTCTTCTATAGCTGGAAGACTTTTTGAGGGTCTTCTAAAGAAGACGATTTGAGGACTAGAAGACCCTTTGAGGCGTCCACTAAAGCTAGAAGACCCTCTAAGGGACATCTCTAACCATAAGGCCTTTTGCAGATCTCTTCTAGTCAAAAGACTTGCCGAGCGTCTTATGTTAATGGAATGGACCCTTTCAATAGCTGGAAGATATTTTGGATGCCTTTTGTAACTTGAAGGCTCTTTGAAGGTTTTCTTTAACTAGAAAAACTTTTTGGGAGTCTTCTATGGCTAGAAGACCTTTTAGGGATCTGCGATAACATTTTAGGGATTTTTATAACAAGAAGACCTACTACAGGGCTTGCAGAGCTAGAATTCCCTTAAAAGGTATTTTATTGCTAGAAGACCGCTTAATAGTCTTCTATACAAGAAGTCCCTTTGAAAGTCAGAAGATCATTTGGGGTCCTTTTAAACTGGAAGATACTCTGAGGATATTCTAGAAGACCTTTCGATGGTCTCCTAGAGCTAGAACCCCTTTCCATGGTTTAGAAGACTTAGTTGCCTTTTTAAGGTCATATTCTAAAGCTATAACGCCTTTTGAAGATCTTTTACTTTTGGGGGCCTTCTATAACTAGAACACCATATTGAAGGAATTTTATAGCTAGAAGGCCTTCAGAAGGGCCTCTACAACTAGAAAATCTCTTGAAGATCTTTTATACCTAGAATACCCTCAAGATCTGTTATAGCTTGAATACCTTATGAGATTCTTCCATAGCAAAAAGGCCCTCTGAGAGTCGGAAGACCCTTTGAGGGCCCTCTAAAGGTAGAAGATCCCCTGAGGATCTTCTAGAAGACCTTCCAAGGGTCTCCTATAGCTAGAACACCTTTCCATGGTCTAGAAGACTTAGTTCACTTTTTAAAGCTATTCTAAAGCTAGAACACCTTTTTAAGATCTTTCAAAGACTTTTTTGAGGGCTTTCTATAGCTACAAAACCATTTTGAAGGTATTTTATAGGTAAAAGATCTTCTGAAGGGCCTCTACAAGTAGGGAATCTCTTGAAGATCTTTTATTTTCCTTTTGAAAGTCGATGGTTTTCTACTTCTGAAGGATGTGCTGAAGGCCTTCTAAAGCTGGACCTCTTCAAGGGTTTTTTCTTCTAGAAAACCTTTTGAAGGTAGAAGAACTTCCTAAGTTTTTCTGCGGCTACCTGCTATAGAAAGCATCTTTCTTAAGACATCTAAGAACCCCACTGTCCCACTTCTTTCAGCATTTTTCCATTTCCTTTATTCCTTCCTTAAATTACACCCTTCCAATGATGATGGGATTTAACTAAACACTGCCATTTAAAATCTTAATTTATATATTTTTTCCACTTCCTTTTATTTGTTTGTGTTGCTACCTTCATTACGGTTGCCGGCAATTAAGAGAATTGCCAAAAATCTAAAAATCACTGCGGAAAGGAAGGCAGAAAAAGCGATATTCACACCTTTTCTCGCTATTCATGTCCCTTCTACAAAAATCCTTTTAAATCGACAAATAAACCGGCAACACTTGGCCCTTAGCAGGCCCCTCCAACGGGGAAGAAGGGTGGAAGTACTTCATAAAAAGAAATGTCCGCTTTAAATCACTTAAAAGAACAAACGAGGCGCCAACGAAATTACTTAAGTAAACCCATGGCAATGCGAAAGGGTTGTCCTCCCATGGAGATGACGACGGACAAAGTAATGAATGATTTTTTTTTTGCAGGAGAAAAAGCAGAGGAGAGGAGAGAGAAATCCGTAATAAACAACAACCCACAACAAGGATGCATCAAAGGATACATGAGTTAATACACTGTTGCGACAGCAACTTCCTTGCTGCAGTACAAACACTCAGCCGGTAAAGCAACTCTCTGCTTGTCGTTTTTGTTGCCGGCAAGGAATAGTAACGGAATCCTCAAGAAATGCCAAATAAATTAAAATTTTTTAATTACGAGCAACCAGGCCAAGCAGCGAAACCAAGGAACCTTTGGCAACACAAGTCGAAGCCGCCAAATGAAATGAAATTAAAGTGAGGGTGACGGCCACAGCGAGTACGGCAACAAGCAATTCAGGCAGGCAGTACAGGATACCAAGAAGTTATTGAAGAAAGACGGGGGCAAAGAAAGCAAGAGAAACAAACCAACAACCATTACCACCACAACCAACATTGACTGAACACAGCAGATGTTCGACAAAGGATTCCCTTGGTTAGATAGATAGTAAATGCGGTAGTAGGTTCATCTTCAAGTTTGTGTCTGTGTGTTTGTTGGCCAAGTAGTAAGTCCTCTAGTTGCACTCGAACACACACACACAGACCGAATACCACAAACACAGACTTACTGAGAGTCGGGACAGTAAGATTGTGTTTACTTTGTTGGGTACATTGACCATCAACTACGGAGAGAGAGTGAGAGAGAGCGAGAGCGGGGAAACACACAATATACGAGCTAAATGAGTGTTTCAAAGAATGCATATTCTTCCCAAAACTGCAACAACAAAAACAACAACACCGACAACGTCAGCAAGCAAAGTGAAAATAAAGTGCTCTCAAAGATGTTGAAGTTGACTGAATGGCTGACTGACTGTCTGGCTGCTTGCCTGACTCTCTGGCTGGTTGCCTGGCACACCTCCTTGTTCCGAAGATTAAGAACGCAGTAACACAGCAAACAACAAATTTGCCAAGTGTTTCGTTCTGCTGCGTTACACCAGCAGGAGTGGTGTTGTAATACAACCGGTACTTGTGCAATTGAAACTAAGTTTCCAAGTAATAGGACCAAAGACAGTGGTGGTGAGGAGACCAGCATGTTCCTATTTTTAAAAGGAACACAGGATATTGTATATGTAGAAGAGTGGGAGGTCTTCTATTCCCCCTAGAAGAGTTGGAGGTCTCCTATTATCCCTAAAAGAACTGTAGGTCGTCTATTTCCCCTGGAGGTCTTCCATTGTCCCTAGAATAGCTGGAGGTCTTCTATTGGTATTAGAAGAGCTGGAGGTCTTCTAAGCGCTGAAGGTCTTCTATGCTCCATAGAACAGCAGAAGGTCTTCTATGCTCCACAGAACAGCAGAAGATCTTCTACGCTCCATAGAACAGCAGAAGGTCTTCTATGCTCCATAGAAGAGCAGAAGGTCTTCCTTCTATGCTCCATAGAAGAGCAGAAGGTCTTCCTTCTATGCTCCATAGAAGAGCAGAAGGTCTTCCTTCTATGCTCCATAGAAGAGCAGAAGGTCTTCCTTCTATGCTCCATAGAAGAGCAGAAGGTCTTCCTTCTATGCTCCATAGAAGAGCAGAAGGTCTTCCTTCTATGCTCCATAGAAGAGCAGAAGGTCTTCCTTCTATGCTTCATAGAAGAGCAGAAGGTCTTCCTTCTATGCTCCATAGAAGAGGAGGAGGTCTTCTATGCTCCATAGAAGAGGAGGAGGTCTTCTATGCTCCATAGAAGAGCAGGAGGTCTTCTATTTTCCGTAGAAGAGCAGGAGGTCTTCTATGCTCCGTAGAAGAACTGGAGGTATTCTATGCTCCATAGAAGAGCTGGTGGTCTTCTATGGGCCAAAGAAGAGCTGGTGGTCTTCTATGGGCCAAAGAAGAGCTGGTGGCCTTCTATGGGCCAACGAAGCGCTGGTGGTCTTCTATGGGCCAAAGAAGAGCTGGTGGTCTTCTATGGGCCATAGAAGACCTGGTGGTCTTCTATGGGCCAAAGAAGAGCTGATGGTCTTCTATGGGCCATAGAAGAGCTGGTGGTCTTCTATGATCCCTCGAAGAGCTGCTGTTCTTTTATGGTCTCTCGAAGAGCTGCTGGTCTTTTATGGTCCATAGAAGAGATGGAGGTCTCCTATGGTCCATAGAATAGCAGGAGGTCTTCTATTGTTCCTAGAAGACCAGGAGGTCTTCTATTGTTCCTAGAAGACCAAGAGGTCTTCTATTGTTCCTAGAAGACCCGGTGGTCTTCTATTGTCCATAGAAGACCAGAAGTCTCATATTGTCCATAGAGAACCAGGAGGTCTTCTATTGTCCCTAGAAGACCAGGAGGTCTTCTATTGTTCCTAGCAGACCATGAGGTTTTCTATTCTCCATAGAAGACCAGGAGGTCTTATATCGCCCATTAGAAGAGCTGGAGGTCTTATATTGCCCTTTAGAAGACCAGAAGCTTTTCTATTGTCCATAGAGTAGCTGGTGGACTTGTATTGTTCCTAGAAGGCCAGGAGGTCTTCTATTGTCCCTAGAAGACCAGGAGGTCTTTTATGGTCTCTAAAAGACCAAGAGGTCTTCCATTGTCAATTGAAGACCAGGAGGCCTTCTATTGTTCCTAGGAGACCAGGAGGTCTTTTATTGTTCATAGAAGACCAGGAGGTCTAATGTTGCCCATAGTTGACCAGGAGGTCTTTAATTGTCCCTAGAAGACCAGGAGGTCTTCTATTGTCCCTAGAAGACCAGGAGGTCTTTTATGGTCTCTAAAAGACCAAGAGGTCTTCCATTGTCAATTGAAGACCAGGAGGCCTTCTATTGTTCCTAGGAGACCAGGAGGTCTTTTATTGTTCATAGAAAACCGGGAGGTCTAATGTTGCCCATAGTTGACCAGGAGGTCTTTAATTGTCCGTAGAAGAGGAGGAGGTCTTCTGTTGTCCAGAGAAGACCAGGAGGTCTTATATTGTCCATGCAAGGCCAGGAGGTCTTCTTTTGTCCATAGAAGACCAGGACGTCTTCAATTGTCCCTAGAAAAGCTCCTGGTCTTCCATTGTCCCTAGAAGACTAGTAGGTCTTCTATAGTCCCTAGAAGACTAGTAGGTCTTCTATTGTCCCTAGAAGACCAGGAGGTCTTCTATAATTTTTAAGGCCCATAAAACGAATTTTCACCACTGTCCCTCCCTTTAAAACAATCGAACGCACAACAACTTAACACTCAAGCTCCAGGCACACACTTGTCTCGATGGCTTGATGCCTGTGTTGGTGGTTGGTTGGCTGGCCTGTTAAGTATTTTATGAATGAAAGAAGGCTTCAATGATTCCAAGTTTTTGGCACCCACAAATACACAGACACTTGAGAATATCTTGAAAAATTCTTT
Source organism: Musca domestica (assembly GCF_030504385.1). Taxonomy (NCBI): domain Eukaryota; kingdom Metazoa; phylum Arthropoda; class Insecta; order Diptera; family Muscidae; genus Musca; species Musca domestica. Next base: position 10,576,874 of record NW_026712409.1, read on the forward strand.
CTTCCTTCCCTTCTCCCACTTCATCTCTGCTTTTGTCTTTCATTCGCTTTAGTTTATAGGCGATCAATTTTGATTGGAAACATAGGTTACGGCAAGAAAATTGCCAATCATGCCACAGGGAAGTAGTTAAATCGTTTTCCAAATCTTTAATGGCAACAACGATAGCAATAACGACAACAATTATGAAATTTTATCAGAGGCAAAGAATGAAATCAATAACAATTTGTTTAAAATGTAGGAAATGGAATTTTGTATGCTTAGGATTTGGGGTGTATTTAATTGAACATATAACCATTGGCGATTACTATATTTCCTGACATACCAGGGGGGCCTTTGGAGAATTTAAATTTAATAAATCTAAGTTTTATTTGAGATATTAGACAATGACAAGAGTATATATACATATATTGAAATTGAAGGTGGAGGATTGTCTAAAAAACTCCTCATACATTATTAACACGAACTTGTCATGCTGCTTAGCAGTTCTGAAATTGTTGAGGGTTATGCAATTTAATTCATATCTCTTTTTGCTGGTTTTAAAATGACAACACTCACTTCGAAAATGTTACTCTCAACTGTCGTTGCTGCATTACCGTGTCATCGCCATATTTCGTTTCATGCAGCCCAGATGTCAGCAACATTTGGCCAGAAGTTAGTCTTTGGATAAATGGTGTTTTAATACCGTCGATGTCATTGGAAAGCAAGTTTTGCTGCAGCATTGCCATGCCAAAGGTATAGACTGCAGTGTTAGATGCAATTTTCATCCGCATGGTACGAAATGTTTGTGGTACGAGGTCATGACAATAAGTCTGGGAATTTTCAGCTTCCGTAGTAGTTATATGAAATGCAATGCTAATTAAAATAAGTTACGATCTTTGATATGCTGCTGTTAATTTTGGTGTTCAGTTTCCATAAAAACGTATATTTAGGAAGTCTGGAGTTCCAGAAGGAAAGTGAGGATACATCGGCCAAAGCTATATATAAAAAACAAGTAAAACGCTGTAAGTTCGACCGGGTTGAACTTTGAATACCCTCCACCATTTGGAACGAATTTGGAAATTTTCAAAAAATAAAATTCTGTTAAAATTTTAAAAATACCGAATATAGCCGTTATATTGGGGTCTATACGACGTGGACCTACATAGGCATTGTTTGTTATAAGCCATTAGCATATTCAAACTCGAAACTTGAAATAAACGGTGAATAATGTAGCTAATATCATCAAAATATCGTATATAGGGAGGTACCGTTATATCGGAGCTATACGAAGACCTGGACCAGCATAGACAATTTTCTGTCACAGGCTATAGCATCCATTACTAACGTCAAATACGACATCTCAAACAATTTCGGTGGATATTGTACCTAAACTCGTCAAAATACCGAATATAGGGAGGTACTGATAAATGGGGCCTATACGAAGATCTGGACCTGCAAAAGACAATTTTCTCTCACAGACTGTAGTTCCCATTACGAACTCTAAATACGTAAATTGAAACAATTCCGGTGAATAATGTCGTTAAAATCATCAAAATACAAAATATCGGAAGGTACCCTTATATGGCGGATATACGAAGACGTGAACCTGCACAGACAATTTTCTGTCTTAGGCTTTAGTATCCATTACGAACTTCTCATACCAAATTTGAAAGAATTCCGATGAATATTGTCGCTAATATCATCAAAAAACCGAATATCGGGAGGTACCTTTATATGGGGGCTATACGAAGACGTAGACCTGCATAGACAATTTTCTGTCATAGGCTGTAGTATCCACTACGAACTTCAAATGCCAAATTTTAAACAATTCTGGTGAAAATGAGGCTAAAATCATCAAAATATCAAATATCGGGAGGTACCGTTATGTGGGGGCTATACGAAGTCGTAGACCTGCACGGAAAATCTTCTGACATAGGCTGTAGCATTCATTACGTACATCAAATACCAAATTTGAAAAAATTCCGATGAATATTGTCGCTAATGTCATCAAAATACCGCATATCGGGAGGTACCTTTATATGGGGGCTCTACCAAAACGTGGACCTACATAACCCATTTTCAATATCAGAAGTCCTGCAGGCATAATATAGATTTGAGTAAAATTTTATCAATCTACTTCAAATCATTCGGAAGCTAGAGTGACAGACGGACGGACTTCGCTTAATCGTCATAGAATTTTGTGCTGATCAAAACTATATATACTTTGTGGGGTCTAAAATTTTATATTTCGAGGTGTTGCAAACGGAATGACAAACTTAATATACCCTTCATACTATGGTGGAGGGTTTAAAAATAAGACAATTTTTTTGAAGATGGTATATATCAGTGGATCCGATATATTACCTTCTGTAGGACCCTTATAAATAATATGCCTTCCACAGGTCCTCTATGTATAGAAGTCATTTTCATAACAGATAAAAGGCTCATCAAATATCCCCTATTAAAGCATGACCTCCATTAAATCTATGAATATTCAAAATGTTTGGCTATGTTTCGTTTCCAGCTGAGATATGACAATAACTAAAAGAGAAAACAAGAAAACAATCTAGAAAAATCTGCCTAGGAAAAATATCCTTTTTCCTCTCGCAGGAGTATCTTACGGTCGAAATCTAGTGACTTTTACACTCCTCTCGAATTATGCGCGAGCATTTCTGAGCTCAGGGTATATAGAGGCCGCGCATCCAAAAAAAAAAATATTTTTTTTTTTTTGTGGATATACAGACTACTGTTATTTCTAAGCCAACTGTCCGACAGCTGTTAAAATTATTCCCGTGACAGCTCATTATATTGTTGACAAGCGTACAAAGAACATTTTGGTGAGAATTTTCCAGAAAAAAAACTTATTCCTGATGGCATTCAAGCGTGATAGTGTGATTTCTTTATATTTGGCTGAAAAACCACAAGTGGCTATCGTTGGAGTCCTGCAGCATTTAAATGTGAATAAATCTTTTGTGTCTCGCGTACCATCGCTCGTTACCGTGATACTGGTAGCGTAGCCCGACATATGTCAAGGAAGTGGACGGGAAAAACCAGCAATATCAGCAGAAATGGTTTGAAAAGTAAAGAAGCGACTTGATCGAAAGCCGCGTCGCAGTGGACGAAAAATAACTCGTGAGCTGAAGATATCTCAATATTCTATTCGGCAAATATTGAAAAATGAGATCGGGGTAAGGCCATTGAAATTGGAAAAAGTTCAAGAACTTACACCGCAACAGAAGGAAAATAGACTCAAAAGAGCTAAGGAGTTGCTTCGCTTGGCCGAAAGTGGTGAACTGACGAATTTGGTTTTCTCCGCTCCGATGAGAAAACATTCGTTGTCCAGCAGTTTGTAAACAAACGAAATGATCGTTTTTACTTGCCAAAGAGGTCAGCTGAAAATGTGCACCTTCGGTTGGCCAACAGAACTCATGCCTCAAGCCGGCCATGGTGATGGTGTGGACCGTCATAACAGCCGATGGTCGCTCTCCACTCGTATTAATCGACCGTGGCATCAGAATTAATGGCGGATATTATCGCGAAATTATTCTGGAGGGTGTATTGAGCATGCAAACATTTTGGCCACAGACCTTGGAAATTCCAACAGGACTCAACGCTATCGCACTCAGAACGCGCCACCCAAGAATGGTTACAAAATGAGGTTCCTCGCTTCATTTCCAGAGCAAAATGGGCATCAAAATCACCGAATACCAATCCGTTGGACTATTGTGTCTGGTACTTTGGAAAACAAGGTTGGCACTAAAAAATACCAAAGTGTTGATCACCTCTAGCAAGCGCTTCGCCGTTTATGGACCAAAATACCGCAGAGCAACATTCGGACAGCGTGTGACGATTTCATTGGCCGTTTGAAGCCCATAATTCGTGCCAAAGATAACCAATTCAAACAAATCTAAAATTATTCTAAGATTTGATGCTATTTCCGATATTTTTTGTTTTTTTATTCAATAAAATCTAAAAAAAAATTTAAAAACTGTAGCGTTTGACTTTGTTGCAGTTTTTTTTTATCTCAACCTGAATATATAAATTATGACATATCTCATATGAAGTGAAGGAAGTAGTCTACATAGTCCAAACTATATCCGAAATGAACAATATTGACCCATTCCTTCGGAACCTACTCCGTACTTCAGATATCCTATTATTTCCCCTAATACAAGATCTGCTGTAAAGGTGGGATATATCGGTCCACTCCTTCTGATACCTCCCCCACAAAGGGTCAAATTTTTGAATATCCATGAAGCTCATGAAACGCGAAATTAACATCTGATTCCATGCAGACTATATTTAAATAATAGTATTTCAATCAGCACAAGATCTGCTATGAAGAATATAAAGAAATGGACAATATTGGCTCATTCCTTCTGAACCTACTCCATATAGCGTCAATACAAGTCAAAATATATTTTAATAATCGACTGATACCTTTCCTTACTTGTGTTTGTTTTCTTATTTAAGTCCACAAAAGTGTTCTGATAAATGACCTCGAAAATCTTCTTAGGGACGGTCTTGCTATACAAGTTTAAGCGATTTTCTTTTGGATGGTCTCACTAGAGGTACAACAATTTTTTTTTTTCGAAAATAGATCTGCCGAAGAACGAATATGTCTATGAACTTCACATTCAAAACCATTGATTTCTTTTTCAAGCAAAACCTTCAAATAGTTTCCATGATCTTCAAATAGTATTGTTGTCTAGTGTAATCCATTTTATTACCTTCCATAAAAATCATTTCCTAATATCCTTCAACTCAACCACAATCCTTGACCTCTCCAAGTGTACTAACTTTAATAGCTTTAACTATTCTATTTTCTTCATTTGCTCTAACGCCATTCGTCCCAGACGTTACTTTTATAGCTTTTGTCTGACTGCCCCACATTACACCACCTCTCCCTCCCTCGCTCTTCCTCTTCTGCTCACCATCTTTATCTCTTAAGGAAGTTAAGTTGCCAAGATTATTATTGGCATAAAAAACGCTTAAAACTATTTTTAGCATTTATCTCTTGGGTTAGTTGATGTTGCTGCTACTGCTATGGTTACTGATGTTACGCAAAAAAAGCGAAAAACAACAACAACGACAAATAATGCCACTAATCGTAAAACTGTTTAGCTGTCATAACACTGTCACTTTCCCCGTAGATCTTTGGAGTAAAAAAAAAAACGAATGGTGCAACGGCAGACCATGAGTTCCAATCCACTCGCCCATTTGTGCAAATGCAATTTCATTGCATCCATCCAATTATGTCCGGGGACTTGAACGTTTTCATTGCCCATTTAATATTTGCTGGTAATTCTGTGTTATCGCTTCGCAGGACTGGCGGTCTTGGTGCTGCTGCTGCTGGGTATTCTGAATTTAACTATTCGTGGAAAATTCATAAATTCAATAAATTTGCTGATTTGCTTGCCACAGTTGAGCTCTGGTGGTTTTTGGTGGTTATCTTTTCGAATGGATCAGCTTCGTCATCATCAACATCATGGTTGGTCGTTTTATATTTTTGTCATGGTAGTGGTGGTCAGGAGGGAAGGAAGGGGGGGAAGGGATGGAGGGAGGGGAAAAGGAGCATCCCAGAACCACCGCCATCATCATCAACACAACATCATAGTTAGCGTTATTGTGGTAACAATAAATGGAATGGAATTGACAAAATGGCAGTGGCAATCGTTAGCGAAAATCATTGTTAATGGCATGGCAGGTAGGGTTGAAAATTGAAGGAGAAGAACCTGGGGGCTGTAATATTTTCCATATTTATACCCTCAGCCATATGGCTATCATTTGATACGGCCAAAACGTGCCTAATCGAAATAACGGTTTAGACCCTATGTCTCTTTGAAGCAAATCCTTTTTAGGGCATTTGGAGTCGATCTAAGGATTTCTGTCCCTCCATCCATTTGTTTGTCTACATGGCACGCGATAACTCTCGAATGGAGTATCCGTTTTGGTCCAAACTTGCGAGTTGCGAGATGGGCAATATCGGTCCACTCCTTCTGGAACATCCCTTACAAGGTCTGGTGTGAAGATGGGATACATCGGTCCCCTACTTATGGTACCTCGCCCACAAAGGCTCAAAATCTTGGATATCCCTGAAGCACACAAATCCCGGAATTAACTTCGGATTCCATTCAGTCTTGGCACATCTTTTCATCAGCACAATATCTGTTATAATGATGGTAGAGTCCGCAGCGGCCAGACGGAAGACATCACTCCAGTTCACCACTTTCGGCCAAGCGAAGCAACTCTTTAGCTCTTTTGAGTCTATTTTTTTCTGTTTGGGTGTAGGTTCTTGCACTTTTTGGAATTTCAATGGCTGTACCCCGAGCTGATTTTTCAATATTAGCCGAATGGAATATTGCGATATATTCAGCTCACGAGCCATTTTTTGGCCACTGCGACGCGGGTTTCGATCAAGTCGCTTCTTTACTTTTCGAACCATTTCTGAGGCCCTTTGTTTATGGTTAAGGCTAGGTATAACAGGTTCTAAAAAAGTTTGGTTTGGGAACCAAAAACTCCTTTTTTGATTTTGATTTACGAACCGAATACTATCACCTCCACTTAGAATTTCCCCGCATCCCCCATATTCACTCAAATCCCTAAATTAAGGAGTCCCTTTAAAAATATTCCATGATGGAATCCCTATATTATTTATTCGATAGTTGTTAAAAAAGCGAATTGCTGCTGGTAAATACTTGAAATAAATTCAAAGTAGAATGTTTTACTCACAACAAAATGTTGAGAGCCAAACCATAAAAAAGCGAAATATTTTGTGTTCCACCAAAGCAATGGATGTTGTGCAGGATGGGACGCTTGACATTCCTTTGCATCCATAGAGAGCCACAGCTCTTCTCTCATACCCTTCCCTCATCCGCCAGCCATGCTCTCCCATGCGGAGAGAAAAATATTTATTTTTTTCTGTCAAATATGCAATGAATTGTTGAAGTAATAAACATTTAATGTCAATAATAAAAATATTTCGTTGTTGTTGCTGCTGATATTGTAGATTATGGTTATTGTCATAATTTCTCTTGTTGAAATCCCCAAGCCCCTCATCCTCCTCCACTTCGCTCTTGCTATTTTAATGGAGTAAAGTTCTGTAACTGATATCTAAGGCAAAACATATGACAGTGCAAAGACAAACTGTTTATGGAGGATTTATGCAAATGTGTGTGTGTGAGTGCTTGTTCCATAAAATGATATTGGGACAGGAGAGAGGAAGGGTATTGAAAAAAAGAGTTAAATGGATAAAATACATAATTCATAAGCACATAAATATATATATATGTTTTATGTAATATATTTGCATAGAAAGATGATAAATATGGCCATAAAGCAGAATGCCGCCTGAAGTTGCCAGGTTGAAGTACTGTTTAAGAGGACAAAAGGAGAAATGCTTTATCTTTTGATTGATATTAATATATTCAAGGCTTGAATGCCATGCCATCGACCGACATAGGTCACCGACTGTATAAGCTATTTCCATAGGGTATCACCTATGATTGAAGGGACTTTCCACAGGCATTCTGTATTTATTCTGTAAAGTCCTTCTATATGGAGGCTACACTAAAACTACTTCTTCGGGGAAATTTTAAATTCATTTCAAAAGGACGAGGTAGGCATTTTTATACCATCAGTCATATGGCTACAGAGGGTATATATCACTAGTACTTGAAATGTACAATTTGTTCAGTTTAAAAATATTTTCCATTAAAAAATTTATACATTTTGCGAAATTTTCAGACTTTCAAGATTTTATATACCACTTTAGTTTTTCCTTTTTCGGAAAGAATAAAGGGAAAATGTTCAGCTTTTATCTCAAAAAGTCTTCAAAATCTTCAATATTGAAATCAACCGAGGATGATATTAGTAAAAAAAATTGCAAAATGGACCCACATCCAATTTTTCTGCCCAAAACTACTTCTATGTCTCCATACGTAAACCCTAGACTTCTATATCAAATTTTGGGATTCCATCTCTATCCATTCACCCAGTAACAAATTTTGTAACCTGTAGCACTTTTCGAACAATTTTAGTACGCATTTTCAAAACAATTTCCATATTTCAACCTCAGATACCAACAGTGATCTTCATAGAAGTTTTTTAGTATTTCAACTATATCTCTTTCGCCCATACAAAATTTAGTATTTTGTACAATTGTAGTACACATTCCATATCCATATAATACACATTCCTCCATATCTCAATTCCAGATAGCAACAATGACCTTAATATCAAATTTCGGGATTTCAACTCTATTCCTTCACCCAATAAAAATGTAGTACCTTTTAGTACAATTATAGTACGCATATGCAAAACCAGCTCCTTCTCTCAACTACAGACACCAACAGTAATATCCATATCAATTTTCAGGAATCCAATTCTATCCCTTCAGCCAAAATTAGAGTCATTTAAGAATTTTGTACAATGTGTACGATATTCCCAAAACCACATCCATATCGAGATTGCAGATGCCAACAGAGACCTCAATATCAAATTTCGGGATTTCGGCTCTATACCTTCACCCAATACCAAATTTAGTACCACTTAGTACTTGTTAAACAATTATAGTACATATTTCCAAAACCACCTCCATATTTTAGCTCTTTCCCTTCATCCAATACCCATTTTAGTAGCATTTAGTTCTTTTCGTACAGTTAAAGTACTTATTTTCAAAATAGTCTCCATATCTCAAACTCATGTACCAGCAGTGACTTTTACATCAAATATCAGGATTTCAGCTCTGCAATTTTCCCCAAATACCAAATTTGGTACTATTTAGTACGCACATCCAAAACCGGCTCCAACGACACCAACAGAGACCTCATTATCAAATTTCAAACTATTCGCCCAATACCCGGAATACCCAATTTTCGGGATTCCTGTTCTATCCTTTGATCCAATACCCAATTTGGTACGACTTTGTACTTTTTGTACAATTATAGTACGCTTTTCAAACCACCTTCATATATTAATCACAGACACCAACAGTGACTTTCATGCCAAATTTCAGGATTTTAGCTCTATTTCTTTACCCAATACTCATTTTCAAAACAATGTCCATATCTCAACCGCAGGTACCCGCAGTGACTTTATTATCAAATTTCAGTATTTCAGTCATTTAGCACAATTTAAGTACGCCACCTTTCAACCACAGACACCAATAGTGATATCCATATCAATTTTCAGGAATCCAGCTCTATCCCTTCACTTGATACCCAATTAAGTACCATTTAATAGTGTCCGTACAATTTTAGTGCACATTTCCAAAATCACCACATAATGCCAATTGCAGATACCAGCTGAGACTTCAATACCGAATTTCGGGATTCCAGCTCTAACCCTTCATCCAATACCAAATATGGTACCATACTGCACTTTTCGAAAAATTATAGTAAACATTTCCAAACCCAATCTCCAATCTTAATCACATACACTGAATGAGAAGAGAAACACGACCTAATGGTTTGGCTGTTAATTCAATTCTGTTTTGGATCCTGCTCGGAGGATCAATGTTTTTAATAATAAGAATAGAGTCCAATCTCCCTCTTCGATTGTCAACTCTATCCCTTTTTCTGTGAGAAAAGAAACACGACCGATTAGTTTGGTTGCTGATTCAATTCTAATTTTATTTCTAAAATATGTTCCTTACGTACTACTGAAACTAATCTAACTTAACCTAGTCGCAGCCACACAATTGTTCTTATCTATTCTAATATTGAATGGAGAACATTGCAGGGCTGCTTGACATATCATTCAAGTGGTCTTGTGCATCTACTGAACGCATCAATATCTTTGCCTGTGGGTCATAACCTTTATTATCTCACACATTATCGTATGCGTCAGCGCACAAGATCACTGAATTCTTCACATGTGATATTTTATGGCGGCTGGGAAATATTTAATTTTAGAACATCTATTTTTTATTGCTACATTTTCCCAGCGCCTCAATCGCACTCAAAAGTATGTACAAAGTATTTTGTACAGACACCAATAGTAACATCTATGGCAAATTTCAGGATTTTAGCTCTATCCCCTCACTCAATACCAAGTTTAGCACTTTCAAAGCAATCTCCATATCTCCAGGTATCAGCACTGACCTTAATATCTAATTTCAGAATATCAGCTTTGCAAATTCTCCAATTACCAAAATCTAGTACTATTTAGAACAATAGTAGTACGCATTTCCAAAACCAGCTAAATTTTTCAACCATCGACAGCCAAAGTGACCCTTATATCAAATTTCTATCCATTCACCCATTCATCCAATTCAGTACCACTTAGTACTTTCCGTACATTGAAGGTGGTTTTGGAAATGTATCTCAGTTTTAGATGCCAAATTTCTGGAGTCCACCTCTATTCCTTCACCCAGTATCCAATTTAGTACCAACAGAGACCTTGGTATTCAATTTCGGGATTTCAGCTCTATTACTCTTCGTTCAAATATAGGACGCATTTCCAACCCACCGCCTAATCTCAAACACAGATACCATCGGTAATCAGAATATCAAATTTCGGAATTTCGCCTCTATCCCTTCACCCAATACCAAATATAGTACCATTCCGTACTTTTCGTGCAATTATAGCACACATTTCTGAAGTCATCTTCATATGTCCAGACAAATTTCAGATTTAAATCCCAATCTGTTTACCCAATACCAAATTGTAACAAATATAGTACTTTTCGTGCACTCATCTCCGAAACGACTTCATTATCAGAAACCTACTACCAACCTACTACTTTTTCCCCTAATACCAAATCTCATATCATTTAGTACTTTTTGTACAATCATAGCAAACATTTCAGAAACTACTTTCATATGTCCAGACTACACATAAAAAGCTACCCTAATACCAAATTTCAGATATCAAATATTATCTGTTCACCCAATACCGAATTGTACAGAATATAGTACTATTTAGTACTTGTCTTACAATTATATTACACATTTCTAAAATCAGCTTTTTAACACAAATCTACCACCTACAGGGACCCCAATACAAAATTTCATTCATTCTAGCTTCATCCGTTCAGCCAAATCCAAACTTTTCCAAATTTTGTACTGATCGCACTCTTAGTGTACTCATTTCCAAAACCACCTCCATATATCAAATTATCTTTCCAATCTTGATTCTCATACCAAATTTCAAGCTTTAGCTCTTTCCGTTCACATAATACCAAATGGTACAGTTTTTTTATGTTTAGTACTATTTAAGAAATTTTCGGAATTCTTATCGTCGAATATTCAAGAAGCCTTTGGTACATATATCCTACACTCCATCAGTGACTCTCACTTCAGATTTTGGAATTCTACCTCATTCCGCTTGTCCAGTACAAAGTATTTAATGTTTAGTATATTTAGGTACTTTTCTTACCCTTTTTGTACGAATTTTTTAAAACCCAGCCCCATCATACGCTTACGCACCAAGAATGACCCTCGTGCAAATTTCAAGATTCTATCTTCAGCCGTTTCCTCAGGACATTGATTGAAGATTGATGCATGAGCCATTTCCCGGTCGTGTTGTTTCGACATTTGGAGACCGATTTAATACCTTTAGATTTTTTTTCTGAGTTTTTTCCACCATAGTATGGAGGGTATATTAAGTTTGTCATTTCGTTTGTAACACCCCGAAATACACATTTTAGACCCCACAAAGTATATATATATATATATATATATATATATATATATATATATATATTCTTGATCAGCATAAAATCCTATGTCGATTAAGCGATGTCCGTCCGTCTATCCGTCTCTGGAAATCACTTTAGCTTCCGAACGAATTGAAGTAGATTGATAAAATTTTACTCAAATGTATGTTATGTCTGCAGGACTTTTGGTATTGCAAATGGACCATGTAGGTCCACGCTTTGGCATAGCGCCCATATAACGGTACCCCCCGATATTCGTTATTCTGATGATTTTAGCGGCATTATTCAGCGGAATTCTTTCAAATTTGGTGTTTGAAGTTCGTAATGGATCGTAATGGAATTGTTTCAAATTCGGTATTTGAAGTTCGTAATGGATAATACAGCCGAAGACAGAAAATTGTCTGTGCAGATCGACGTCTTCTTATAGCCTCCCTATAACGGTACCTCCCGATATTCGGTATTTGGATGATTTTAGCGACATTATTCACCGGAATTGTTTAAAATTTGGTATTTGAAGTTCGTGATGGATACTGCAGCCTAAGACAAAAAATTTTCTGTGCAGGTTCACGACTTCGTATAGCTCCCATATAACAGTACCTCCTGATATTCGGAATTTTGAGAATTTTAGCGAATTTATTCATCGGAATTGGTTCAAATTTGGTATTTAAAGTTTGTAATGGATACTACAGCCTAAAACAAAAAATTTTCTGTGCAGGTTCACGTCTTCGTAAAGCCCCCATATAACGGTACCTCCCAATATTCGATATTTTAATGATTTTAGCGAATTTGTTCCCGGAATTGTTTCCAATTTGGCATTTGAAGTTCGTAATGGATACTATAGCCTAAGAGAGAAAATTGTGTGTGCAGATCCACGTCTTCGTATAGCCCCCATATAAAGGTACCTCCCGATATTCAGGATTTTAATGATTTTAGAGACATTTTTCTCCGGAATTGTTTCAAATTCTGTATCTGAAGTTCGTAATGGATACTACAGCCTAAAACAGAAAATTGTCTGTGCAGATCCACGTCTTCATAGAGCCCCCATATAACGTCTCCTCCCGATATTCCGTATTTTGATGATTTTATCTACATTATTACCGATTTTTTTAAGTTTTCGCATTTGAATATTGTAATGGCTTATGGCCTATTCAGGTCCATGTCGTCGTATAGATCCTAATATAACAGCTACATTCGGTATTTTTGTGATTTTAACGGAATTCTTAACGGATGTTATTGTTTTTGAGAATTGCTAAATTCGTTCCAAATGGTGGAGGGTATCCAAAGTTCGGCCCGGCCGGACTTACAGCTTTTTATTTGTTTAAATATCTATGTTTTATTTCAAATATAAAAATTGTATATAAATAAATAGTTAGAAAATGTTGACAGATATGATCCTTTTCAAGGCGATTCCGTCTGACTGGCTGGTAGGGAGTATCCGATTTAGTCCAAACTTTGCATATTTTAATATTATTGTCGATCTTAGATCGAGTTTGGAGATCGGCAATATCGGTCCACTCCTTCCTCCACAAGAGGTCCATATTTTCAGTGAAAATAATTTAGCTCATAGAAGGAGAAGGGGTCATTCGATTTTGTGCAAACTTTGCAAATCATTTTTTTATCATGCTGGGACAGGTGTAAAAATGGACAATATTGGTCCATTCCTTCTGATACCTACCCCAACCCACCCAAAGTGGTCAAAATTTTGAATAAACAAAACGATCATAAAATCTGAAGTAAGCATCTGGTTCTCCTCATATTTCACACATTCCATTATTTCTACTAACACAGAATCTGCTGTGAAGATGGGATATATCGGTCCACTCCTTCTAGTACCTACCGGATAAGAGTTCTAAAAAATACGATATTTTATCCGCAAAACTTGGAATATTTCATCGTATCCCATTTGATCTGGCTCCTTCAGACCTTCCCCCTCCCATTTATGTTGTCGCACACTTTCAAATCCATATCTGTGTCGTTGTAAATATACTTGTCAATGTATTCGTAAGAGATTTGAATATTACGATTTGTGTAGCTCTATTAGTCTGCTTTCAACGTAACTCGCTTATCAATTCAATTTTGCCATTCACACTTCACAAGGCTGCCATTGAAAGGGGAAGCGGGGAAAATCCTTGCGATCCTAGGGAAAGGGATTGTTCATTTAGATTGTTTGTAATGTGTTAAGGTATCGTATGCTTCTATGCCTTACACGGAAGTCCTTTAACACTTTATGCGAAATTTTGTTTTAGTAAGGGGTCTGCAGCGGTGTGGTCGAAGAAGAAAGGGTTTGAACAAGGCATGGAACGTGGCAGCGACAACAACCAGAAATGTAACTGTCCATTGAAAAAGTCAACTAAACACTGCGCTTCCCTGGCGGTGTCTATCTTCAATGTTTCCACCACGGCTGTTGCTGCTACTGCTACGTTTTTTTTGTTTTACGTTCGACCATATTTTGGGGTCAAATTGTAGCATCAGTTAATGGTTACGGCAATTCCGTTTGGGCTCTGCTCCTTTTTTTTTTGCTCTGTCTACCTACGACTTGTTGTTGCAACATGTTGCGGTTGTATATATGCTTCATGGTTGTTTGGTGCGATGTGTGCGTGCCTGTCTGCCAGGACAACCAGACAGCAAGCAAGCCTGGCTTCCTGGTCCCTGCTGTCCTGGTCGAATGTTTGACTCACTGCTGCTGCGGCTGCTTGTCTTTGGTTAGTTCTTTTGGTTGCAATTTAAGTTATCTCTGGTATGTGTTGGCCCTGTCCAAGGAATATTGTGTGTCCTGCACTGCTGTTGTTGTTATTCATAACGACTCGTGCCATAGCAAATGGTTGTTGTTGCGGTGGCACATTCCTATTCCTTTTGTCCTGGGCTGCATATGGTTGATGGTTTATTGTGGCTATTTGTTGGTGTTGTCGTTCTTTTTTAGTAGTCTCAGTCGAAAGTGCACCATATGGTCATTTCGTTTAGAGTTCGTTCCTTTGTTGTCGTTGTTGTTGCTACATATCTAGTTTAGCGTTTGGTTTTCCTATTTTTGTTGTTCTCCTTGTGGTATGGCTTTCCTGTCGTGGTAGCACAGTCCATCCTGCCGTGTTGGCATTGCATGTCCTGTCCAGCCATTTATGTTGGTTAGTTTCTTTTGGGAAAATTGTTTTTTTTTTGCTATGCGTTTGGCATCAAGTTTGTGTCACTGTCTTCTTTTTTGTGGTTGTTGTTGTTTCTTTAGTCTGACTGACATAAGCCAGTAGCCAATTTCTGAGCTGGCCGTTAACCGTGAAAGTCACAAATTATTATAAATGTCCTTTGTTGAGTGGCTAAAAACCCTCGGCAATTGTTTGACGACTTGAACGACGTTATGTCAATGACGACGATATTGATCGGCATAAGCGATAGATGGCCAATTTGGCATTTTGTCAAAAATTAGCAGGAATTTTAATACACTGTGAAGCGATGCCGAGGTTCAAGAGAGGAAGGTTTTCAATCCATAGCAGACCGGTCAAAGGTCTTCCATCAAACAAAGAGGCGTATCCACTGGGACATAAAGAAAATACTCCAGGGACATGGGATAATCCCTTGGAACATATGGAAAATCACCCTGTTGACATGGGAGAATCCCAGAGTCATTTGAGAAATCACCTGGGACACAAAGAGGATCTCTATGTCTTCTATCCATAGAAGCCTGAGAATAGTCTTTTTCCGTAGAAAACCTGTGGATAGTATTCTATCCACAGAGGACCTGTAGAAGATCTTTTATCTACAAAAGCGACCTCTGGAAGGTCTTCTATCCACGGAAGACCGGTGGCCGGTTTCTGTTCATAAAAGGCCAGTGGAAGGTATTTTATCAACAAAACATCTATGGAAAGTATTCTATCTCCAGAAGACCTGCGGAAGGTTGTTATATTCAGAGAATACCGATGAAATGTTTCCTATCCACACAAGAACTGGGGAAGGTAATCCATCCATAGAAGGTCGGTGCATGATATTTTATCAACTGAAAAACTTGGGAAGGTCTTCTACGTACAGAAGATCTGTGGAAGGTATTCTATCCGCAGAAAAATTGTGGAAGATTTTCTATACATAGAAGATCTACGGAAGATCTTTTTTCCACAGAAGACCTATGTAAGGAATTCTACCTACTAAAGACCTGTGGAAGGTCTTCTATCTATGGAGGACTTGTGGAAGCTATTCTATGCACGGAAGACCTGTGAGCGGTCTTCTATCCACAGAAGTCCTGCGAAAGGTCTGCTATGCACAAAAGACCTGTGGAAGGTCCTCTGTCCATAGGAGTCCTGTGGAAGGCACTTTATCAACAGAAGTCCAGCGGAAGATCTCCATTCCACAGAAGGCCTCTGAGAGGTATTCTATCCACAGAAGACCTGTGGAAGGTGTTTTGTTCATAGAATACCCGTGGAAGGTACTCTATCCACAGAAGACCTGTGGAAGTAATTTTATCCATGGAGGACTTTTAGAAGGTGTTCTATGGATTTAAGACCTGAGGTAGGTCTTTTATCCATAGAAGACCTGTTGAAGTACTTTTTTTTATAGGAAACCTGTTCAAGGTCTTTTAATCATAGAATGCTTGTGGAAGGATTTTAATCTACACAAGACCTGTGGAAGGTATTCTGTGGTCTTCTATCTATAAAAGAGAACTGTGGAAGGTTTCCTATCCACAGAAAAAGCGTGGATTATATTTCATCTACAGAAGATCTGCCGAAAATCTTCTATGCACAGAAGACACGTGGTAGCTCTTTTATCCTCAGAAGAAATATGGAATGCATTCCACCAACAGAAGATCTGTGGATAACCTTCTTTCCACAAAAGATCTGGTGGCTCTTTTATTCTCAGAAGAAATATGGAAGACATTCTATCAACAGATGTGGATGACCTTCTTTCCGCAAAAGACCTTCGAAAGGTCTTATATCCATAGAAGACCTGTTTGGAAGATATCTTATCCACAGAAGACCTGTGGAAGGTTTTCTATCTGCAGAAGACCTTTGGAAGGTCTTCTATCCACAGAAGACCTCTGAATGGTATTTTATCCACAGTAGACCTGTGGAAAGAATTCTATCCTCAGAAGACATTTGCAAGGTCTACAATCAACAGAATATCTGTCAATGGTCTTTTTTCCACAAAGGACCTGTCGGAGGTATTCTATCCGCAGAAGATCTGTGGGCATTCTACAGAAGACCTGTGGAAGGTATTATGCCCGAAACTTTTGGAAGATCTTCTATCACCTGAAAACCATTGAAAGGTATTCTATCAACGAGAGATCTGTGGTCTATCCTCCTAACACCTGTGGGGTGTATTCTATCCCTTGGAGATTTGTAGAAGGCCTTGAAACCACAGTAGACCTGTTGAAAGTCTTCTGTCCACAGAAGACCTGAGAATAGTATTCTATCCACAGAAGTCCTGTGAAAAGAAATAATCCTCAGAAGGCATATGGAAGGTCTGCTATCAACAGTAGATCTGTGGATCGTCTTCTTTCCACAGAAGACCTGTGAAAGGCATTCTTTCCACAGAAGTCCTGTGAAAGGCATTCTATCCACAGAAGACCTGTGGAAGGTATTCTATCCCTTGGAGATTTGTGGAAGGCCTGTGAAAGGTCTCTTAATCTATACCTGGTCCCTCTATCTCTCCACAGAAGACCTGTGGAAGGTATTCTATCCCTTGGAGATTTGTGGAAGGCGTTATATCCACAGAAGAAGGTGGAAAGTCTCTTAATCTATACCTGGCCCTCTCTATCTCTCGAATTATAGTTGGAACCTCTTGGACATACTTGAGGCCACCTTTACTTGTTTTGATAGAAATTTATTGTAAGGCTAATAAGTTACAACCCGTTTCCTTTTCCGTCAGTGTATTTGCCTTTGACACCTCTTCTTTTAGCATTTGGCCCATAACATGGCCATGGACAACAGTTAGCAGCACGAGCCATGCAGACCTAGGGCAATAACAGTTTTTTGTTTTTTTTCCAAACTGAGTTATTTATTTGAGCCATCCAAAAAATACACCCTCTGCCAAACAACAACACTAATATAAGGACAGGTCAGTCAAATATTGCAAAAACAACCCTTATGTCTATAACTCCCTCCCTTTAGACCTTATCAAAAAAATATCCTTTCATTATGTTTTTGTTGTTGCTGTTATTGTTGGCCAGTTTGGTGATATTTTAATGATGATGATCCTTAATTTATGCACTTTCATAGGCTATTTGCAACAGGAATGCGTGCTCGCTCGTAAAGTGGTCAGCCAAGGCAAATGAGAGCGAGGGAGTTGGGGGTTGTTCTTGGCTCAGGGATGATATGCCCCGGGAGGATCCTATTTTCAATTCATTCACAAAAAACATTTCATAACATAAACAACAACAACAACATGGATAAAGAATAATGATAGATTGAAGAACGGAGATATCAGCCAGCTCGTGCCAAGAACGCTTATGCCGCTGCTTGGAGAAGGCGTTCGATGGAACACATGGTCGTTCGGCAAAGATCTTTGTGTGTTTGGATGAGTGTCGGTCGCATGCCAGTTGGTCTAATTGTTTTGGGAGAACAACTGACGCTTTTTTCCCAATTTCGTTGTGGTGGAGGTTGGAAACGGCGAAGAAGAAGAAGAAGAAGTCACCACTTAAAAGTGCCACTTTCAAATTGAAGAGTCAAGAGTCACAGTTTTGAAACGAGGATTAGTTGTCGAACAAACAGCGACTTGTTAAGATCGAGTTTTTCCCAAAGAAAAAATTACGAAATTCCAAAAAAAACCAAATCGAAATTCGGAAAATTTTGTTAAGAACATGAGTTCCTATTTGACGTATAAACCCTTGCCAACCTCACATGGAGTGCTGACAGATTACAACACGGCATATCCTTCCTCGGCGGAAGATGATAGCTCCCAATATTTGGGCAGCCCCAGTTATCACCTGAACACCAATTCTCCACTGAATTCAACACCTTATGTGGGAAATGCAACAGTCTACATGGATAATTGGACAATGGGCAATACCATGGTTACCTCCACACCCAATGGCGGATATTATCATCACCAACCTCTTCCTGCATATTCACTGGAATCTCAGTTAACACCAAATCAAAGTTCCACAGAATTGAGCAGTGAAATCAACTCAAACCCGAAGACCAAGTCAAGCAACAAAAAAGAAAGGAAACCCAAAAGTCGCACCAATTCCACCTCCTCGAAAAAGTCTAATAGCTCTGAACCACCAAATCCTCCCAGTCCTACGGTGTTGAAACGACGTCGTCAAGCAGCCAATGCCCGGGAACGTAAACGCATGAATGGTCTAAATGAGGCATTTGATCGGCTGCGTGAAGTTGTGCCAGCTCCCGACTTGGAACAAAAACTCTCCAAATTTGAGACACTACAAATGGCCCAGACCTATATTTGTGCCCTCATCGATATGCTCGAGAATGGCAATGAGTCTTCGGAAATCAACTACAACAGCCTGTACTCTCTGGATGGCAATTCCTGCCTGTCATCACCAGCATCGATATCACCCTGCACCCCACCACCACCACCTCCCACCGGCAACAATTTTCATTCGTTTGGTCGAGATTTAAGTCTGCAGTGATTTGCCATGCCGAGAATTTTTTTTCTCGCGTTACATTTCTTGTTCCTTGGCCATCGTCAATTCCCCGGCTAGCCTAACTGCAGCAGGTTAAGGTGATTGAGCACGTGTTACTCGTAAAAATTGATGGCTTTCCAATAATGGGCGTTTAGTTGGAGATTTGCAAGCATTGAACACCAGCAGTACCAGAATGGATATTTGAAGGTGGGCTTTTGTGAGAATTCTAGTTTTTTGCTAACATGGCCCTCTGCTAATTGTTGTCCTGCCAAGCAATCGTAAAGCCATATATGCTGCATTTAGAGTTTTTTTTGCCAATGGTATGTATGGTAGAGGGTGATGAGAGTATGGTAGAGGGTGTGTGTGTGTAAGTGCTAGTGTGATTGTAAATACTGCTGATGTTAGGTTAGATTGCAGTAGTGTTTAGCAAATGTGTGGTGTGAATCCTTTGGCATTAAATGGGTTTTAACCTGCCATTACCAAAGATGTGGTTGTGCATTTCGTTACATTAATGGGCGCACAGTGGGTGGGAAGTGAAAAAAAACGAGATGAAAGAAAAAAGAGTGACGATTGAAATTTTAAAAGTGATATTGAATAGAATGAATAGAATAATACTAATGTTTTAAATGTAAGGCCAATGCGTACTAAGGGAGTAACGAATCGGTCGGTTTAGAACGGGAGATACGATGCTTTCTCAATGAAGAGTTAGATGACAAAGGCAGAGTTGTCAATACGAGAAAATCCCTTATGCCTCTCTGCCTAAGGCTTTATAGCGTATTTATGATTAAATACTACACCAATACATCAGGATGTCTTGGGAGCACAATAATTTTTAATAAGTATCGCGATTCAATATTTGAACGCCAGTAAAATGGGTTCTATACCAAAAAGTGAACCCACATATCGACTTTCAAATACTAAATTTGAATCAATTTCTTGGGAAAATGTGGCCAATATCCTCAGGTCAGGTAGGCCACTTGGGTGATGTAGGAAAACGTGGACCTGTGGACCAGAAAAAGTTATGCCACAGGAATCAAAATCAGGAGTTATAATACCGAACAATAGCTGGTAGGGACTAATGGAAAAGAAGGAAGAATATTTTGACTTGCGTTACGGTTATTTGAACAGTTGACCCTTTATGGGTGGGTGGTTCCGAAGGAGTGGGTCAATATTGTACATTTTGTGTCTGACCTATAATGACCTTAAAGGTGTCAGGTTTGGACTATATCGACTACTTCCTTCGCTTTATATGAGATATTTGATAAGTTTAAAAAAAATGTTATGTGTGTCAGGTTCCGGATATAGAGGACAGATGTATTCCACTTCCAATTTGATGAATATCGAACATTTATTTCCAAATGTATGCGAATAATTCTTAATTAAAATTTTAACCATTTGGCGGAAGGATCAAGAAGGAGTGGCCGAAATATTCCATATTCATATCAAATCTCTGGTGGAGAGAAATATTAAGATACTCCACGAATCTTTCGACTTCTTTCGCAAGTTATGGAAACATAATAAGTGCAAATTTTGACCTTCTGTGGGGGATTATAATTTTTTAGCAAATAATTTGGGACGGTGAAAAAATTTGAGGTTTTTAAGATCATTTCGGAAATTCAAAATTTTGACCCTTTTATGGGGGAGGTACCTAAAGAAGTGGCCAATATCTTACATTTCAGATCTTGTGTTGATAGAAGTATGGATCGTTTTGGAAATTTAAAATTTTGACATTTCGTGGGGAGAGATGGCTGCTATCCAACTTTTCACAACAGATCGTGTGTTGATAGAAGTATTGAGATGCGCCGATTTTGAAAGGAATCTGATGATTATTTCGCATTTTATGAGCGTTTCGATTATTCGAAATGTTTATATTTTGTAGAAGGTCGCAGAAGGATTGGACCGATATATACAATCTTCACACCAGATCTTGTTTTAAAAAATATTGAGATGTGTGAAATTTGATGATAATCTTATGATTATTTCGTTTTTTATGAGAGACTAATTATTAAAAACATTGGCTATTGGGGGAAGTACCCGAAAGTATGGACCGATATATTCCACCTTTACACCAGCTCTTGCTTTAGTAGAAATATTGGTTTATGTGAAGTTTTAGGAGAATTGCATGATTAATTCGCATTTCATTATCGTTTTAGTAATTCAAAATTTTGACCCTTTGTGGGGGAGATGCTTAATGGAGTGGGCTGTCCATTTTCGCACTTTATTTTTCGCAGATGCAAATATTAAGATTTGCAAAGTTTGAAGAAAATCGAATGAAGTTTCATCGTTTCTTGAAATTGTTGACTTTTTGTGGGGAATGTTCCGATATTGCCCATCACAAAACTCGACAAAAACTTGTGCGGCAAGTTTGGTCCAAATCACATACTCCCTTTGAGAGTTATAGCCAGACAGACAGACGGACGGTAGGGCTGTAGGACGGTCGCCTCTACATCGACTCTAAATGTTCTGAATCGGATTTGGTCCAAAAATACCCTGGTCCTATTTGCGGATTTTCGGTATCTAGAATATTCCAACCATAATTACCAACCTAATCGGTTGTAATTTGCAAAAAAATTTCTATAGAAGGTTAATTTTTAGCACCTACCTAAATGAAGTATTTTTAAGATTTCAGACCGGTGACGGTACGCCGAAGGATATTATTTCCCCAGCATATTGTTGGACCGAAGTTCTCTATAGAAATCTTTGAAATTATGTAGGGGGGTTACGAAAAGATGATGATCGTATGTCCCATTTTGACACCGGAAAATACTGAGATTTACAAAATTTGAAGAAAATGGGAAACTAATTTCATTTTTTTTTAAATATTTTTTTCTTCAAATTTTGGAAAGGTGTCAAAGCAGGGGACAATGTATCTCTTCTTTGCTCTAGATAGTGTAGTGCTGAAAAGATGTTAATTTAAATATTTTGTCATAATTTTTTGAATCAGGTTGCCTTTTTTTAATAATTAGGATTATTCAAATTTTCGCTCCTAAGTGGTAGCATTTAATCCTTAACATAAATTCGATAAAAATATTTCGGGATGCAAAGTTTCAACCAAATTGGATACTTCTCGAGATTTATTTGAGATTTTTATTTATTTAATATTTTCAATTTTTATGGTGGGAGTAGTTACCAGAAGGAGAGGGCATATATGCCTATATCTGTCCAGTGCTGGAATGCAAAACGTTTAAAATAAAAATGTTATAAAAAAATTTCTAACATTTGAGGAGGATTTACCAGATGATAGTTGGATATTGCCAAAGCTTTATTCCTCTTAAAATGTTGAATGACATCGGATTTTTCATTTGCACACCACAAGGTGGTCAGTGTATTATGTCTTTGTTCATTTGTTTGTAACAGGCAAAAGGAAACGAGACAGACCCATAGTTCCTTTTGGTGATCTGCATAGAATCACATTCTGAGTCGATTTATGCATGTCCGTCCGTAAGTCCGTCAGTCCGCCTGTCTGTTCGTCTGTCCATGTATGTTTGTAAACAAAGTACAGGTCGCATTTATTGCACGATTCAGATGAAAGTTTGCACAAATAATTTATTTGCCCCAAGGACGAACCCTATTGAAATTGGAGATAATCGGTCAAAATTTAGGTATAGCTTCCATACATATTTCCGTACAATTTGCCTTATATTGTGCACCAAACATGTAATATCAGCCCAAATAGTATGGAATTTTTCACATACGACCAGATGGCCCTGATAATAAGTATGCCAAATTTTATCGAAATCGGTTCAGATGGGAGCTATCCCATATATATTATTCATCCGATTTGTTATTTTTGTCCTCCGCAGCCGTAATATACACTCTGTAACAACGATACTTGTGAAAATATATCAAATATAACTCAGTAATACCCTTGCTAATTTTTATCGAGATAGGTTAAAATTTGGATATAGCTCCGATTTGCCTTTTATTGCGCACCAAACGTGTGATATTAGCCCAAATGGAATGGAATTTGGTACTTACGACCAAATTGAGTCTAGAAGCTAGTATGTCAAATTTGATGAAGATCGGTTCAGATATAGCTATAGCTCCTATATATACTCTTCATCCGATTTGTTATATTTGTTACCCACAGCCGTAATATGCACTCCGTAACAACGATATTCAGGGAAATATTTCAAATACATCTCAGAAATATCTTTGCAAAATTTTATGGAGATCGGTTCCGATTTAGATATAGGTCCTATATATATCTTTATCCGATTTCAAATTAATTGTGCACCAAATGTGCAATACAAGTCCGAATTTAAAAGGTACAAATGCTTCGGCATATTTAGTCCTTTGAGCTTTAAATTATAATTATAGCGTCTATGATTGAATTCTCCCATAAAAAGTTTTAATTGTTATGCGGAGCTCTACCAAATTAGCAAACTGTTGTAGGGTATCATAAAGTCGGCCCCGCCCGACTTTAAGACTTTCTTTACTGGTTTTTAATTATTATTATTTTTTTGTGCATTTTTTTCCATCCACCCCACTGTGCCCCTGTAATAGCTAAAGAGTTAGTTAAGAGTTAAATGGAAACAAATGTAAACCGGTAAATGAACAATACCTCCTCTGAACATTCACACACACACTCTCAACAAAATAACATTTCACTTGGAGAATTGCGTGTCTAAGTGTTGTTTATAGACGGTGGCAATAACAATTTAAGTTTAGACTGAAGAACAACAGCAACAACAACAGAGCCATAAAAAGGATTCACTCTACACATTCCATTTAAACACTTTCTACGAGAGTTTCAAATACATTTTTAAGTTAAAATACAAAGCAAGGGAGGAGCGGAGGAGCTGGAGCATACTCCCGCCTTCAAATGATCTCGGTTAAGTTGTGTTCCACACCCCTCACACACCCGCCCCTGAAATACAGATATGTATAAATATAGTTGTTAAGACTAAAATCCTTGTGACTAGGTTTAGATGCCGGGTACTTTGTTCTGGAATGGCGATGGCAACAACAACAACAGCACCATTTTCACAACTGAAACAATTGTGATTTTAATTGTAATGTCATTGTTTGTAGGATTTAAAACTCGAAAGTACATTCGAGCATAGAGTCTGTCATTTGCTTTTATTTTAAGTAGACAACAAATAACAATAAATGTTAGAATAAGAAAAAAAAAATAAATAATTTTAAGTTTGTACAAAAAAAGAACTCTATTCCCTAAGATCGAAACCAAATAAGGATAATGCCTTTGTTTTTAAGTATTATTATGTTTTTCCTTCTTCGGTTTGGTTGTCTCAAAACTTTTCCACTTTTCAAGCAAGAAAAGGAAAATGTATTTGAGATTTTCAATGATTCGAAAATAATAAAGATTTGTTAAAAGAATAAAATTTAATGTGATGTGTTTTTTTTTCTTCTTCTTCATCGACATTCTTGTAAATGTCTGAGAAGAAGGGATTGGTTAACATTTTTCTTCCCTCTTTCTTGGTTTCCGAAAACTTGGTGTATGGCTTTTGCCCAAAACAGGAATAATAGCCAGCTGAAATGAGAAGAACCCCACCGAAATGCAAATCTTCACCAATTCAAAATAATGATGCTAGAAACTTAATCGCTCGCCGTTTCGTGTAGCAAGCCCAATACCAATTTTGTTGCCAACATCGTTTAATCAGCAACTGCCATTGGCAAGCGATATTCCGGGGAAATGAAAACCCAATTTTCAAAATTACACAACTAAGGGCAATCTTTATTTTACATAGGAAATCGCAGCGATATTTGCAAATTATCTTAAATACATTCGAATTACTTCAATTTCCGTCGAAGACATAAGATAACGGAAGCTGAATTTCATCGAGAGTGTAATTTGAAATTTAAATTAAGTAAGATATTAAAGCTGATATTGGAATTTAGATTATTGCCTATTTTTTTTAAGAAGGTAAGAAATTTTATAGAGTAAAACGTTTTTTCCGAAACGAAGACCAGAAGGTGTTCTCATCGAAGAGCAGAAATTCTTCTCATAGAAGAGCTGAAGGTCTTCTTCTCATAGAAGAGCCGAAGGTGTTCTTCGCATAGATGAGCTGAAGCAGCTCTTCTCATAGATGAGCTGAAGCAGCTCTTCTCATAGATGAGCTGAAGCAGCTCTTCTCATAGATGAGCTGAAGCAGCTCTTCTCATAGATGAGCTGAAGCAGCTCTTCTCATAGATGAGCTGAAGCAGCTCTTCTCATAGATGAGCTGAAGCAGCTCTTCTCATAGATGAGCTGAAGCAGCTCTTCTCATAGATGAGCTGAAGCAGCTCTTCTCATAGATGAGCTGAAGCAGCTCTTCTCATAGATGAGCTGAAGCAGCTCTTCTCATAGATGAGCTGAAGCAGCTCTTCTCATAGATGAGCTGAAGCAGCTCTTCTCATAGATGAGCTGAAGCAGCTCTTCTCATAGATGAGCTGAAGCAGCTCTTCTCATAGATGAGCTGAAGCAGCTCTTCTCATAGATGAGCTGAAGCAGCTCTTCTCATAGATGAGCTGAAGCAGCTCTTCTCATAGACGACCAGAAGAAGGTCTTCTCATAGAAGACCAGAAGAAGGTCTTCTCATAGAAGACCAGAAGAAGGTCTTCTCATAGAAGACCAGAAGAAGGTCTTCCCATAGAAGACCAGAAGAAGGTCTTCTCATAGAAGACCAGATGAAGGTCTTCTCATAGAAGACCAGATGAAGGTCTTCTCATAGAAGACCAGATGAAGGTCTTCTCATAGAAAACCAGAAGAAGGTCTTCTCATAGAAGACCAGTAGGTCTTCTCATATATGACCAGAATAAGGTCTTCTCATAGAAGACCAGAAGAAGGTCTTCTCATAGAAGACCAGTAGGTCTTCTCATAGAAGACCAGAATAAGGTCTTCTCATAGATGACCAGTAGGTCTTCTCATAGAAGACCAGAAGATGTTCTTCGCATAGAAGACCAGTAGGTCTTCTCATAGAAGACCAGAAGATGGTCTTCTCACAGAAGGTCAGAAGAAAGACTTCTCACAGAGGACCAGAAGGTCTTCTTACAGAAGACCAGTAGGTCTTCTCATAGAAGAACGGAAGGCATTCTGTTAGAAGACCGGAAGGTCGTCTGATGGAAGACCTGACAATTTTCTGATAGAAGACCTTTCTCTTGGAAGACCCGAAGATCTTCTTATTGAATACCACAAGGACTTCTCATAGAAGTCCCGAAGGTCTTCTCTTGGAAGTCCTGAATGTCTTCTCATAGAAGGCCAGAAGGTCTTCTTTTGGAAGACCAGAAGTACTTCTCTTGGAAGACCAGAAGGTCTTCCTAAAGAAGACCAAAAGGTCTTTTGATATAAGACCAGGAGGTCATCTGGTAGAAGACCAGAAGATCTACTGATAGAAGACCAGAAGGTCTTCTCACAGAGGATCAGAAGGTCTTTTCACAGAAGTCTTCTTATAAAATACTAGAGGGCCTTGTTTGGGAAGACAAAAGGATTTTATTTTGAACTTATTAGAGCTATACTAGAAAGTAGACGATGCTTTCCAAAAATGTCTGATTGTTCTTTTTTGTTTGGAAACCTCTCATCAGTAACTACTTTTGCCATAAGTTTAATATTCGCCTGAAATGTTCTCTTAAGTGGATTCTTGAAATGAGAAGTAATAGATTCATTAATGACTCTTGACTGAATTAAATCTCAAATATGTTTTCTTCTTGGAATGTCCTTTTTTATTATTAATATATAAGTCAGAAATAATCTGCTTCAGTATCACAAGGAAAACAACATAACGATGTTGATGAAAAGCACGTGCCTCAGTTTTCCCAGAATTTATTTCAGTGGATAATTGGAATAACTATTTGGAAATTCCATAAATACTTGAAATTGCTGAAGTATAGGAATGCTTGGGAAATTAGTACAATTTTTTCCGATGAAAAATCCTGTAAAAAGGGAGTTGATGCCTTCCTTTAATATTCCCTCTAACTCTCCTGATCACAATTTTCCTTTTTCTTAAACATTTTTATTTTAGTGAAAATTTAAGTATCCCCCTTATCAGGCCAGGGCGTTTAGTGTTTTGAGTTTGATGTGATGTTGCTGTCGTTGTTGGTTATTATTCTGGAAAATAATTTGCATGCAACATTAAATGGAACAACATTCACTAACAGCAATAACAACAGCTACGCCAACGTCTCATTAAATGCTTGACTATACTCTCCGTCAAACACACACCCATACACATATACCCCGTCAGTATTTTCAGCTCCACCAACCCACGCGGCATTTAGAATAGAGTCCTTGTCCTTGGACAAGGATCAGTTTGTGTGAGAGTGTGAGGGGACATGTGTGTTAACAGTGCCACATATACACGTGCATGGCTGGCAACGACAACAACGACGACGACGATACGACAAATTTCACAATTATACAATTAAAATGGCAACAATAAGGCAGCTGCCATTACCTCTCTACCTCCCTCACTCCCCTCACCTACTCCCGCTATGTTGGAGACCATTCTTTAGGTCTTGGTGGTGTCCTTGTTGCTGCTGGAGTTGTTGTCAATGATGTTGCTTTCGTTCGCTACAATTGCTGTTGTTAGCTTATGTGGTGAGATGATTTTGGTTATTATTGTTGTTGCTTTTTCTGGTGTTATTTTTGTTGCTATTGTTGTTGTGTTTAACAAGAGTAACGAGAAGACTAAACAAAAACCAACAATAACAAACTACAACATGTAACAACTGCAATTAAGGCGAGTGGGAACTATCTATCGAATACACTGAGAAGGAGAGTAATTGATAACAGAAACTTAATTCGGAATTATGAGTTCTAAGGGGATAATTTCTCTTATAGAACCTTTTTAGAACACCTCAATGCTGCTGAGGGAAGTGTAGGCACTGAGGACCCTTTGATGATATTTTCAATGAAGTCTTGTCTAAGGTATTATACCGAGTAAAAAACTTATTTAATGTCTTCTTCGGATGATACAAATATCTTGATGTAGTACTGGTTCTACTTAAAAAGTCTTAAAGTCGGGCTGGGCCGACTTTGTGATACCCTACACCACTTTTCTAATTTAGTAGAGTTCTGCATAACAATTAAAAGTTTTTATGGGGGAATTCAATCATACACGCTATGATTATAATTATAATTTGAAGTTCAAAGGACTAAATATGCCGAAGCATTTGTATCTTTTAAATTCGGTCTTGTATTGCCCAATTGGTGCACAATTAATTTGAAATCGGATGAAGATTTATATATGGGAGTTATATCCAAATCGGAACCGATCTCGATAAAATTTGGCAAAGATATTTCTGAGATGTATTTGATATATTTCCCTGAATATCGTTGTTACGGAGTGGATATTACGGCTGCGGAGGACAAAAATAACAAATCGGATTAACAATATATATGGGAGCTATAGCTATATCTGAACCGATCTTTACCAAATTCGACATACTAGCTTCTAGACTCAATTCGGTCGTAAGTGCCAAATTCCATTCCATTTGGACAAATATTAGACGTTTGGTGCACAATAAAAAGTAAATCGGACGAAGTTATATATGGGAGTTATATCCAAATCTGAACCGATCTCGATAAAATTTAGCAGAGGTATTTCTGAGCTGTTACTGATATATTTCCCCAAATATTGTTGTTACAGAGTGCATATTACGGCTGCGGAGGACAAAAATAACAAATCTGATGAACAGTATATATGGGAGCTATTGGTATATCTGAACCGATCTCCACCAAATTTGACATACTGGATTCTAGACCCAATTGGTCGTAAGTGCCAAATTCCATCCCATTTGGACAAATATCAGACGCTTGGTGCACAATAAATGGCAAATCGGACGAAGTTATATATGGGAGCTATATTCAAATCTGAACCGATCTCGATAAAATTTAGCAAATGTATTTCTGAGCTGTATTTGATGCATTTTCCCAAATATTGTTGTTACAGAGTGCATATCACGGCTGCGGAGGACAAAAATAACAAATCTGATGAAAAATGTATATGGGAGCTATAGCTATATCTGAAGCGATTTCGATCAAATTTGGCATACTTATTTTCAGGCCTAATTTGGTTGTATGTGCAAAATTCCATACTATTCGGTCTGATATTACACGTTTGGTGCACAATAAAAGGCAAATCGGACGGAGCTATATCTAAATTTTGACCGATTATCTACAATTTCAATAGGGTTCTACCCTGGGTCAAACAAATGATTTGTGCAAAATTTCATCTGGATAGGACAATAAATGTGAACCTTGTGTTGTAGGGTATAAAAATTGTCAAAGGTTTTATATTGAGTAAACGATCATCCTAAGGTTCTGCATATGAAAGGGATCCTCTGAAAACTTCCCAGAAAATTTAAGACATTTAAACAATCTTTTGAAGAAGATATGCGATTGGTTTTTTTGTATAATTAATGTCTTTATTTAAAAAGTCTTCGCAAGAATATAAAATCTTTTGAGGTATTCTATGTAAAACGAATTCTTCTTAAGGTCTTTAAGGACTCCCCAAAAACAAAAATGTGGAAAAAATACTTTACAAAATTTCAGACCTCTGAAAAGACTTATGTGGATCATATGATGTTTTAAAATGAGATATTCTCTATGAATAGACGATTCTTTATGAAAGAACAAGTCTGTAGAATCCGGTTTTATAGAACAGAAGACCCTATGAGGACCTTATTTAGAATAGAATGCCTCCGACACTTTTTTATTAGATAATGCATGTTGACATCCTTTCACAAACCGGAGGAAGGAGTTCCTTATAGAAATATGGGCTAGGGAATGAAAGGCTTTCTAGGGAATAAATAGTTAAAGTGTTTTATAGAAGACGTTCTTCCATAGAATAAACGATCTCCCGAAGGTCTACGGAATGTAAGTGATCTCAACCCCCTTCTACAAAAAATACATTTCAAAGGTCCTCTGTGGAGAAAAAGTCCTCCGAAAAGCATTTCCTTGTAAAGACGATATTCTGAAGGCGTTCCATTGTGAATAACATTTTCTGCAGGTCTTCCATAGAAAATAAAGCTCATAATAAATCTTCTATGATAAGGAAGACCTCTCACAATTTTTCTATAAAAAAAGAAAACATTTCGAAGTGCTTCAAAATTGAGACCCTCATAAATATTCTATTCTCATAAATATTCTAAAGAATAGAAAATCTCTTAGAAGATTTCTAAAAAATAACGTAATTTGTAGGGGACTTCTAAGAATTAGGAAACCCGTCAAAGGTCTCTGAAAACCTTACTTTTGAATGTTATTTTTTTTTGGAAAAGCCGATATCTTGAATGCCTTCTACAAAATAAGAGAGCAGAGAGGTCCCCAGAGACCCTCTATAAAATTGACGACGTTTTCAAGGTCTGGTGTAGAAATGAGAAGCTCTGTCTGTCTGTAGAAATGAGAAGCTCTGTCTGTCTGTAGAAATGAGAAGCTCTGTCTGTCTGTAGAAATGAGAAGCTCTGTCTGTCTGTAGAAATGAGAAGCTCTGTCTGTCTGGTATTATATACTACAGAAGAAGAATAAAACACTTCTTCAATTTCTTTCATAGAATATGAGACCTATTCCAGACAATTAGGTTCTTGGGGGTCTTGTATAGAAGGACAGACGTGTTGTTAGCGACTTTTACAAAGACCTCCTCTACTATTTCTAATGCGAAATAGCTCTTGAAATTCTATAATACCAGTTGAATTTCCTCCATAAAATAGAAGACCCCTAAAGGGTCCTTCGGAGAAATGAAGACATATTACGGCTATTCTATAGAATACATGGTCCCATCCCATATAGAACAGAATGGAGTATCTCGAACAGGTAGAGCAGAATATCACTGACGAGTATTCAAGAAAAGAGGAAGCCTTCAAGTTCATTTCTAGAGGAGAAGAATTCTGTAAAGTCTTCTATAGAACCAAAGACCTCTTGCAGATCTTGAACAGAAAAGGACAGCTTTCTCACAGGTCATTTTAAAAATTGAAAATGTGTTAAAAATCTTCTATGACATTCGATTTCTTAAAAGTCTTTTAAATAATAGAAGACCTCTGAAAGATCCATGGATTAAAAAGCCTCTTGAAAGTCTTTTATGGAAAAGAGAACTTCATAAATGCCATTCAAGGAATATACAGGGGGAGATGAAAAAACTGCAACCCACTTCAGACTGCTGTCATTTCTCAGCCACTCGTCCGACAGATGTTAAATTTTTTCCTGTGACAGCTCATTATATAGTTTACAAGCGCACAAAAGCATTTTGGTGAGAATTTTCCAGAAACAATGTTATTCGTGATGGAATTCAGGCGTGATAGTGTGATTTCTTTATGTTTGTCTGGAAAACCACAAGTGGCTATCGTTAGAGCACTCCAGCATTTAAATGTGAATAAATCTTTTGTATCTCGTACCATCGCCGTTATCGTGAACGGAAGAAAACAGCAACATCAGGAGAAACGATTCGAAAAGTAAAGAAGCGACATGTTCGAAACCCGCGTTGCAGTGGCCGAAAAATGGCTCCTGAGCTGAACATATCGCAATATTCCATTCGGCAAATATTGAAAAATGAGCTCGGGGTTAATCCATTGAAATGCCAAAAAGTACAAGAACTTACACCGCAACAGAAAGAAAATAGGCTCAAAAGAGCTAAAAAGTTGTTTCGCTTGGCCGAAAGTGGTGAACTGCCGAATTTGGTGTTCTTCGATGAGAAAACATTCGTTGTCCAGCAGTTTGTTAACAAACAAAATGATCGTCTTGACTTGCCAAAGAGGTCAGCTGAAAATGTGCACCTACACCTTGTATACCTTGGACATTCCAACAGGACTCAGCACCATCGCACTCAGCACGCGTCTCCCAAGAACGGTTACAAAATGAGGTTCCTCGCTTCATTTCTAGCGCACAAAATCTTCGGATACCAATCCGTTGGACTATTATGTCTTGAGTATTTTGGAAAGCAGGGTTGGCACTAAAAAATACCAAAGTGTCGATTACCTCAATCAAGCGCTTCGCCAGGAATGAGCCATAATACAGCAGAGCAACATTCGGGCAGCGTGTGACGGTTTCATTGGCCGTTTAAAGGAACCAACTCGAACAAATCTAAACTTATTCTAAAATTTGATGCTATTTCCGATATTTTTTGCTTTCATTCAATAAAATTTAAAAAAATTATGGCGTTTGACTTTAATGCCGTTTTTTATCCCACCCTGTAGAGTCGCGACAGATTTACATCCAAGTGATTGAATTTCTTATGGGTAGAATTTTTTATTTCTTACTTTTTTTATGATGCAAAATAAAATACGGAGGTATCCCATTTGTGCAGCTTTAAAAGAATGCTTATATACCTATGTCAAAAAAGACATGAGGAAGTCATCAAAAGCGAGATCGATTTCTAGCTAGGCCTTGTAAAAATCATGGTGTGCGCGAAGATAAATTGTTTTTTTTTTTTTTTTGGGAGAGCTAAATTGTAATGTTATTAACAGAGCTCTGTTAACAAGTTAACAGCATCGGAAAAATAAATAATTTTAAAAAATTAGGACTAACAACTTTTTTAATAAAAATCAGAAAAATAATTACGATTAAGGAAAAATTTACTACATTTTTTATACCAATACAATAATACCTTTAAATTGCCATCAGCTACCCTCACTACTCTATATATCTGCGGATAAGCCAATGAAAGGTTTCCCCAGGGGCTCCCAAAATACAAAAATGTCCACAAAACCAAAATCAATTTCCGATATCAGAAACCTATCGAATTTATGAAAATTTAACATTTGACGTTGAGACTCACTGTGTAAAAATTACGATCCCCAGGTATCCTACCCAACGAATGGTCTCCCCAGGGGATGTTTCCCAAATAATGTTTTTCCGAATAACTTGAACTTATTGTTTACCAACTTCTACGCTGTTACATTTTTTTGCTGGGCTCTCATTGATAGACATGTATTGAATAGAGGTTTCCCGTCCAATTGCGACACCTATGGTACATAGAGGAGACCCTAATTTTTTCTGTGTGCATCCCTTTACACTTCCATAAAATATAAATACAAAGGCTTTCATGTGTTTAGCTTGGGGCTCTTGTGTACCCATATGTGTTGTCACGATGCATGTGTATGCTTCTGTGTAATTCCGTCTAGTATTAGTGACTGCCACTGTTGCAGAGTGAAGTTACTAAAACAAGGAATTTATAACAAACTTTAAAATGACAACAGCATCCAAACAGTTTCACCATCTCCCAAACAATGGAAAGAAGAACACTTTAGCAACTACACCTTTGTTGCGCCACCAACTACCTCCACCTACCCCGCACCCTAAGCGAGTGGGTATTACCATGGCCATGGAGTTGGCGCAAGAAGAAAAAAAACGCAGTGAACACAAATTGTAAAAGTCTTTCAAAGCCACCTGCATAGCTCGTATATTTTCACCATGTAATGGGGGGAGGGAGGGAAAGGCGAGTGTCAACAATGTTGTTGTATCTGCAAGGCAAAAGGAGCCATTCATTATAATGTTGTTGTTGTTGTTGTCATTCTAGCTGATGTCATTTAGTTGGTGGAAAATTGTAACGTGTGCAGTTCTATGACAGTCCAGCTTGACTTGTCAGTTTGAAAGAGTTTGTGAGAGGGTGAGGGGAGGATAATATGGGAGCCTGTGTAGGTGGAATTCCAGGTAGTTGTAGGTATAGTATTAGATTTTGTATCTGGTGGGACAAATGTAAAGGGTACCATGAAATAGTTTCCTATCAAAGCGGAGTTTGATATTCGATACTTAAAAATAATGAATCTCGAAAATTGTTTGCTTCGATGGGATCGGATTTTTTAAAAAATGTTTATAAATTTGATGAGCAAACGTGTCCTTGGAGGAAGTTTGGATATGGCAGAACTTCCTTTGTGGCTGAAGGGGTTTGGATCCCCAGGACATTGCTTGAAGTTATGAAGTACTTTGACCGCTTGTTTTTATTTTGGAATTTGAAAAATGATCAAAATATTTGGAAGCCCAAGTGGAATATAAATTAGGACCTTAGATTGCTCGCTGGGGCCAGATGATCTGATACAGCTCATCTGGAGAAGATCTGTTATAACATGTCTTCGGGAGCCACAAGACCTGCTACTGCCTATCTAGGGTCAGAAGACCTGTTACAGCTCATCTGGGGTCAGAAGACCTGTTACAGCTCATCTGGGGCCAGAATACCTGTTACCGCCTATCTGGTGCCAGAAGACCTGTTACAGCTCATCTGGGGCCAGAATACCTGTTACCGCCTATCTGGGGCCGGAAGATCTGTTACAGGTCATCTGGGACCAGAAGATCTGTTACAGCCTATCGGGGACCAGATGATCTGTTTCAGCTCATCTGGGACCAGATAATCTGTTATAGCTCATCTGGGACCAGATAATCTGTTATAGCTCATCTGGGACCAGATAATCTGTTATAGCTCACCTGGGACCAGAAGATCTGTTACAGCTCACCTGGGGCCAGAAGATCCGTTACAGCTCACCTGGGGCCAGAAGATATGTTACAGCTCATCTGGGGTCAGAAGATCTTTTACAGCTCATCTGTAGGAAGAAGATCTGTTATAGCTCATCTGTACCAAGAAGATCTGTTACAGCTCATCTGGGACCAGATGATCAATTACAGCTCATCTGGGGCCAGAAGACCTGTTACAGCCTATCTGGGGCTAGAAGATCTGTTACAGCCTATCTGGGACTAGAAGATCTGTTACAGCTCATCTGGGGCCAGATGATGTGTTACAGCTCATCTGGGGCCAGATGATCAATTACAGCTCATCTGGGGCCAGAAGATCTGTTACAGCTCATCTGGGGCCAGATGATCTGTTACAGCTTATCTGGGGCCAGAAGATCTGTTACAGCTCATCTGGGGCCAGAAGATCTGTTATAGCTCATCTGGGGCCAGAGCTGTAACAAATCTTCTGGCCCCAGATAGGCTGTAACAGGTCATCTGGGACAGATGATCTGTTACAGCTCATCTGGGGCCAAATGATCTGTTGCAGCTCATATGGGCATAATTACAGCATAAAATCTCTTACAGCTCGTCTGTAGCCAGAAAATCTGTTACAACTCATCTAGGGCCAGATAGAAGGCCAGTTACAGCTCTTCTATGATCAGAAGACCTGATACAACTCAATAACCAATCACATAACCCTCTCCTCCTGACACTTTTTTCAATTTTGCTTACCCTTTGTGGCTGTAATTGTTCTTAGATTGCTCGCTGATGAGGATGCTGATGTTTTCTGCATTTCTAGGTGGTTAGTGACTGTACGACAATAATATCCGGAAAACTTTTACCTCACACACACGCATTCACTGAATTGCATACAAGCCGAGGAGGCAACTATCCGGAATAAATGTGAGAAAACTATAAAATAGCAATTACTCAACGCAACTTCTGTCAGCTCGATGTCGAAATGAAACTTGTATCCTTGGCTCCACAAAAAGAAGGACATTGCTGGCTTACATTCGCATAAAGTTATGGTGCTGCAGCAACACCGACACCAACACATGCACTCATACATATTTATGTTCATGTCGTTAGGACATTGTGAACAAGATGCTGCTGACTCAGGTGTGCCTTTACTTGGCTGGGTAGGTGGGGAGAAAGTAAAAGTTTCAAAATAATTTAAAACAAGAACAGCAACAAATCTTTCAGATTTCAGCCAAGGCAAAATAAATACCATAACCCCCTTTGGATACACCATCTTATCACCGGCCGTTGATTCCAACCAACAATGTCTTGGCATAGAAGGTGATTTTTCGGAAAACAAAAGAATTTGCCACGTCTGACTGAACACCGCTGCCAGGTTTAGACTAAAAACTTTGCAAATGTCTGCGTAATTCCCACCCAACATTACCAGACAAGGATTGAGGATATTTTGTTTATGTTTTACAGTTTCGCTTTGCCAAAAGTCAATTGTTAATAAAATTTGTTACAACAGCCCATGAAGGAAGGTAGGACGAAGCGCAACAAAAATGAGAAACAAAAACAGCAATCTGTAATGATTTGTTTTTGTTTGTGTTTGGGTGTGCGAGACAGCCTTTGCATAAGCCTATGTCTGATAAACCTCAAACATTTGCAAATTTTTTTTGTTGTGGCTCTATTTCGCAGAGACAGCATGCGGTCAGTACTATGGGACAGGTGAGAGGACTTCTGTGCCATTAGACTTCAAAAGGGGAACTCGGAAAAACTCTTAGAAAGGCTCTGAGAGGCCTTTTCGAGGCTAACAGACGTCATACGGCCTAAAGTCCCGTTGCAGCTCTCCCGGGCCAGCGGACCAGTTACAGTTCTTCTGGGATCAGCGGACCAATTATTGCTCTTCTAGGGTCTGTTGCAGCTTTTCTGGGACCTGGGGACCAATTACAGCCCTTCTAAAGCCAGAGAAACTTTTAGAGTCCTCCTGCGTCTAGAAGACCTGTCACAACTCTTATACGGCCGCAACATCTCTTCTGGGACCAGAAGACCTGTCACAGCTCTTCTGCCGCCGGAAGACCTCTTATAGCTCATTTGGAACCTGATACAGCTCATCTACGGCCAGAAGATCTGGTACAGCTCATCTAGGGCCTGAGGAACAGTTACAGCTCTTCTGGGGTCAGAAGATTTATTACAGCTCTTCTGGGGTCAGAAGATCTCTTACAGCTCTTCTGGGGTCAGAAGATCTCTTACAGCTCTTCTGGGGTCAGAAGATCTCTTACAGCTCTTCTGGGGTCAGAAGATCTCTTACAGCTCTTCTGGAGTCAGAAGATATCTTTCAGCTCTTCTGGGGTCAGAAGATCTCTTACAGCTCTTCTGGGGCTAGATGATCTGTTACAGCTCTTCTACGGATAGAAGATCTGTCACAACTCTTCTACGGACAGAAGACAGATGTCCTGTTACAGCTCATCTGGGGCCAGATGTCCTGTTACAGCTTATCTTGGGCCAGAAGACCTGTTACAGCTCATCTTTGGCCAGAAGACCTGTTACAGCTCATCTGGACCCAGAAGACCTGTTACAGCTCATCTTGGGCCAGAAGTACCTTCAGTACTCAGCTGGGGCCAGAATTTCTGCTACAACTCATATAGGGCCAGAAAACCTTCTACAGCTCATCTGGGGCCAGAAGACTTGTTACAACTTATCTTGGGTTAGAAGATCTATCACAGCGCTTCTACGGTCAGAAGGCCTGTTATAGCTCTCCTAAGGCCAGAAGACCTGTTATATCTCTGTTGTGGTCAGAATGCCTGTTATATCTACGGCCAGGAGACTTCTTATAACTCTTCCAGGGCTAGAAGACATGTTACAGCTCTTCTAGAATCAGTTACAGATCTTCTGTGATCCAGAAACCTCTTGAAAGTTTCTATGTTCTTCTATGACCTGAAGAAGCTCGAGTATTCTATCCCTTTACCCTCCCTCAATGCTGTCGATAATCCCCCTTACTTTATGTGGAGCAATGTGAGTTGTTTTTATTAGGTTTGAAGGGATTTATTCTCATGTGTTGCTGCAAAATAAAAGCCTTTTGGCATTTGCCATAGAGATGTGCATATGGGCGTGTGTGTGTGGCGGGACCGAATAGCTGTCTGTCTGTCTCTAATACTACTAATAACACCATACAAAAATTGCTAGCATTTTGTTTTGGATCATTGCATAAATTTAAAGCACTTCGAAAGGGAAAGAGGCCATGGCAAAGCACATCCTATTAGAGGTTTAGAAAGAGCAAACATTTGCACTCACTCACACACACACACTCAGACACGAACACACGCCCATGCCCATGTCTATATATAACTTTTGGTTAAACCATAATAAAATTCTCTCAATTAGGCCATAGGAAAACGTAAACAAAAACCGCATACAAACACTAAACACTGTATCATTGGAGCGTTTTGTAACCGCATTCAGGCACCCACACCAGGGCTGTGTTACAACAACCTCATCGAATAGGCGGTTAGCTGGAAATGACCAAAAGGCAACATATGTGACCCAATGTGGGAAAAAGCCCACAAATATAGATAACATACCTTCATGCATACTGATGCAGACGAGGCCGATGTTGATGAGGTTGATGAGTTCAGGCCCCATAACCTACATACGCACCCACCAAGGCCAATAGATTTCCATACTGCCACAAGCAACTATGGGGGATTGTTGTTTTTACTACAGAGTGTATATCCTGACCTAAATATCCTTCAATAGCCATTATAGTGTTGTGGTGTTGTTTCTGTTGTTCTTGTTGTCCCGTTCCAAAGATAACGTATGTCTAACCAATTTGACTTCATTGTTGTGCTGTTACCAAAATTTATTGACTGTATTAATAAATGCTGCCGTAATCTTCTTTCATTTTTAAGCCACAGATGTTTGAGGTCGTACGAGGAAGCCAAATGGAGACCATCTGGTTTTATATATGATAGGTAGTTAAGGTTTGCGGTTAGTTTCGGATGGGGTAATTTAAATAAAATCATATTCGGTTTTCTTGTGCCGAAGGGGACAAATGGAGTGGGTGGGAGGGTGACGAAATGTCTTTTACAAATGTGCTGACTCAATCAGTTTTGGTTGGTCACTCTCGATTGATGGCCACATATGACATTGTGAATATCTGCAAGTTTCGTTTTGAAAACGTATGTGGTAGACCGCATATTATTTTGTATTGTGACAATTTTTGGTCTATAGTAAAGAGAATATGTCGTCAGTATTACATTTAAGAATTACATACGCCATATTGCCATTTTTAAATACAAATTCTGCAATGTTTGTTTCTCAAAACAGTCAAATGGCATATGGAATACTTGAGCAAGACACCAACGATATGTCTTCTATAAATAAAAGATGACCTGTTGCAGCTCTTCTGGGACGAGAATACCTAACTTAGCTCATCTGGGACCAGCAAAATCTGTTACAGCTCATCTGGGGCCAGAAAGCCTTGTACAGCTCTACTATGACAAAACCTGTTACGGTTCTACTATGGCTGGAAGACCTGTTACAGCCCTTCTATGGCTAGAAGACCTGTTACAGCTCTTCTACGGCTAGAAGACCTGTTACAGCTCTTCTACGGCTAGAAGACCTGTTACAGCTCTTCTACGGCTAGAAGATCTGTTACAGCTCTTCTATGGCTAGAAGATCTCTTACACCTCTTCTATGACGAGAAGATCTGTTACAGCTCTTCTATGACGAAGAGATCTGTTACAGCTCTTCTATGACGAGAAGATCTGTTACAGCTCTTCTATGACGAGAAGACCTGTTACAGCTCTTCTATGACGAGAAGACCTGTTACAGCTCTTCTATGACGAGAAAACCTGTTACAGCTCTTCTATGACGAGAAGGCCTGTTACAGCTCTTCTATGACGAGAAGGCCTGTTACAGCTCTTCTATGGCGAGAAGACCTGTTACGGCTCCTCTATGGCAAGAAGACATAATACAGCTCTTCTATGGCCAGAAGACCTGTCACAGTTCTTCTATGGCCAGAAGACCGATTACAGCTCTTATATGGCTAGAAGACCTGTTACAGCTCTTCTATGACGAGAAGACCTGCTACAGCACTTCTACAGCCAGTAGACCTGTTACAGTTCATCTGGAGCCAGAAGACCTGTTATAGCTCATCTGGAGCCAAAAGACCTG
Organism: Musca domestica; assembly: GCF_030504385.1. NCBI lineage: Eukaryota > Metazoa > Arthropoda > Insecta > Diptera > Muscidae > Musca > Musca domestica. The sequence continues at coordinate 10,616,579 of NW_026712409.1, forward strand.
TTACAGCTCATCTGGGGCCAGAATACCTGTCAGAACTTATTTGGGGTCTGAAGACCTAGATCTATTACAGCTTTTCTATGGCTAGTAGTCCTGTTACAGTTCATCTGGAGCCAGAAGACCTGCTACAGCTCATCTGGGCCAGAATACCTGTTGCAGCTCATCAGGGGGCAAAAGACCTGTTACAGCTCATCTGGGGCCAGAAGATCTGTTACAGCTCATCTGGGGCCAGAAGACGTGTAACAGCTCACCTGAGACCAGAATACCTGTCAGAACTCATTTGGGGTCAGAAGACCTATTAGAATTCATTTGTGACCAGAAATTCTGTTAGGACTCATTTCGGGCCAGAAGACCTGTTGCAGCTCATCTGGGTGCCAGAAAACCTGTTACAGCTCATCTGGGGGCCAGAAGACCTGTTAAAGCTCTTCTGTGTGCCAGAAGACCTGTTACAGCTCATCTGTGTGCCTGAAGACCTGTTGCAGCTCATTAGGGGGCAAAAGACCTGTTACAGCTCATCTGGGGGCCAGAAGACCTGTTAAAGCTCTTCTGTGTGCCAGAAGACCTGTTACAGCTCATCTGTGTGCCTGAAGACCTGTTGCAGCTCATTAGGGGACAAAAGACCTGTTACAGCTCTTCTATGGCTAGAAAACCTGTTACAGCTCTTCTATGGCTAGAAGACCTGTTACAGCTCTTCTATGGCTAGAAGACTTGTTACAGCTCTTCTATGGCTAGAAGACCTGTTACAGCTCTTCTACGGCTAGAAGACCTGTTACAGCTCTTCTACGGCTAGAAGACCTGTTACAGCTCTTCTACGGCTAGAAGACCTGTTACAGCCCTTCTACGGCTAGAAGACCTGTTACAGCCCTTCTATGGCTAGAAGACCTGTTACAGCCTTTCTATGGCTAGAAGACCTGTTACAGCTCTTCTGTGGCTAGAAAACCTGTTACAGCTCTTCTATGGCTAGAATACCTGTTACAGCTCTTCTATGGCTAGAAGACCTGTTGAAACTCATCTGGGTGCCAGAAGGCCAGTTACAGCTTACCTGGGGTCAGGAGACCTGTTACCGCTCATCTAGGGCCAGAAGACCAGTTGTAGCTCATCTGGAGCCAGAATATCTGCTACAGCTCTTTTACAACCAGCAGGTCTTTTAAAGCTCTTCTACGGTTATAAAATATGTCTTCAATGTGATATACCTTTCGAGGGCTTTTATGCCTAGAAGGTATGTTGAACTTCTGTGACTTCGAACACGTTCAGCAGGTCCCCTATCTACAGAAGACCGATTGATGTTCATCTTCTTTAAGATGGCAGTCGATGGCCGTTTTCCTCCAATTGAGGTATAAGCTCTTCATGCCTTGGCAGCCCAAGGAAGGTATATTACCCAGGAATGGCATTTTTTTGGTATTTTCCCCAAAAGAGATATTGCCTTATCTGAAACTGACTGAATTAATCAGCCTGCAAATTTTCTACCTAGTAGAGTTCTTTAAGAGAAAAAAAACTTCTTAAGCTAATACTCCATTGTAAGTCACTCTGCCTTTAGAATATTCCTTCAGAAACTTCTCAAGGTCGTCTGTATTCATTTGACCAGCTTAAGGTCTTCTTTATACCGATGACTTTTTGATGGGAATTTCCAGGAATTTGAACTACCCACGGTATTTATTTGTTCGTATCTGCTATAAAGCCTTATAAGAATGTTACTGGCTTATTGCATTTATGCCCTCCCAACATTACATTTTCCAAACAAACTTACGAGCTCTTTGGTATAATAAATCGCAATATGGTGTAAAGTCGAACTTGTACTCGTGTTTTCTGGCCTGTTATTGTGTCATTCAAATACCCTTCTTTCCTTCCATTGTAAATAATTGTCATTTTAAAATGTTCGTTTTTTTGCAATCGTTTTTATTGTCACGTGTAACAACATTAACTGGTAAACCGCAAACTTTTTTTCTGCTCCCTTGGCAACCGCGATAAAGTTGGGTCGATGTCTTGGAATGGAATTATTTTTATGCTACCCAAAGGCAAAGAAAATGACAATAAATCTGAACACGAACAACCTGGAGCTAATGCTGTGCGTGTTTTTGAACACTCTCGCACAAACACACGCACAACCAAAGATGCCTCTGGGAACCCGAGCCCAATCCCCTCTTCCATCTCTCAATTACATGGCTTTTAATTGCCAAACTCTTTTTCGGCATAGGAACAACAATTAGTTGTATTAGTACGACAATGGGAGAGGGGGGGGAGGGAGCATTGGGAAGCCAAACATCCATTAAACATTCCTTAACTTTTACCTTAACACTTTTACTTAAATACCGTCACACATTTCTCCTGATGCCATAAGAAAAACGTAAAGGAACGCTTTTCTAAATACACCTAGACAAAAAAAGGGGGGCACTTACATACACACATGCACATATAGGGTGAGATGAAAAAACTGCAACAATGTCAAACACCATAATTTTTAATTTCTTTTTTTAGATTTTATTGAATGAAAGCAAAATGTCGGAAATAGCATCAAATTTTAGAATATGTTTAGATTTGTTGGAATTGGTCACCTTTGGCATGAATTATGGCCTTCAAACGGCCAATGAAACCGTCACACGCTGCCCGAATGTTGCTCTTCAGTATTTTGGCCCATACCCAGCGAAGCGCTTGCTTGATGTGATCGACACTTTGGTAGTTTTTAGTGCCAACCAGGCTTTCCAAAATACTCCAGACACAAAAGTCCAACGGACTGGTATCTGGAGATTTTGGTGGCTGGAAATGAAGCGAGGAACCTCATTTCGTAACCATTCTTGGGTGGCGCGTACTGAGGGCGATGGTGCTGAGTCCTGTTGAAATGTCCAAGGTCTGTGGCCAACATGTTTGCATGCCCATGACTTTAATACACCCTCCAGAATATTTTCGCGATAATATTCGGCATTTATTCGATGCCACGGTCGATTAATACGAGCGGAAAGCGATCACCGGCTTTATGGCGGCCCACACCATCACCATGGCCGGCTCTTGAGTTCTGGTGGTCAGCCGAAGGTGCATATTTTCAGCTGACCTTTTTGGCAAGTAAACATGATCATTTTAATTATTTACAAAATGCTGGACAACGAATGTTTTCTCATCGGAGCGGAGAAAACAAAATTCGGCAGTTCACCACTTTCGGCCAAGCGAAGCAACCCTTTAGCTCCTTTGAGTCTATATTGTTTCTGTCTGTTTCTGTTGCGGTGTAAGTTCTTGCACTTTTTGTAATTTCAATGGCTTTATCCCGAGCTCATTTTTCAATATTTGCCGAATGGAATATTGCGACATGAAGCATCTTTTGGCCACTGCGACGCGGGTTTCGATCTAGTCGCTTCTTTAAATTTCGAGCCATTTCTGCTGATCTTGCTGTTTTCTTCCGTCCACTTCCTTGACGTCGGGCAACGCTACCAGTATCACAGTAACGAGCGATGGTACGAGACACAAAAGATTTATTCGCATTTAAATGCTGGAGTGCTCTTAGAAATCAAACTATCACGCTTGAATTCCATCACGAATAACTTTTTTTCTAGAAAATTCTCGCCAAAATGCTTTTGTACGCTTGTAAACAATATTATGAGCTATCACTGGAAAAATTTTAACAGCTGTCGGACGAGTGGTTTAGAAATGTCAGCAGTCTGAAGTTGGTTGCAGTTTTTTCATCTCACCCTGTATATACATTCACGCCTCCGCTTACATTTATTCAGCCAGCCAGCCAGCTAGTCTTTTAATTCCCAAACATTCCGAGGCGTCTCGTTACTTATCAAGTGCTGCTAATAAAAGATGTTAAATTAACAAGTTTTACTTAAATCTTACTTATGTTTGAAACTTTTGCAACCCACACTTCCAAGGAGTGGAGGACTCTCCCACTTCACTTTTTGCCTTCTCTCTCTCTCTCTCCCCCTTCTCTCCACCTTCATTCGTAATGTTCACAGATAAGTGAACAAAGATTCTTTCTTGTTCAAAGTAAATTATGTATTAAAAATGTTGAAATGTTTTTTCCTCGAACCAATTTTGGGGAGAGGAGTAAGTAGTGGGAGGTTGGGAAGATTGCAACTTGTATGACTGTGTAAACAACACGTATGAGCTGTGTGACCGGATATGAGCTGTGCTACTTCCGCTGTAGCGGGTATGACTTTTACAAAAAACGGAACTACTAGGCAGTCTATAAACCAAACTAAACACACACCCACAAACCTACACATACTCTCACCGCAGCATCTCAAATCTTTGCTTTCACATTTTAGAACAGACAAACCCAGAAACTTGTGGCTTTGGTATTACCATAGCTTAGCACGTCGGACGAAAAAAGGCGTGTGAGATACTAACATTTTCCTCTTAATTCTCCGGTATAATTCTCCAAATATTTGTGGTTTCGTTTCTCGTTTATTTGCCTTTTTTTTTTTTTTTGAAAAAAAGGAAGAAAATAAAGCAAGTTCATGTAAAAAAGTCAATAATGGATTGGAGACAGTGGAGACAGAAAGAAAATATAAATTTTCCACTTCGGCCAACACTTCCGATAGGTTCTCACATTCTTGACGGATATTGTCTCTAAGAGCTGAAAGAACCTGAGGATTGCTGATATAAAACCGCGACTTTTGAAAGTCCCACAAAAAGAAGTTTGGAGTGTTCATATCCGGCGATCGCCAAACCAGGAGATTAGACGCCCGGAAAATGTAACCCTCAGCATATCGATTGAGGCACGTACAGTGTGTGCCATTGCACCGTCCTGTTAGAAGCTCATGTTTTAAAATAAAATATAAATTTTCCATCACTTTGGCCAAAACTTCCGACGATAGCTCGTCATATTCTTGACGGATATTGTCTCTAAGAGCTGAAAGAGCCTGAGGCTAGCTGACATAAACCCTTCAAAAAGCCTCACAAAAATAAGTCTGGAGCGGTCAAATCAGGCGATCGCCAAAACAGGAGATTTGGCGCCCGAGAAATGCATCCTTCAACATATCGATTGAGGCAAGTGCAGTGTGTGCCGTTGCACCGTCCTGTTGGAACCACTTGTTCCCAAACCCAACACATCAAGTTGCGGTAAAAAGAAGAAGTCGTTGATCATTGTTTTGTAGCGCTCACCATTCACAGTAACCGTTTGGCCCGCGACGTCTTCGAAGAAAAAATATCCAATGGCTCCTCCAGCGAAAACAGTACACCATACAGTGGCTTTAAGCGGGTGGGTTACATTTTTCCAGTGCCCAGTAGCTTAAATTTAGCTTATTTACGTACCCGCTAAGATGGAAATGGACTTCACTCATAAAGATTTTTGATGAAAAACTATCTTGTTCTTGGTGGTCATTAAGGATGGCAACAGCTGACTGATGCCCATTTGCGTCGCACGTCGTCTAGTCGATGTCGATGGCGCTTCCATGACATACTCGGCTTCAGCAGCAATATTCTCTGCAGAGTGGACAGACAGACCCCGCGTATGTCTGTCATACCTGGCAGCATATTTTGTTGTTAACGTTTACCCTTTGTGGTGGAGGTACCAGAAGGAATGCTCCGATCTATACAATCTTTATAACAGATCTTGTATTGATAGAAATATTGAGATGTATCATGTCTGAGTGTAGTCGGATGTTAATTTCGTGTTTTATGACCTTCATGGATATTCAAAATTTTGACCCTTTGTGGAAGAGGTACCAGGGGGATTAGACCCATATATCGCATCTTCTTACCAGACCTTGGCTTAATAAAAAGGTTGATATGTATGCAATTTGAAGATAATCGGTCACTTACATCACATTTTAAAAGTGTTATAATTATTCAAAATTTTGGCCCCTTGTGGGGAGGTTCTGGACGGAATGGATCGATATTGTACGTTTTCGCAACTGAGCTAGCACTGATGTAAATATTAGGATTTGTAATGTTGGAGCAAAATCCGATTATCCTTTCTCTTCCTGTGCAATAAATTATTTTCTTTGAAAATTTTGACATTTTGTGTGGGAGGTACCAGGTACCGATATTGCCCATCTCCGAACTCGATCTAAGTTTGATAATAATATTACGATGTAGCAACTTTGGATCAGATCGGATACTCCCTCCGAGAGTTATACCAGCTAGACAGATGTCCAAATGTCCCGAAACGGATTTGGTCCAAAGAAACCTAGGTTCTAAACCCGTTATTTCGATGAGGAACATTTTGGCCGTATGCAATGATTTATACCCTCTCTAGCCATATGGCCATATGGTTAAATGTTGAATAATTTTGACTATCGTATTTCTCCCACATTTAACGATAGGATTATCCTTCCATCGGATTATATCTATATCGATATAAGTGTAAGAATATACGTATAATACAATCTGATAAATAACCTACAAAAATCTAATCATTTTTTCTATAACCTAACTAATACTGAATTGCAGGTTCTGGAACACTAAGCTATTAGTCATAGATTTTATTTTTTTGGAATCTACACACTGTGCCCTTAAAGCATGAACAACTTTGCATTTCCTCCTTCTTAAAAGGAAAATAGAAAAAGATATGAAAAATACCTTTTCAACGTGCTAAGCTAAAAGCAAGCTCTCTATCTGCTTTGCGACGTCGGCTGTTTTTTTTTTCTTCTTGTTTTTTTTGCCAATGTAGGTTAGTGGTTGCCATAACAGACTAGACTACGATTTTCATAAAAAGCACGTCTCAAGCACTAACACACACACACCGACAGACAGACAGACATCCGCATACACAGTCAGTCTCTCTCTCACACACACACGCGAACATAAACTCCGCCATCCAACAAAGTTAACTACAGCCACAATAACTTTGCATTAAATTTAAATTGTTTTCACTTTTCTCCTGCTTCTCTGCTCGCTACGCCTTAAATGTGAATGTAAGGAGGGCAGGTGGAATTGGATAGCTTCCGAGCAGCAGCAAAGTGTGGCATTAGAGCACAGCAGTCACCCGTGCAAATTAAGGAGCGACACCTTGAGTCAACTTCATTATGAAGTGTTTGTTTGACAAAGAATTTTTTTTGGTGTGCCATGGTTCTGTATTCAGCGAGGGCAGGTATGGAAGACAACTGCCATCGTTTTTTTTCAAATGGGAAAATCATAGAGTTTCATATGGCAAAATTAGCTGAGAATATTGAAAATGTTGACAGTATGCCAATGAGGTTAGTTGCTTTTGGGAATTATGAGAGTTAATACTGTGAAATTTTTGTGTCTATTCGATTTTATGTGGTCTCTAATGCGAAGGTGAAATTGGTGATGTGTGATGCATACTTTTAGGCGTAGAATTTTTTTTTTTTTAAATTAGGGAAGAATTTATTCAATATTTTCAAATTACTGAATAATTTAACAAATTCCATTACAATTTTCGAATTTTCCAAGTGAAGTACTTATTATAGAGGCTTGCAATATTATCCCCCTGGTTATTTGAAACAATTTTAGACAATATCATTGTCCCAAAGTGAGTGTCAACTAAACAACCATAGTACCTTTGGTTTGCAGTGTCACACTCAACTTTGTTTAACTTGCGGTGAAAATGAAACAGGAACAACGGAAACCAGAAGCTTAAAGGCTATTTTACACATCATGTTAGAGTGAGTTTTTATACCCTCAGCTGGAGAGGAGGGTATATATTATTTGATACGGCCAAAACGTGTTTCATCGAAATAATGGTTTTAGACCCTAGGTCTCTTTGGACCAAATTCGTTTCAGGACATTTTGAGTCGATCTAGCGATGTCCGTCCGCCCGTCTGTCTTTCTGTATGTGTCTCTGGCTGGTGCGCATGATAACTCTCGAAGGGATTATCCGATTGGATCCAAACTTGGTACATCGTAATATTATTATCAAACTTAGATCGAGTTAGAAGATGGGAAATATCGGTCCACTTCTTCTGGTAACTCCCCCATAAAAGGTCGAAATCTTCAAATACAAGTAAAAAAGTATCAGTCGGTTTTGCCGACAGATATATATCCTCAGCCAATGTCTGATTATTTAAAAATATTTTTGCTTCTATTTTGATTATTAAAACTGTTGACTCTCTATGTAGTTCCCGAGAGACTGGGACAGCATTACCCCGTCTCACAGCAGATCTTGTGTCAGTAGAAACAATGGGTTGTGCGAAATTTGAACAGAACCGGATGCTTACTTCGGATTTTATGATTATTTTTTTATTCAAAATTTTTACCCTTTGTGGGGGAGCTACCAGAAGGATTGGTCCGATCTCTACCATATTCATAACATATTTTACGTTGACAGAAAGAGAAAGGATAATCCGACTTTGTTCTAACTTCATAAATCCAAATATTTGCATCAGCGCTAGGACACTTTATCAAGTACCTCCCCCACAAAGGGTCAACATTTGGAATAATTATAACTCTTATAAAATGTGATGTAATTGTCCGATTGTCTTCAAATTACACACATCAGAATATTTTTATTAACCTAAAGTCTAGTGTGAAGATGGGAAGTATCGGTCCACTCCTTCGGGTCCACTCCTTCGGGTCCACTCCTTCGGGTAACTCCCCCACATCAAGGGTCAACACTTTAATTTTCCATGAAGCTCATACAACGTGAAATCCAGACTTTGTAGATTTCAATATTTCTATCAACATAATATATGTTTTAAAGAGGGTAGAGATCGGATAATTCTTTGTGGTACCTCCCACACAAAGGGTCAAAGTTTTGAATAACAAAATCTATTATAAAAGCCCAAATAAGCATCTGGATCTCTTCATATATCACACATCCCATTATTTCTACTAATACAATATCTGCTGTGAAGATGGGATATATCGGTCCACTCCTCCTGGTACCTTCCCCACAAAGTGTAAACATTTTGAATTTTCATGAGGGTCACAGAACGCGAAATGAGCATCCGAGTCCATTCAGACTTTTTATCAACACAGGGTCTCTTATAGAGATGGTAGATATCGGACCATTCCTTCTGGTAATTCCCCCACAAAGGGTCAAAGTTCTGAATAACCAAAACCATTATAAAATCCGAAGTGAGTATCCGGTTCTCTTCATAGTCCACGAATTCCATTATTTATACTAACACAAGATCTGCTGTGAAGATGTGATATATCGATCGACTCCTTGTGGTACCTCCTCCGCAAAGGGTCAAAATTTTGAATTTCCATGAAGCTCATAAACGCGAAATTAATATCCGATTCCATTTAGAATTAGTGCATCTCAATATTTTCATCAACACAAGTTCTGGTAAAAAGATGGTAGAAATCGGACTATTTCTTCTGGTACCTTCCCCCACAAAGGGTCAAAGTTTTGAATAACCAAAACGATTATAAAATCCCAAATAAGCATCCGGTTCTCTTTATATTTCACCCATCCCATTATTTGTACTAACACAAGATCTGCTGTGAAGATGGGATAAATCCGTCCACTCCTTCGGGTACCTCCCCCACAAAGTGTCAACATTTTGAAATTACATGAGACTCATAAAGCGCAAAATTAGCATCCGATTCCACTCAGACTTGGCACATCTCAATGTTTCTATCAAAACAAGATATGTTTTTAAGATAGTGGACATCACATCATTCCTTCTGGTACCTCCCCTACAAAGGATCGAAATTTTCATTATTAAAAGCGATTATAAAGTCTGAAATTAGCATCCCGTTCTCTTCATACTTCACACATTCCATTTTTTCCTCTAAAAAAAGTTCTGGTGTGAAGATGGGATAAATCGGTCCCCTCCTTCGAGAACCTCCGCCACAATGTGTCAACATTTTGAATTTACATGAGGCTCATAAAACGCGAAATTAGCATCCGATTCCATTCAGACTTAGCAGATCTCAATGTTTCTGTCAACACAAGATCTGCTACAAAGATAATAGAGATCGGACCATCCCTTCTGGTATCTCCCCCACAAAGGATCAACATTTTTAATATCATTGGCGCTCATAAAGCGCTAAATTAAAATCCGATTCCACTCAAACTTGGTACATCTCAATATTTCAATCAACACAAGACCCGTTATAAAGATGGTAGAGATCAGACCATAAATAAATCTTTTGTGTCTCGTACTATCGCTCGTTACAGTGATACTGGTAACGTATCCCGATGTCAAGGAAGCGACTTGATCGAAACCCGTGTCGTAGTGGCTGAAAAATGGCTCGTGAGCTGAACATATCGCAATATTCCATTCGGCAAATATTGAAATATGAGCTCGGGGTAAAGCCATTGAAATTCCAAAAAGTTCAAGGACTTACACTGCAACAAAAAGAAAATAGACGCAAGAGAGCTAAAGAGTTGCTTCGCTTGGCCGAAAGTGGTAAACTGTCGAATTTGGTTTTTTTCCGATGAGAAAACATACTTTGCCCAGCAGTTTGTAAATAAACAAAATGATCGTGTTTACTTGCCGAAGAGGTCTGCTGAAAAGATGCACCTTCGGCTGGCCACTAGAACTCAACAGCCGAGGGTCGCTCTCCGCTCATATTAATGGACCATGGCATCAGAATAAATGCTGAATATTATCGCGAAAATATTCTGGAGGGTGCATCAAAAGTTTGGGCACGCAAACAGACCTTTGATTTTCCAACAAGACTCAGCACCATCGTACTCAGCACGCGCCACCCAAGAATGGTTACAAAATGAGGTTCCTCGCTTCATTTCCAGCGCACAATGGCCACCAAAATCTCCGGATACCAATTCGTTGGACTATCGCCACCCTATTGTGTTTGGAGTATTTTGGAAAGCAATGTTGGCACTACAAAATACCAAAGTGTCGATCTCCTCAAGGAAGCGCTTTGAAGGGAATGGGCCAAAATACCGCAGAGCAACATTCGGGCAGCGTGTGACGGTTACATTGGTCGTTTAAAGGCCATAATTTGTGGCAAAGATGACCAATTCGAACAAATCTAAAGTTATTCTAAAATTTGATGGTATTTCCGATATTTTTGCTTTCATTCAATAATTTTTTAAAAAAAACCTAAAAATTATGGCGTTTGACTTTGTTGCAGTTTTTTTATCGCACGCTGTAAAGTACACATTTCCGAAACCCAATCCATATGTCTACTTTTTAGGTGTGAGAAACACCTAAAAATATGCTCCTATAATGATAAATATAAATTCGAAAAAGTCATTTAAACACATGACTCTAACATTATGTGTAAACTAACCTTCAAACAATCTCCCAACAATCAACATCAGTGCTACCGACTGCTACCGTAACATCATAACACTCCCGACTCAAATGTCATGAATATTTAATAGAAAAAAATGTTTAGATTTTAAAACAAAACAAACCAAACCAAAAAAGTTTACGGCAGGACAGGTGTAGGCCGGGAGACACCGGCATTCACTTACACTAACTGCTCTAGATAACAATAACGGTGATATCCCTTATGTTGACTTTATCGTTAGAGGTTGTTATGACTTGTTTTAAATTTTATATGAACTCATGATGACCATGGGATATTTGGTGTTTCACGTTCTGGTATGCGGGAACTTTTTTCATTTCCTGTTAATATTAACTTTTGATAATGGCGTAACTGGAGTTTAGGGGAAATTTTCACCATGGCAGTGGAAATTCATTTTCCTCTAATATTATATTAGATATAATAAGTTTCGGGGATAATAGGAGAATTGAGGTAAACAGATTGTAAATGTAATAGAGTAAGAAAATTAGGATCGTTTTTTGTGCAGTTTTTTTTAATGTATTTTGTTAAACGTATAATTCTGTTAAAGACAGGGAAACTTCTTCAGGCATTAATTTCACAACAGACGTTTTTTATGATGCGAAATCTGCTTCAGGTTGTTCTGCTATAGACAGTATATTTTCATGGGATTAAAATATAGGATTGAATTTTTTCAGTCTTCTGCTGATTGGAGGTGTTCTGGAGATAATAGGGCTCTTTCAGGTTTTCAACAAAAAGAATGTCTTCAACAGAGATTCTATAGACAGATGATTTACACTTGATAATTTTTAATCTCATTCTGACTTTGGAGCTAAACTGTGAACCGTGTTTCACTAGAAAAAAGAGGCATTTATAAATTGAGAACTTCAGCTGGCTTTCGTGTAAATGAGATTCTAATTAGGTCATTTGGTTTCTTTGGTTCTTGTACAGGTAGCGTATAATCTACTATAATATACAAAATCTTTTATGAAAATTAGACATTAAGACTCTATTTTTGCTAAGTAGGGTTTTGTCGGTTTCGACAGAGACAAAAAGTCTTCTTTCAGGTCCATTAAAGTCAAAATTCGTTCTTTCTTTTTTAAGACAGGAACTCTTTCAGCTCGCCTTCAAGCGAAATGGAAGAAGGTTGTCTTCAGTGCTCTAAAAGATAGTATAGGTTCTTCAGGTCTTCAGACAGAGTTCTGATTTGTTCGATTTAACTCCCGAATGAAGAAAACTTCGCAGATGAAAATGCTCGAGGATTTTAGAAGAAATTTAATATTCCGAGAAAAAAATGAAAATTCTTTAATGAAATCCTCGATTTAAGACCTTTGTAGAATCTAGGTTATTTCATTAAAAAATCCACTACTTTAGGATCTTGAAAGGACTTTGACAATTTTTTTTATAAAAATTCCCGGTTTCGAAAATGTAATTTTTTCATAGAAACTTGATTTTAGACCTTGAAAATACTTAACTGTAAAAAAAGAAAAATCCACTTCATGAGGCCTTGATAGAATCGTGGCAGAATTTATTTAGTAACAGAATGGTTTAGTAACTTAATAAAATCTTCAAAATTTCTTTGGATTTGCGATCCAAGACCTTGGTAAAATCTGTAATTTTTTTTAAATGCCAAAGTTGAAGGCCTTTGTAGAAACTTGAAAATTTCTTCAATAATTCCATGATTTAAGGGTTCAATAGCATCTTGAGCATTGTTGTAGAAAAAAATTTCCGATTTGGAGACCTTATTAGAATATTCAAATTTACTTTAAAACTCACGATATAAGATTTTAGTAGAATATTGAAAATTTCAATAAAAAGGTCCAGCATTTAAGAAATGCAAAGTTTAAAATAATTTTTTAAAAAGGTCCGCTATTTAACGCCATGACCAATCTTTTAAAACATGATTTAAAGTCATGGTAGCATTCTAAAAATTCCTTTAGAAAAATCACCTATTGAAGACTTTGGTAGAATAATTAAAATTGCTTTAGGAGAATATACGGTTTAAGTTCTCGACAAAATATAGAAAAATTTTTTAAAACTTCCACAATCTGCTATTCATTACCTTGGTAGACTGTCTAAACCATCGTGGGACATTCCAGCTCTTCTGGCTGTACAAGATTTTATTTTGACGTATTCTAGAGTAGTCGAATTTTCGCAACTAGCGAAAATGTAACTTTTCCATGTAAACAGACCTTCAATTCGCAGAACTCCTTTTCCAGATCTTCCATAAATATGACCATTTTCAAGGCCTTATACTCATAGAAGAATTTTTTCAGATCTTCAATTCACAGAAGACCGTCTTCCGGCATTCCATAAAGAGGCCAGGTTCTTCAGAACTCCTTTACACAAAAGCCGTTCTTCATGCCTTTTCTGCTCTTAAGTCCTGTTTTGTGTAGACGGCATAAAGCTTTTTGATATTCAGAAAAAAAATTTTCAGATCTTACAAAGACTTCATAATACTATATCTTCTATAAGATGAATGTTCTCATCAGGCCTTGTAATGGCAGAGGTTCTTCTTTCAAAGAAGTCATATTTCGAGTATTTTATACGCAGTTGAAAAAGCAATATTTTTTTTTTGGAGACGGGCATGAATGTTGAATATTTAACGTGAAAGTGCAAGTTCAAGACCTGTATTAACTGAACCGACATAGACAATACAGGTACATTTGAAAGCTTATGAGAGTACCTTGATCTGGGAAAGATACACATATTGTAGCATTTTAGATAGGTTGGAGGTCCAGCTATAAATTTGTATATATTTTGTGGACTTCATAATGGACTCTTTTTTGAACTTTTTGAGGTTCTTGTAACCCGGATCAAAAAATCTGTAATTTTTATTTACTCATGAACCATTTTGATATCACTTTGACATAAATTTATATAAGCTTTAAATTGACACCTATACTGTCTATATCCGGGTCTTGAACTGGCATTTTCGCTTTAGATATCAGGGTACCCAGGTTTGTCCCCAAGAAAAAATTACTTTTGCACAATCAGTGTAAAAATTTTGTGGCTTCCTTCTAGAGTGCTATGTTTAAGAAACCTCCTTCAGAAATAGGACCTTTATAAACTTTGGATCTCGAAGTGATTCTATAGAAAATAATATTATTCCAGGCCTAAGCCTGGAAGATGAAGATGAAAAGTCTTTTTGCAGATTTTTGTGGGTAGAAACAATTCTGCTTCCTATTCAATGGCGTTAGGTCTTCGGGATACAAAATATTAACTTTAGCTCTCCCTACTCCTGTTTTCTTTTGACAAAACGTCTTCTCCTGGCCTTCCAGAGTTAGAAGACCCTATCAAAATATGTTTAACGTTCTTATAAAAACAACAATAAGGGGATTAAGCCTGAGCATTTTGCAACAACCAAATATATTAAAATTTAATAGGCAAAGACACAAACGGATGTGTTTTTTTCTCCGGTTCGGAAAGGGTTAATTAAGAGAGAGAGAGAGACAGCAAACCAGAGAAAATTTAAAGGTATTTTAATTTATTTTAGTTTTTATCAAATTTTCCGTACAAATTTCAAATTTACAAAGAAATCGTTAAATAAAACAAGTAAAATAGTATCAGTCGGTTTTGCCGACAGATGTATACCCTCAGCCTTGAGTTACGAACGTGACAGATTTGGACTACATCGACTACTTCTTGTAATTTATATGAGGTATGTGCACCTTTTCGGAAAATGGAAATATGCGTCAGGTAACAGATACAGCGGACCGAAGTATTCCATTTTCACACTTCATCTAATACAGATAAAATACATCATCCCAGTCTGAATAGAATCGGATGATAATTTTGCGTTTTATGAGCTTCATGGATACTCATAATTTTGACCTTTTGTTGGGGAGGTACCAGAAGAAGTGGACCGATATATCCCATCTTCACACCAGATTTTGAGTTAGTAGAAATAATGGGACGTGCGTAATATGAAGAGAACTGGTTGTTTATTTCGGATTCTTTGGAATGGAATCGTGTTCAAGTGTTTTAAGAGCGTGATGAATATTCAAAATTTCGACCTTTTGTGGGGGAGGTACTTGATGGAGTGGGCCTATATTATCCATTTTTGCACCTGACCTTGAACTGACGTAAATATCAGGATTTGCAAAGTTGGAACAAAATCGGATTATCGATTCTCTTTCTATGCAGAAAATATTTTTTTTATATATTTTTTATATATTTTATTTTTTTTTTTTTTTTGAAAATCTTGATCATTTGTGTGGGAGGTACCAGAAGGAGTGGACTGATATATTCCATCTTAACACCAGACCTTGGGTTAATATAAATATTGAGATGTGTGAAATTTGAAGACAATTGGACTCTTACATCACATTTTATGAGAGTTGTAATTATTTAAAATGTCGACCCTTTGTGGGGGAGGTACCAGAAGGAGTGAACCGTTATTGTCCATTTTTGCACTAGACGTAGCACTTACGCAAATATTGAGATTAGCAAAATCGGATTATCGTTTCTCTTTCTGTGCAAAAAATATATATTTGTTAAAATTTCGACCATTTGTGGGGGAGGTACCAGAAGGTATGGACCGATATATTCCATCTTAACATCGGACCTTGGGCTAACATAAATATTGGCATATGTGAAATTTGAAGACAATCGGACTCTTACATCACATATTATGAGAGTTGTAATTATTCAAAATTTTGACCATTTGTGGGGGAGGTACTTGATGGAGTGGACCAATATTGTCCATTTTCACACTTGACCTAACACTGACGCAAATATTAAGATTTGCAAAGTTGGGGCAAAATCGGTTTATCGCTTCTCTTTCTGTGCAAAAAATAATTTTTTTTTTTTTTAAATTTCGACCTTTTGTGGGGGAGGTACCAGAAGTAGTGGACCGATATTGCCCATCTCCGAACTCGATCTAAGTTTGACAAAAATATTACGATGTACCAAGTTTGGACCAAATCGGATACTCCCTTCAATAGTTATCGTCCGCACCAGCCAGCCAGACAGACAGACGGACAGACGGACGGACGGACGGACATCGCTAGATCGACTCCAAATGTTCTAAAACGGATTTGGTCCAAAGAGACCTAGGGTCTAAAACCGTTATTTCGACTAGGCACGTTTTGACCGTATCAAATGATATATACCCTCCGTAGCCATATGGCTGAGGGTATAAATATGCCTTAAACTGAAGACTTTTTAAATCTTTTGGATGTGATATCGATTTTATCAGAGTTTTCCACAGAATATCTAATAATGGTCTTTTTGTACAATAGAAAATGTTAAGGAAGTTTTTTTTGTCTATTTAAACCTATAAATGGTAGTCTGCATATGGAACACCTATTGAAGATCTGCCTATAAATGTTCTTCGAGCTATTAACAGGTCTTCTAGTTGTGGAGGGTATATTATTTATTTTCTGTCTGTGGAAAGGTTTCCGGTCAATGGAAGATTTATAAAAGGCCTCCTCTCTATGGACGATTTATAGAACGACTTTCTTGCCCAAAAAAGTTTTATGAAAGTTCTTCTGTTCATGAAACTGAAAGTTTTTATAGAAAAACAAGTAAGCAAAGGCTACAGTCGAGCGGGGCCGTTGAATACCCTGCAACACTATAATAAACCATACAGTTTATATAGGCGAAGTACTCGAAAGAATTCCACAAGATATTGTGACAAATAATAAAAGAAAACCATCAGGTTTCGTTCTCTAACTATTGACTATTTTTGGATGGCCATTAGAAACTGCTTGGCTTTTGCAATGTCCGGTAACCCCCATTCAAATGTGCGTGAGGATCGGGCGATAATTACGACCTGACGACAATTTTGCAGTTTTTTGGTCCATTTCAAAGAAGAATCATATATACTTTCCTACATGGGAAATCAATATTTCGAGGTGTTACATAAATTCTGGCCCAATCAAACTTATAATACCCCCAACACATAGTGTTGTAGGGTATAAATACTGTTGTATATGTATATCAAAAATACTTTTGCAATTTATTGAAAAATAAACCTAGTGTTTTTCTACTTTCAGCTACACCATGGAGCGAATATCATATCCATCAGAGTAAGTATTGTTATTCATTTAAAATAGCACACACTTCCTTCGAGACAACTTCTACTACATATAACAAAAATATTTTACCCTTTCATCACTTCACCCTGCTTTAACATCCCCATCCCATATCTGAAGTGTTCCCTTAAAACCCTCATCTCCTCAGATGTGTGAACTAACCTGCTTTTTGAACTCATTTATCTTTATTACACTTAAAGTCGTCTCGAAATGCTATGGGAGAGTGGGAGTATCCACATGTCGTTGAGCGTATTTCCCTTTTTTTTTACATTCTTTTTTACATGCACACGTGTAATACCCGTGCCAGGACTCAGGAGGGTCCTGCTAAGTGATGAGGGTGGGTGTTTCGCCGTCTCCTTCCAATGAACTTGTCAGAGTTTAAAATATATGCTCACCATATTTGCAAAATTAAAATATTTATTTTGGTCTCACCTAAACAACAGCAACACCCCCACCACACTCATAAATTATTGTATCTACAAATTGGTTGGGAAGTTGTCAGGTGTTACACACACACACATGCATGTAGGGGTCCTGTTTCTATCTATTGTTAGGTGTTTTGTAGTACTCTATATACATATTTGTTTGAAGTCAATCAGTGTCAGATGGTCGTTGTAAATCATTGTCTGTTGTTTTTGTTATTGTTGTTCTTGTTCTAGTTGTTGTTTTCACATATCTACTCTGATAAATGACATTTTGATGACAGGATTCATTTGCCTGTCACACCTCACATTTGTGGCTTGTTTTTCATGATTTTTTTTTTGCCCTCAATCATTTGCTGTTGTTTGGTTGGGAATCGTCTCTCTCTCTCCTCGGGAAAGATTGGTTAGAGGGGGGATAGGAAATGATTGCAAGCTCTTACTTCATAGCTGTAACTTGTTGTGTGTCAATAACACCTGATACCCTCCATTTGATATTTGCACTGCATTGATTGTTGATGCCATGGTCTTAGAACATGAGGTCAAACTATTAATAACTGTGGGAGAGGATTTCATTCATATGAGGGGTGTGTGAATAATTTAGGATTGGGTTGCAGGTAGGGGAGACATGTATAGGAAAATATATTCTATTTACAGTCAAGCGTGAGAAGGTATATATCGGTTAAAAATACCTTTACTAGCAGATCATCCAAAGTTCTTCTATAAAGAGAAGACGTTCAGAATGCATTCTACGTATGGGGGACCTTATGAATGTATTTTATATAGAAAGCCTTTCTATAATTTCACAAAGATTTTTGAAAGGCCTAAAAAGTAGCGTCTTGTCAATCTGAGACCTGTGTAGGGGCTCCTTCCTATTAAATGTCTTCCATCTATGGAAGACCTATAGATGGTCTTCTATCTATGAAGATAATATACTTATGAAGAACCTAGGTAGGATACTCTACCTATGGAGGACCTACATAAGGTTTTCTGCCAATAGAGATCCTTAGCCAATGGAGGCCCCAGAAAAGTTTTCCTGCTTATGGAAGTCTTTATTGAGGATCTTTTGCCCCTGGAAGGCCTATTCTACCTTTGGAAGACCTAAAAAAGGTCTTCTTACTATCGAAAGCCATGATATGGTCTTCTGCCTTTGGGGGACTAATAAAAGGTCTTGTGTTGTTCTGTAGAAGGCCTTCATCTTATGGAATACCAAGATAAGGTGCTCTTCCTATAGAGGTCCTTTATAAGTTCCAATGGAGAACCTATATTAGATTTTCTGCCCATGGAAGGTATAAGGTATCCTGCCTATGGAAGACCTCTAGCAGCAAGGGACCTCGGCTTATTGAAGACCTCCCAATATCTTCTATTTATGGAATACTTCGAAAAAAACTTCTGGCTTTGGAAGGCCTATAAAAGGTCTTCTACCTATGTGTTCCGTCATTGGAATACCTCTGAAAGTACTTCTCGCTGTGGAAGACCTGTGGATACAAGACCTCCTCCTATGGAAGCCCTATGAAAGATCTTTTGTCTATGGAAGGCCTATAAAATATCATCTGTTTATGGAAAGCTTATAGATGGTATCATGGAAGATCTATTAAGGATTACTGCCCATGGAAGACCTTTAAAAGCACTTCTAACTTTGGAGGACCTATAAAAAGTCTTCTACCTATGGAAGACCTATAAAAGGGCTTCTGTCCATGATCTTTTACATATGGAAGAAATATTGAAGGTCTTCTGCCAATGGAAAATCTTCTGGCTTTGTAGGACCTATAAAAAGTCTTCTACCTATTGAGTACCTCTAAAAGGACTTCTGGCTGTAGAAGGTCTATGAGAGGTATTCTACCCTTGGAAGACCTATTGAAGGTCTTCTACCCATGGAAGGCCACCAAAAGGATTTCTGGCTGTGGAAGACCTCTAAAAGGACTTCTGTCCATGGAAGGCTTATATATGATCTGCTGCCCATGCAAGACATTTAAAAGGACTTCTGACTGTGGAAGACCTATTAGAGGTCTTCTGGCAATAGAAAGCCTATAGAGGGTCTCCTGTACATGGAAGATTTGTCCATGGAACACTTCCAAAAGCACTTCTGTCTATTTAAGGCTGTGGAAGACCTATAAGTCATTTTCTATCTATGAAAGACCTATACAGGTCTTCTGCATATGGAGGTCCTATATAAGTGTCCTGCCTATGAAAGACATATATAACGACAAAGAAGAAAAACCAAAAGGTCTTCTGCTAATGGAAGACAAAAGGACTTCTGCCTATGGAAGGCCAATGGAGGGTCTTCTTTCTAAGACATCTAAAATATTTTCTGTCTATGGAAGACCTTTAAAAGGTCTTACCTCTGGGAGGTCGGCAGAAGATCTTCTATTTCCGGATGTTTTACATAGGATATTCTCCCATGGTAGTTCTATAAAAAATGTGTTCTACTTATTGAAGACCAATCAAAGTTATTTTTATAAATAAAAAACAACAATAGAATGTCTTCCGCCCATAGATGATGAATGTTTTCTTTCTAAGTAGGACCTAATAAAGGTCTTCTGTCTGTGGATCTTAAAAAATCTTCCATCTATGGAGGATCGGTGCATGGCTGTATATGGGAAAGCTTTAAAAGGTCTCCTGTCTATAGAAGATCTATTTTTTGTTTATGGAAGCCCTTGTGTATGTCTTTTATCTGCGGCAGGCACTTGAAACGTCTTTGGCCTTTAGAGCTTCAAAGAATCTAGAGGGTATGGAAGACCTATGAAATATCTTCTTTCTAAAGAACACCGGCAAAATGTACATTGTCTATAGAAGACACATAAGAGGTCTTCAGTCTCTTAAACTCGAATAAAAGATTTTCTCTTCATGCAGGGACCATAAAAGTTCTTCGGTTTATGAAAACCCTCCAAATGTCATCCAAGGAAGACCAATGTTTACTTTCTTTAAAAAAAAAATTCTGGATATGATAAACCTTCTGCAATGGAAGAATCTGAATGAGATTGACATTTTATGGAAACCACCTCCACCCAAAAAAAAATCTCCTGTCAATGGAAGATTTTTAAAGGATCTTTTGTCTAGACAGATATTATCTTTGAATATAACTTATGTCCTTTTAAAGAACTCCTATTCTTTTAATCTTGATTATACACTTTACCTCAAAGAGAGATAATGTCTTTCTTAACCAGAACATAATTACCAGGATTTCTGTCGGTATTCTGCTTTTATTGAGGACACTGAAGAAGTTACACAAAGGCCTATAATTTTTAAGAATCGTTTCTATCTAAAAGAAGCTGTCGAAAAGTTTTTTCTATTTTCTTGTTTATTTTCCTAGGCGGAGAAATAACCCTAAAGGAGATTTCCTTCTTGGTCCCTTAGAAAGTCTTCTATCTTAATGTAATTTAAGGCTTTCCATCCCCAAATCCTTTTGGCTAAAAATCTCAAATTTTTATTTATGGCCTCTAATTTTAAAAATTTTAATATTTCCATCGATTCAACCACCATTCAAAATTCTTTAATTTCCTTGTTTGGTTAGAAACACTTGATTTTTTCAATTATTTATTCAACAACTTATTTAAATACTAATTCATGTTTACACAGTATTCCCACCCCCTCCGCCACCAAAATATATCTCATTTCTTTTATTTACTCCATGTTTACTCTTCCTCACTTTGTCTGCTCAAATAACTAATATTTTATGCAAATAATTTTCAATTTTGTTGAAATCCACTTCTAAGTAATAGAATCTGCAATTTGGTGGAAGAATTCCAAATGGAATATGGTGAGCAACATATTTGAAACTTTGCCGGAATCCATGGGGGAGGAAATAAATTAATTACGCCAGCGAATTCTGTGAATCATTATATTTGGCAAGGATATTGCGACGCTCATAATTATCCTGGTTGGTTGCTGCGATTTGGCTCGTTTGCCCTTCCTGCCAGTGGAAATACTTGTGGCTCATAGCCACTCATTCACTCACTCACTCGCCGACTGACTGCCAGCATTTATCAATTTCATAATTACCAACTTGTTGAGGAGCAGTCGCAGCTACATTTCTCAATGAATGAAGAACTCAAAGTCAAGTAGTAATGGGCTTACAAATGGGCTTCGATGGTTTGTAGGTTGGTTGTTTGGCTGCCGCCTGGTCATATTTCGTTGGAATGCTGCGAAGACAACGACGGCAATGACATTTCTATGAGTTTTGCCCTATCAGCAATGAAATTAGAATCATGAATTAACCAAGTTATGACATGGGCAAAATTTCTGTTTTGAATTATTTTTATGGGCCTCTGCTGCGGTTCGGAGGTGTGGATGGTGGATTTCCTGCATCCAGTAGGGCAAATATGAATTCAAATTAAAATGCGGATAATTGCGTATGCAAAAAGTTTTCTTCATCGTTAAATTAATACGCTTATCTAAAGCGAACAGATATCATTGCATAAACAGCGAAACATATTTCGCGAAAAAAGTTAACCTAAGGTATTTGTGGCAATACAGTGGCTCAAAGAAAGGAAAACTAAAATTTAAAAAGATTCGGTAATGTATTCTTTATAAAGTATTCCCTATAGAAGACCTGTAAAAGGTCTCCTTTCTATAGAGGACCTTCAGGTCTCCTATCTATAGAAGACCTTTAAAAGATATCCTGTCTACAGAACACCTATAAAAGGTCTCCTGTTTATAGAGGACCTATAAATGGTCTCCTGTCTATAAAATATCTTCAAAAGTTTTCTATCTATAGAAGACCTTCAGAAGGTCTCCTGTCTATGAAATGCCTTCAGAAGATATCCTTTCTATAAAAGACCTTCCGAAGGTCCCTTATCTATAAAAGACCTCAGAAGATCTACTGTCTATAGAAGACCTTCACAAGGTCTTCTATAGACAGAAGGTCCCTTATCTATAGAAGACCTCGGAAGATCTACTGTCTATAGAAGATCTTCAGAAGGTCTCCTGTCTATAGAAGACCTTCAGAAGGTCTCTTGTCTATGGAAGACCTTCAGAAGGTCTCCTGTCTATAGAAGACCTTCAGAAGGTCTCTTGTCTATGGAAGACCTTCACAAGGTCTCCTGTCTATGGAAGGCCTTCAGAAAGTCTCCTGTCTATAGAAGACCTTCCGAAGGTCTCCTGTCTATAGAAGACCTTCCGAAGGTCTCCTGTCTATAGAAGACCTTCCGAAGGTCTCCTGTCTATAGAAGACCTTCCGAAGGTCTCCTGTCTATAAAAGACCTCCGAAGGTCTCCTGTCTACAGAAGACCTTCAGAAGGTCTCCTGTCTATAGAATACCTTCAGAAGGTCTCCTGTCTATAGAAGACCTTCAGAAGGTCTCCTGTCTATAGAAGACCTTCAGAAGGTCTCCTGTCTATAGAAGACCTTCAGAAGGTCTCCTGTCTATAGAAGACCTTCAGAAGGTCTGCTGTCTATAGAAAGCCTTCAGAAGGTCTCCTGTCTATAGAAGACCTTCAGAAGGTCTCCTGTCTATAGAAGGCCTTCAGAAGGTCTCCTATCTATAGGAGACCTTCAGAAAGTCTCCTGTCTATAGAAGACTTTCAGAAGGTCTTCTGTATATAGAGGACCTTCAGAAGGTCTTCTATCTATGGAAGACCTTCAGAAGTTATCTCATCTATGACAGATACTTTAAGGCTCTTTAGTCGTTATAAAAAAATCTATTTGCCCTACAGTACTTATTTCCACCTAAGGGAAGGTATCCCTTTCCTTTATCAAAAAAAAAAAAATGCATGGCACGCAAAACCTTATTCTGACTGGAAACCATTCCCCGAGCAAGTCTGTGCATGTTGGTGTAACTTTGAGAGATTTCAAATGAACGTCGATTTTTCATTCTACAAAGATTTTTCTCTTGAGGAGAGCGAAAGGGAGGGAGGATTGTGGATGTACGGCTAAGGGGTTTGAATAATAATGACACCGCTTGTAATAACTTATTGATGCTGCTCAGCAGCTATGACTCCATAGAGGAAATGAGAGCAATTAAAACGCAATTAATGATATTAAGTTGTGAAAAAATATGCTACGAGTTTTGCAGGAGAACGAAGAAAAAAGAAACAGAAATTATGGAAAAAGGTGTGAAAGAGCAAACGAGAATGGAATGTGGTGAGGTGGCAAGTTAAACGAACCAAAAAATAGAGAGAAAAAATCTCATGCCCCGAAGGAGTGTAAATTCAATTTAGCCAGAAGTGTCAGACATTTTTTTGATCCACTCTTTCTTCCCAAGGTTTTGCCCAGATTCCTAATTATGGCCATGTCTTTTTTCCAGTGTTATTTTGCCCTTCAGATGTTGCTAATTGTGGTGGTGTGTGTGTCTCTGTACGTAAGTCTGTCTGCCAGGCAGTTAGTCAAAGGTTGACTGACTGGTTAGTTGTTTGCTAGATATGACTAATTAAAAATTTTATTACCACCAAAAGGCTAATTGCTTAAAATAGCATTGCCAGCAGCAGCATTATTTACCTCCTTCTCCTCGTCCTTTGGTTGTTGGCCGATTCTTGAAAAATTACTCTCTGACAAAGGTCGTCGTCCATGTCGTTGAAGTTGTGTCACAAGTTTGTCATTACACTTTTAAGGGGTTACATTCTTGCCTAATTGGAAGTTTCAATTACGGGAAGAAAATGAGACGAATTGAAGGAAAAAATAATTTGAAAGCTATGCCAAGGAAAAGGTGGCTGAGGATTTTCTGCTAGGCAATAAATTGTCAATTGTGGGAATTTAACAACTTGCTCGTCGAGGAGATAATTCTGGAATTTAAAAATGGTACCGTAAAATGGTAATTGAATATTAGTGAAATACCTAACCCAGCAAAATTTTCATGGTGCTTTGAAAAAGGGTTATTCTAAAAATGCTTAAATCGATTAAAGGTCTTTGAAAGTCTTCCACAAGATTAACATGATCTTCTAGGCGACATCAAAAGGGTTTCTTAAGATAGAAAAACTCAGAAATTTCTTCTACAAAAGGTCTTCCCAATATTTAAAAATTACACTATTCTACGGATTAGAGATGCATTATGCAGAGAAGACCTTAAATGTGACTCCTTCAGGTAGATGACTCATAAAATGTCTTCCCTTTTGGGGTGTATATAGGACTTTCAAGGCGTCTTGATATTTTATAGAAAATATACATTTTAGAGACCTTCTATAGACCCAAGAAGTTTTGAAGGACTTTCATAGACCTAGGATCTTTTGAAGGTCTTTGGAAAAATTTCTGCTGACCTCAAAATCGTTTGAGAATCCTTTTTAAGAACTTCTATAAACTGCAGACTTTATCCAGGTCTCTTCTAGTAAATGCAAAGATCTTTGAAAGATCCTTTCAAGATATAATACATTCTGAAGTCCTGCAACTGGCAGAAGTCCTTTGGGAGGTCTTTTAAATGCAGATTATCTTTAAAGATTCTTCTGCAGACAGAAGATCTTTGTAGGCGCATCAGAAGATGTTCTACTAAGGAAGTTGTTAAGATACTCTATATACAAAATACATTACAGAGGTCTTCTGAAGACAGAAGAGTTGAGCCCGTAGACAAAAAAACAAAGACGTTCTGAATGGTTTTTTTAGACCGAGAGCATTTATAAGAATTTATGAATTTATTATCTGACCTTCTATGAACCGAAAAAATTTGTATTGTCTCCTATGAGCGCAGTCCTTTGGAAGTGCCTTTAAAGATAGAATACTTTTGGAATTTCTGCTACAGGTCCTACAAGGAGTCCTTTCGAAGGATTATTTTAAGACAAAGGAACTTTTGTGAGTCTTTTAAAAAAGGATCTTTGAAGGACTTTTGTAGACGGATGACCTTGAAATGGGTTTTCTATAGACCCATACAGATAGGAGACCTTTTAGTTACCTCCTATAGACAGAAGATCTTAAATACCAATTTATGGGTTTCTATAGGCAGAAGGTACTCGAAAGATATTCTATAGAAAATAACACGTTTTAGAGGTCTTTTGTAGAACAAAGACCTTTTGAAGATCTTTCATAGGCAGAAGACCTTTTGAAGGTCTTCTTAAAGACGAAGATTTTTTGTGGTCCCCTACGTGTGCTCACCTACGTTTCGAGGTCATCGAAGGACAGAAGAAAGTCTTTTTAAATGTCTTCTATAGACATGAAAACTTTTAACAGTTTTCTATAGATCGTGTCCCTTTTGAAGGTCTTCGGCATATCGACGTATTTTTGAGGGTCTTCAGTGGATAAAAGACCTTTGGAAGGTTATCTATGGCCACGTGACCTTTTTATATTATTCTATTGACAGACGATTCTTGGAAGATATTCTACAGAAAAAATACTTTTTAAAGACCTTCTATAGATCGAAGAACCATTGAAGGTCTTCCATAATCACGATACCTTTTAAGGATTTTATACGAACACAAAACTCTTTTAGAGTCTTCTACTAACGGAAGACATTTTTAGGCTCTTATACGAACGGAAGATCGTTTCAAGGTCTGCGATTATATAACCTTTTGAACAACAGAAGATCCTTTGAATGTATTCGGAAGCCCTTTTAATGGTATACTTTAGACATGAGACCTTTTAAATATATTCTATAGACAGAGATTCATCAGCAAATAGAAGATCTCTTTAGTGTCCCCCATAGACAAAAGACCTTCAGAAGTTTTTCTAGAGAAAAAATACCTTTCTCAGGTCATCTATAGACAGAAGACTCTCCGAAGATCTTCAATACCAGAAAATACACGGTTAAAAGATTCCCATATATCAAAGACCCTTTGAAGGGCTTCGATAAGCAGAAGGCCTTTAATTGAGTTTGATATGCCCGGAAAATGTTTAAGGTTCTTTTAAGAACAGATAACCTTTTGAAGGTCTTCGAAGGATGGAAGATCCTTGGAAGGTATTCTATTGACGGAAAACGTTTTATAGGTCTTCTATTGACGGTGGTCCTTAAGAAGGCTTTTCGATGTTCATCTTTGACAGAAGACCTCCTCAGGGTTTTCTATGGACAAAAGGCCTTTTGAAGATTTTCTATAGAAAAAATATTTTTTCTTGGCCTTTTTTGGATCGAAGATCCTATGAAGACTTCCGTTGGCCGTAGACTTTTTGCTGGTCTTCTATGGCCGAAAACTTTCTAAGGCTTTTCTATACGCAGAAGTAGACCTTCTGCGAGGGTCTTCTACGAACATACAACTATTTTAAAGTCTACGAAAAGAAGACTTTTAGATGGTCTTCAAAGGAAAGGAGATCCTTTGAAGGTTTTCTAGGGACAGATGATCTTTTAAAGGTCTTCTATAGACGGAAGACTTTGAAGATTTTCTATAGAAAAAATTCTGCTTAGTTGCCTTCCTTAGATCGATGATCCTTTGAAGATCTTCCATTGGCAGAAGTCCTTTTGGGATTTTTCTATTGCCGAAAAACTCTTAAGGGCCTTTGAGGTCTTTTGAGGGTCTTCTATGAACGGAAGACTATAGCAAAGTCTAAGAAAGGAGGAAGGTCCTCCTTTCTAAGGTATTCAAAGGACAGAAGATCATTTGAAGGTCTTCTTTAGAAAAATAATTTTTGGGGGCCTTCTATAGATCGAAAACCTTTTCAAGGTGTTAGGTATACAGATGACGTTTTGGGCGTCTTCTATGTTCGAAATTTTGAAAGGACTGTGAACAGAGAACTTTTTGATGGTCATCGCAGGATAAAAGATCGTTTGATGTTCTTCTAGAAACAGAGAACCTTTAAACGGCCATCTTTAGTCCGCAATCCTTTTAAAGGTCTTTCGTAGGCAGAGGATTTTTTAATTTAATTAATGCGTAGAAAATATTTAATGTTTTTTGGATAAAAGACTTGTCTAAGCCATCTGCAATCTGAAGACTTTTTGAAGTTCATCTACAGACAGAAGACCTTTAATTTTTTTTATGAGGAAAAAATCCTTTTTACGATTTTCTATAGCCAAAAAATGCTTTAAGGGTATTCTATGAAAAGATGAGTTGCGGAAACCATTGGAAGGCATTATGAAGAAGCCATTTAAAAACACTTTTATACGTCTTCCTCAATCCTTCCATGGACAAAATGCAAAGTCATCCATAGATTGAAGACCTTTGGAATGTCTTTTATAGATATAAGTCATAATGAAGGACTGAAATCGATGGCAAATTTTTTAAAGGTCTTCTTTAAACCGCAGGGCGTTTAGAAAAAGTTCAAGGGGACTTTCAAAATACCATATATAGACGGGGCATCTTACAAAAATATTTTCTGATAGCAGAGATTTCTTCAATTGATGGGACAAAAATTCTACAATATGTCTTCCAAAAGTAGAGGACCTCTTAAAGGACTTCCGTATGTTTTCATAAATAGGGATCGTTGAAAAGGATTTTTTATGATATGGCATAAGAGAAGTCTTCTGTAGACAAAAGAACAAAAAATCTCTTCCTTAGACAGAAGTCCTCGAAATGTCCTTTTGTACCCAAAGGAATATCCCATATGTAAAAAAGGACCTTCAAAATTTCTTCACTATAGATAGAAGACCCTAAAAATGTCTTCCATATATAGGCGATCTCCAAGATATCTTCCATTTTTTTAAATAAAGAGCCTTTAATAGTTCTTTCATACGAGATCTATGTGTCTTCTATATTATAGAAACTCTTTCAAAAGGGTTTTATGCTGAAATTAGAATAACGCTCTCAATATTTCTCCCATAGGTAAAAATTTCTTAATTTTCAATAAATTTAGTAAATTGAAATAAAATTAAAAAATCCGTTTACCGATGTGACTATTGTCTTCCCACGTTACTAGCATTTTGTGTATGTTTGTCATGCAACTACAATGATGTATGGCCATTTGTCTCCCTGTTTTGTTTGCTTGTTTTCCATCGGCGATAAATTAATATTGGCATTTTGGCTAAATTTTTGTTTGGGCCACAATTCAAAAATTTCGAAACAATTCAATCAATTTTCATTACATTGATAGCCGATGATGCTGATGATGTTGATGATATGATGTGAATATCGTTTTATTGTCCGAAACGGAGACTGGTTGCATATTTTAAAATTAGATTTATTCATTCATGCCATGCAATGCCATGCCATTTGAAATGGCCGTATGTGTGCAGTGATATATCACGGCAAAGTGCATTTCATTTTGCTAAACTATATTAAAAACAATTATACGAATATGGATATGGATTGAAGAGTAGAAATATTGAAAAAAAAAAAAAAATAATAATAATATAAAATGAAATCAAATGCATCTATAAGTCAATAAAATAAGGGATTGCAAATTCAGGTTTTTTTGGTTATTTTTTACCAAAAAAATTTTAAAGTTAAAAATTTTATCAGTTGTAAATGGAGGCTAGGTTAGGTTGAAAAGAGGGGCGAAAACGATAAACATATGTCCTGGTGGACATACACTAAAGCCAGTATAGGCCTGTTGTGAGCCCTCGACTTATAGGTTTTTGAAAGAAGACGGTCATTTTACGTCATTTATATTTTAAATTCAGGTGCCTTTACATAATTCCAGATTTAGGTCTGGCATGGAGTCGTTCCCTAAGAATTTGGGTCTGATATTTGCCAAAGCTGGGCATTCGCACAGAAAATGCTCCAAAGTTTCATCATCTTCCTCGCATGTCCTAATATGCTGTTATCTGCACAACGTATCTTGTACAGATGAGCTTGTAGGCCCAGGTGGCCGTAAGGGGTGCCTGTTACGCCACTAATCTTTTTCTTGCATAATAATAGAAGGTTCTTCGTTTTTATACCATTGGGGTCGCCCCATGGGTTTTTGTGGTTTGCCTTACGCCTTTATTTATACATAGGGATATACAGGGTGACATAAAAAACTGCAACAAAGTCAATCGCTACAATTTTTTATATTTTTTTTTGTTCAAAGAATGCACAAAATGTCGGGAATAGCATCAAATTTTAGAATAAGTTTAGATTTGTTAGAATTGATCACCTCTGACACAAATTATGGCCTTCAAACGGCTCATGAAACCGACATACCCTGTCCGAATGATGTTCTGTGATATTTTGGCCCATTCCCGGCGAAGCGTTTGCTTGAGGTGATCGACACTTTGGTATTTTTTAGTGCCAACCTTGCTTTTCAAAATGCTCCAGACACAATAGTCCAACGGATTGGTATCCGGAGATTTTGGTGGCCATTGTGCGCTGGAAATAAAGCGAGGAACCTCATTTTGTAACCGTTTTTGTTTGGTGCGTTCTGAGTGCGATGGTGCTGAGTCCTGTTGGAATGTCCAAGGTCTGTGGTCAAAATGCTTGCGTGCTCAAGGCTTTAATACACCCTCCGGAATTTTTTTGCGATAATATTCGGCATTTATTCTGATGCCACGGTCGATTAATACTAGTGGAGAGCGATCATCGGCTGTTATGGCGGCCCAAACGATCAACATGACCGGCGCTTGAGTTCTGATGGCCAACCGAAGGTGCACATTTTCAGCTGACCTCTTTGGCAAGTAAACACGATCATTTTGTTTGTTTACAAACTGCTGGACAACGAATTTTTTCTCATCGGAGCGGAGAAACCCAAATTCGGCAATTCACCACTTTCGGCCAAGCGAAGCAGCTCTTTAGCTCTTTTGAGTCTATTTTCTTTCTGTTGCGTTGTAATTTCTTGCACTTTTTGAAATTTCAATGGCTTTATCCCTAGCTCATTTTTCAATATTTGCCGAATGGAATATTATGATATGTTCAGCTCACGAGCCATTTTCGGCCACTGCGACGCGGGTTTCGTCAAGTCGCTTCTTTATTTTTCGAACCATTTCTGCTGATGTTGCTGTTTTCTTCCGTCCACTGGACTGGAATAATTTTAACAGCTGTCGGACGAGTGGCTTAAAAATGACAGAAGTCTGAAGTTGGTTGTAGTTTTTTCATCTCATCCTATATGGGCGTTTCTTGCCCATGGTTTTAATTCTTGTCGTCTAAAATTCCAGGCGTGGAGGTAAATTTTAAATTATTTTAGATTTAATAAAATCTTAAAATTTTAAAATACTATACCTTATCCCACCATCTTTTATTTGTTTTAATTTTTTTAAAACATCTCCCTTTTTATGCAACTTTAATTAATTAATTTCTCATTTATTCATTTATTGACTATCCAACGAATTAAATCAATATAAATGTTCTCTTTGACCAAGTTCTTATCACGCCTCATAAAACTTCATATTCTATATGAAAATTAAATTCAGCTGATAACTGATAAGAGCATCTGCACACATACATATACCCCATATACCTACCCATACACACACACACAACAAATCAACTGAATGGAAAACAATTTCGTAATTTAACCCATGGAATTTTCATTAAAACATTTTTCCTATTAACTCCCACCAGCGTTTGTAGGTGAACTCGTCCAAAATTTTGCCCGCCACTCCCATAGGATTGGGGTATGGAGCGAACTCCCTATTGAATTAAATTGGATGCTGATAATAAATAATGGAATGAATAATTTTTTTTCTTTCAAATATGGATACTTGTGTTCATGTCGAAAAATATTTAAATATATATTTTTTTTGAAAAATATTTTTTGTTTTCAAAAATAGGAATGGAAATTATGGGGTTTAATTAAATTTCATGGAGATGAATCATATATGATGACTTCTAAAAAGCCAAGGCTTTTTGAAGACTCTTACAAAGTCTTCTATGGACGGATTTTTTATGCTGAAACTCTTCAAAAATTTCATATTTCTAAGGGGCTTTATTACATCCATTGAAATAGATTTTTGTCTAGCTACTAAAATGGCATCTAATATGCCTGATAAGCCGTTTATCCAACGACGAAACGCATTGAGTACTGGTTGTTGCTTGTCACTTCGTTAGATTCCAATTTTCAGTGTCCCTTCCTTAGGTCATTAAAAGCTCAATTCAAAAAAAGAAAATTATCGAAAAAGATTTGAGGCAGAAGGTGGAACATTTCTGTAGACAAAAATTTTGTTGAGGGAACCTTTTCAAGGCAGAATCCTTTCTGAAAATGATCTAGAAACAGAAGACGTACAAACGTTTTTGAAGATGGAAACATTTGTCAGAAGGCCTTCAAACATTTGTATGACTAGAAATCCTTCAAAAGTTCTTCCACTGAAGAAGTAATCTTACCTAACCAGAGAACCTTCAAAAATACCACTATAGAAGAAGACCATCCAAAATCTTATTCATCAAAGTATTTTCAAGAGGTCTTCCAAAAGCAGGACCCCTACTTTAGACATAGGAAGTGCCACAGGCCCTTTACGAAAAGACGTTCATTAAAGGATATTTCTAAAAAGAGAATTATAAGAATCATTTTTAAAAAGATAAGGGGTTTCAAAATGTCCTCTGTAGATAGAGGAATTTTAGGGTCCGCATTTTAAGCCCTTCTACTAATATATTACCTACAAGACAGAGGACGTCGAAAGGCCCTTTACGAAAAAACTTTCTTGAAAGAGGCTTTCTATAAAATGAAACCTAGGAGGGTCCTTCAAGTGTATTTCTATAAATTTTCGAAATAGCCCGCAGTTTTAAGAATAATAAGGCGCCTGGAGCTGACGGTGTATGCAATATTATATTAAAGAACATGTCAACGACCTTTTATGACACGATTGCTTCCATATTCAATAACTTTTTAAAAAACGGAAGCTTTCCAATGGTATTCAAGAAGGCTAAAGTTATCCCGGTTCTTAAAAATGGTAAAGATCCAAAAAGTCCAAATAGTTATAGACCAATTAGCCTGTTAAGTTCCGTTTCAAAACTTTTTGAAAGGGTTATTTATAGACGAATCAATGATTATACGGAAGAAAAAATATAATTAATTGTAAACAGTTTGGATTCCGCAGTCAACATTCAACAGTTCACCAGATCAAGAGAATAATTAACATCGTTGAACAAAACAAAGCTGCTCGTAAAAGTACTGGTGTTGTTTTACTTGACATTGAAAAAGCTTTTGACTCAATTTGGCATGACGGCGTGGTTTTCAAACTTAACAAGCTAAACTTCCCATTGTATCTTCAAAAAATCATACAGAATTTTTTAAGGGGTCGTACTTTTTTCGTTAACCTAGAAAACTGTTTTTCGTCAACAAGAAATATTCCAGCTGGTCTGCCACAAGGGTCCGTTCTATCACCTATTTTATACTCAATTTTTACCTCGGATATTACAATCAAAAGGAGTCATGACGCCGCTTTTTATGCTGATGACAGTGCCTTTCTATGCTCGGGTAAACTTTGAAATGCTATCACAAAGCAACTCGCATTATCGTTACAACATGTGGAAAAGTATTTCAATAAATGGAAGATCAAAATAAACAAGGAAAAAACGCAAGCCATAATTTTCCCATTTAATAAGTCGCCAAAGCGTATTCCCAGCATTCCTCTCCAAATACAGGGAAATAACATTGAAATAAAAAAATCTATCAAATACTTAGGTGTTACTTTAGATAGTAAATTAACCTTTAAAGAACACATTCTCCAAATTGTAGAAAAGGCAGTTAAGTGTGGAAGGTCTTTATTCCCGTTACTTAATAGAAAATCGAAGCTGAATATACATAATAAAGTTTTACTTTACAGAATGTGTATAAGACCGATTATGACGTATGCTTGTCAAGCCTGGTATAACAAAACTGCTAATTATCTTATTAAAAAACTGCAAGTAATACAAAACAAGAACTTAAAAATCATTCATAATCTTATTTGGCGTTATTCTACAAGTCATCTACATTCTCGTTACGGACATAAAACCATTGAAATGGTTATGCGGCAACAGACTCTGTCATTCGAAGAACGATGCAGAAGATCTAACTACAGTCTTATAAGAAATTTATTATAAAAATTTTGTATAATCTACTTTTATCTTAAAAGAAGACTTATTCCTATTTTTTCCAAATTTCTTAAACTAATCAAAGTCCTTCAAAGGTTTTCCATTCCTTTTTCTCCTTAACTGTGATATTTTATTTAGATAATATGGTTAAACCAATTTGAATTTACCTGCTGTAATACTAAAAAAAGTAAAATCTCAGAACTTGTATATATAATTGTAATATTTGACACGAATTTAAATAAATAAATAAAAAAAAAAAAAAAAAAAAAGTGTATTTCTATAGCCAAAGGGCCTTCAAAATATCTCATATGGACAAAGGGATTTTTAAAATTTACGAAAAGAAGTCCTTTGTGAAAAGACGTCCCTTACGAAAACACGTCCTTGAAAGAGTCCTTCTATAAAAAAAAAACCTGAGGGTTCTTCAAGTGTCCTTTGATAGCCAAAGGGCCTTCAAAATGTCTCTAAATGTCTACTGTAGATAGAGGAATTTAAGTTTAAGAATTTGTATAGGCAATCTACAAATATAAAACCTGCAAACGATGTTTATAAATAGAGGACTTTCAATAGATTTTCTACAATGAGAGGCCCCAAGGAAGTCTTCCATACTCAGAGGACCTTCAAAAAGTGGCCATTAATCGAGAACCTTCTAGAAGACTTCAATGCATAGAGGAATTTCAAACTTTCATTTTTAGATTGGAAACGACATTTTCGGGGTCTCTCTAGAGCTGAAAACCCTCAAAAGATATTTCCTATACAGGAGACCTTTCGATGATCTCCTACAGACATAATACATAAAAAACATGTATCATATGGACATTCAAAAGGATTTATGTTTTAGAAAAAAAGGAACCTTCAATAGTTCTTAGTTTTCTAGGGAGGAATTACGAGTATATACCAAGCCTACGTCCTTCTCTATTCTGAAGACTTTCTCTATGGACTCTGATGATAGAAGACCTTTAGACTGGCTTCTATAAACTGAAGTTATTTTAAAGGACTGTAATTGATGGCAATTTTTAAAGGTCTTCTTTAAACCGAAGTGTTTTTAGAAAGCGGAATACGGGTCCTTATATTTTATTAAAAAAAAACCTCTAATAGTTACTTTGTAATGGAAGGACTTAAGGGTGTCTACCTTCAGGATCTTTTAAAATTCATTAAAAAAGGCGAATTTTAAAGAGGTCCCTTTAAACCAGCGGAGCCTATATTGGTCCTCTATAAGTAGAGAGCTCTAAAAGATTCGTTATATATAGAGCGGACCTTCAATAGGACTTTAAAGTGGGAGAATTTTCGAAAGGTCCTCTATAAACAGTGCACCTTCAGGGGCTCATTCTTTAAGAGAGGACGTTCAAAACTCCATTTTTAAATAGAGAACCGTCAAAAAGGCTTTTTAGAATGAAAATAACTTCCAAAAACCCTCTAGACCTTCCAAAAATCCTCTATCAATAAAAGATTTTTAAAAGTGTATCTGTAAACAGAGAACTTTCAAAAGGCTCTCTTTAAAGAAAGGAACTTTGAAAGATCCTTCACAGGTCCTCTGCGAACAAAGGTCTTAAAAATCTTTGGAAGTTAATGTATAAACAGAGGACATACTAAAGGTCCTTTTTAGAGAAATGGACTTTAAAATAAAAATTAAAAGGTTCTCTACTAAGAGGGACTTTCAAAAATGTATCTGTTTAAAGAAGGACCTACAAGGTCTTCTAATTTGGACCTTGGAAAGGAATTTTTACCTCCTATGAAAATTAAACCTTTAAGAGATCATATATAAGCGAATAACCTTTCAATAGCTCTGGATAAATAAGATTCCTTCGAAAGGTTTTATAACAACGAAAGATCTTTAAAACACCCTCTATTAACAAAAGAATTATGCAAAACCTTCGAAAGGTTTTTTATGCAAAGAACCTAGACTGACAAAAGATCTTTACAAGGTCATCAGAAAACAATGGATCTTCCTTTGAGGACCTTGAAGAAGATCTTTATAACCAAAAGACCTTCAAACAGTCCTTTTCAAAACGACCTCAATAATGGATGGTCCTTCGAATGTCCCTTAAAAAGGTCGTCTTTGGACAGTCGACATTCGGACGGTTCCCCATAAATTGAGAATTGCCTAAAGGCTCTCCTTACACAAATAACTTTGGAAAAAAATATCTCTTAAAAAGGTCCTCTGGTTGTCAGGAGACCTGTATGAGGTCTTCTATGAGCAGAAGTCCTTTAAAATATGTCCTATTTATAGACTACCATTAGAAGAATAAGTCTTTTAAGGATAAATGAATTGAATACCTTTAAATGATCTACGAAGGACCGATTTCTGTAAGAACCATTTTTAGGAGGGGTTCTACCTTCCGCGTTTTTTTTTTTCGAAAATTACTAAATTCTGATGCAATTTTCCAAAAAATCAAATACCTTTGAAAGATAATCTGTGGAGGGACACAACATACATGATTCTGATTATATTTCCATCCTCTTTCCTTTAGACCTTTAAGTTTAATTCCACATTCTCTAATTACATTTTTACTTCGCCACAAAACCACACCTCCTTGGCACATCCCCTCCCCATACTCCTCGACATGGAAAACTGTTCCCATGAATAAATCCGTGCATGAAATGCAATGCAAATCGTGCTTAATGAGCACATTTTCACATATTACCGACACCCTGCAACTTAAGTAACGCAAGAACACATACCTAATCTTCCCTTTGGTTGTCAAGACTGCTTCTTCTTCTTCTACGGTTCTGTGGTGGTTTATGCTTATCCTTATGCAAAGGATAAACTTAAGAAACAGTTGTTGAATGCAAAAATCCTTCTAATGAATCTTAATTATGCAAAAATTATGAAAAATCCGGTAAATGTTGTTCTTTTCCCTGGGAGTTGTTGCAAACATTTTGTTGTTACTGCTGCTGCTGCTGCTGTTTTATGTTGTTCTCTTTACGTTTATGGAAGTTATGACTCACAAAAGAAGTTGAAGTAAAAACAAAACAATGGCATCATTTGGGATTTGACGTTGATGATGTAAAGTTTTAAATTAATTTGAGAAAACAACTCTTTGTTTTAGTTTTGATTATTTGATTTTTTTCTTACCATTGCTTACTTTTTTTGTTGCTACTGTTTTTTTTTTGTAAAACTTGTTGAACAATCCTTGTTTAGATTGAACTTTTTCTACTTCTTCTGCTGCTGCTGCTTCTTCTTCATCTTTTTCCTTTTCATTACGAAAATTGTTATCCCTTGTGAGTTGGGAAAAAGTATTTCTTGACTTCAGATTCAAATGTAAAATATGTAGTTTTGGTGTTGAGCAATTAAATGTTTATCTGTGGAAGGAATCCAATTTACTTCACATCATTCACACTTTTATTTACTGGCAGAGGATGGACTACCTACAGGGTGGGTGCAAAGTGAAGAATACCAATTGAATGAAAATAAAACGTACAAAAAAAAGTTTTAAAGAATCAGTCGGTTTTGCCCATTATTTAAAAATATTATGACCTCTGTTATGATTATTCAAATTGTTGACCCTCTATAGCGAAGGTACCAAAAGAATGGGCCAATATTGTCAATTTCGTATCGAACCTAAATAAACATATTTTACATAAATATTGCTACGTGCAAGGTTGGTTGGTTAGTTACTTCTTCACTTTATATGACATATGTGATAATTTGTAGAAAATGTAAAAATATGCGTGAGGTACCAGATATTACCGAAGGTAAAATATTTTGTATACCCAAAACTACAAGAAAATCTAACATTTATATCCAATTTTATGCGAAATCATAAATTCCATATTCACCACAGGCTCCTTGTTGAGGGTAATATTTAAATTAGCCAGTTGTAAAGAATCGCTGACTTATTTCGCAAATTATGGCAGATAAAAGTATTAAAAATTACCAGAAAGTAGTGATAGGCCCTATCTCTACCATCTTTATTACATACCTTGTGATGATAGAAATATGCCTAGCTTTCAGGGATATTTAAAATTTTGACCCGTTCTGGGAGAGGTACCAGAAGGACTAGGCCTATTGCTACCATCTCAACAACAGATCTAGTCTTGATAGAAATAATGAAATGTGCCGAGTTTGAAAAGAATTGGATGCTTATTTTGCGTTTTACGAGCTTCATGGCTATTTAAAATGTTGACCCTTTGTGGGGTAGGTATCAGAAAGATTTGTCCGATATATCCCATCTTTATAACAGATCTCGTGTTGGTAGAAATAATGGGATGTATGAAATAGGAAGAGAACCTGATGCTTCTTTAGAATTTTATAATAATTTTGATTTTTCAAAACTTTGACCCTTTGTGCGGGAGGTACCAGAAGGAATGGTCCGATCTCTGCCATCTTTATAACAGATCTTGTGTTGATCGAATTATTGAGATGTACCAAGTTTGTATGGAATAGGATGTTAATTTCACATTTTATGAACATCATGGATATTCAAAATGTTGTACCTTTGTGGGGGAAGTACCAGCTGGAGTAGACGGATATATTCGAACTTTACACCAGATCTTGGGTTAATAAAAATATTGTGCAATTTAAAGACAATCGGACTCTTCTTTAACATTTATTAGAGTTATAATTATTCAAAATGTTGACCCTTTGTGTGAGAGGTACTTGATCGAGTGGATAGGATTTGTCTATTTTTGCACCTGACCTAGCACGGATACAAATATTAGGATTTGCAAAGTTGGAGCAAAATCGGATTATTCTTTCTTTTTCTGTGAAGTAAAACATTTTTTTTTTTGAAAATCTGAACTTTTTGTGGAGGAGGCGCCACAAGGAGTGAACCGAGATTGCCCATCTCCGAACTCGATCTAAGTTTGATAATAATATTACGATGTACCAAGTTTCGGCCAAATCATATTCTCCTTTCGAGAGCTATCGTGCGCACCAGCCAGCCAGACACACGGACGGACACCTCCAGATCGACTTCAAATGTCCGGAAATGGATTCGGCCAAAGAGGCACAAGTTCTAACATTTTAATTAAAACGTGTTGTACTTTTGTCCCCACCCTGTATGTAATCTCTGGCCATGGACAAAAAGCAAGAAACATGCAATAAAAGTTTTACATCTGCTTTGATTTATTTTGCAAATGACTTTTAGGAATGCATTTAGCCATTCACATTTACACATATTTATGTGATTTAATTTAGAAACAGATGGTTGCTATTGTCCTGTAAATCAAGGCCCTAGTAAGGCCCAGACAGGAAATACATAAAAATTAAACAGGGATATTTTAAAATGGCCACAACTCCTTAAATAATGGGTTTTCAGCGTTTTTAGCTATTGTTTGTGATCACTTTTTTTAGGTGTGAAATAATAGGAATTTTAAAATGGCCATAACTCATTAAATATTGAGTTTTCGGCGCTTTTAGCTATTATTTGTGATCACCTTTTTAAGTGTGAAATAATAGGAATTTTAAAATGGCCATAACTCCTTAAATAATGGGTTTTTAGCGTTTTTAGCTATTATTTGTAATCACTTTTTTAAGTCTGAAATAATAGGAATTTTGAAATGGCCATAACTCCTTAAATATTGAGTTTTCGGCGTTTTTAGCTATTTTTTGTGATCACTTTTTTAAGTGTGAAATAATAGGAATTTTAAAATAGCCATAACTCCTTAAATAATGGGTTTTTAGCGTTTTTAGCTATTATTTGTGATCACTTTTTTAAGTGTGAAATAATAGGAATTTTAAAATGGCCATAACTCCTTAAATATTGAGTTTTCGGCGTTTTTAGCTATTATTTGTGATCACTTTTTTAAGTGTGAAATAATAGGAATTTTAAAATGGCCATAACTCCTTAAATATTGAGTTTTCGGCGTTTTTAGCTATTATTTGTGTTCACTTTTTTAAGTATGAAGTAATGAATTTTAAAATGGCCATAACTCCTTAAATAATGGGTTTTCTGCGTTTTTAGCTATTACTTGTGGTCACTTTTTTAGGTGTGAAATAATACGAATTTTAAAATGGCCATAACTGCTTAAATAATGGGTTTTCAGCGTTTTTAGCTATTATTTGTGATCACTTTTTTAAGTGTGAAATAATAGGAATTTTAAAATGGCCATAACTCCTTAAATATTGAGTTTTCGGCGTTTTTAGCTATTATTTGTGATCACTTTTTTAAGTAAATAATACGAATTTTAAAATGGCCATAACTGCCTAAATAATGGGTTTTCAGCGTTTTTAGCTATTATTTGTGATCATTTTTTTAAGTGAGAAATAATAGGAACTTTAAAATGGCCATAACTCCTTAAATAATGGGTTTTCGGCGATTTTAGCTATTATTTGTGATCACTTTTTTAAGTGTGAAATAATAGGAATTTTAAAATGGCCATAACTGCTTAAATAATGGGTTTTCAGCGTTTTTAGCTATTATTTGTGATCACTTTTTTAAGTGTGAAATAATAGGAATTTTAAAATGGCCATAACTCCTTAAATATTGAGTTTTCGGCGTTTTTAGCTATTATTTGTGATCACTTTTTTAAGTAAATAATACGAATTTTAAAATGGCCATAACTGCCTAAATAATGGGTTTTCAGCGTTTTTAGCTATTATTTGTGATCATTTTTTTAAGTGAGAAATAATAGGAACTTTAAAATGGCCATAACTCCTTAAATAATGGGTTTTCGGCGATTTTAGCTATTATTTGTGATCACTTTTTTAAGTGTGAAATAATAGGAATTTTAAAATGGCCATAACTGCTTAAATAATGGGTTTTCAGCGTTTTTAGCTATTATTTGTGATCACTTTTTTAAGTGTGAAATAATAGGAATTTTAAAATGGCCATAACTCCTTAAATATTGAGTTTTCGGCGTTTTTAGCTATTATTTGTGATCACTTTTTTAAGTGTGAAATAATAGGAATTTTAAAATGGCCATAGCTCCTTAAATATTGAGTTTTCGGCGTTTTTAGCTATTATTTGTGATCACTTTTTTAAGTATGAAGTAATAGGAATTTTAAAATGGCCATAACTGCCTAAATAATGGGTTTTCAGCGTTTTTAGCTATTATTTGTGATCACTTTTTTAAGTGTGAAATAATAGGAATTTTAAAATGGCCATAACTCCTTAAATAATGGGTTTTTAGCGTTTTT
The DNA here is from genome assembly GCF_030504385.1 of Musca domestica. Classification (NCBI taxonomy): domain Eukaryota; kingdom Metazoa; phylum Arthropoda; class Insecta; order Diptera; family Muscidae; genus Musca; species Musca domestica. The sequence continues at coordinate 10,656,918 of NW_026712409.1, forward strand.
AGCTATTATTTGTAATCACTTTTTTAAGTGTGAAATAATAGGAATTTTAAAATGGCCATAACTCCTTAAATAATGGGTTTTCGGCGATTTTAGCTATTATTTGTGATCACTTTTTTAAGTGTGAAATAATAGGAATTTTAAAATGGCCATAACTGCTTAAATAATGGGTTTTCAGCGTTTTTAGCTATTATTTGTGATCACTTTTTTAAGTGTGAAATAATAGGAATTTTAAAATGGCCATAACTCCTTAAATATTGAGTTTTCGGCGTTTTTAGCTATTATTTGTGTTCACTTTTTTAAGTATGAAGTAATGAATTTTAAAATGGCCATAACTCCTTAAATAATGGGTTTTCTGCGTTTTTAGCTATTACTTGTGGTCACTTTTTTAGGTGTGAAATAATACGAATTTTAAAATGGCCATAACTGCTTAAATAATGGGTTTTCAGCGTTTTTAGCTATTATTTGTGATCACTTTTTTAAGTGTGAAATAATAGGAATTTTAAAATGGCCATAACTCCTTAAATATTGAGTTTTCGGCGTTTTTAGCTATTATTTGTGATCACTTTTTTAAGTGTGAAATAATAGGAATTTTAAAATGGCCATAACTCCTTAAATATTGAGTTTTCGGCGTTTTTAGCTATTATTTGTGATCACTTTTTTAAGTATGAAGTAATAGGAATTTTAAAATGGCCATAACTCCCTTAATAATGGGTTTTCAGCGTTTTTAGCTATTATTTGTGATCACTTTTTTAAGTGTGAAATAATAGGAATTTTAAAATGGCCATAACTGCTTAAATAATGGGTTTTCAGCGTTTTTAGCTATTATTTGTGATCACTTTTTTAAGTGTGAAATAATAGGAATTTTAAAATGGCCATAACTCCTTAAATATTGAGTTTTCGGCGTTTTTAGCTATTATTTGTGATCACTTTTTTAAGTGTGAAATAATAGGAATTTTAAAATGGCCATAACTCCTTAAATATTGAGTTTTCGGCGTTTTTAGCTATTATTTGTGATCACTTTTTTAAGTATGAAGTAATAGGAATTTTAAAATGGCCATAACTCCCTTAATAATGGGTTTTCAGCGTTTTTAGCTATTATTTGTGATCACTTTTTTAAGTGTGAAATAATAGGAATTTTAAAATGGCCATAACTGCTTAAATAATGGGTTTTCAGCGTTTTTAGCTATTATTTGTGATCACTTTTTTAAGTGTGAAATAATAGGAATTTTAAAATGGCCATAACTCCTTAAATATTGAGTTTTCGGCGTTTTTAGCTATTATTTGTGTTCACTTTTTTAAGTATGAAGTAATGAATTTTAAAATGGCCATAACTCCTTAAATAATGGGTTTTCTGCGTTTTTAGCTATTACTTGTGGTCACTTTTTTAGGTGTGAAATAATACGAATTTTAAAATGGCCATAACTGCTTAAATAATGGGTTTTCAGCGTTTTTAGCTATTATTTGTGATCACTTTTTTAAGTGTGAAATAATAGGAATTTTAAAATGGCCATAACTCCTTAAATATTGAGTTTTCGGCGTTTTTAGCTATTATTTGTGATCACTTTTTTAAGTGTGAAATAATAGGAATTTTAAAATGGCCATAACTCCTTAAATATTGAGTTTTCGGCGTTTTTAGCTATTATTTGTGATCACTTTTTTAAGTATGAAGTAATAGGAATTTTAAAATGGCCATAACTCCCTTAATAATGGGTTTTCAGCGTTTTTAGCTATTATTTGTGATCACTTTTTTAAGTGTGAAATAATAGGAATTTTAAAATGGCCATAACTGCTTAAATAATGGGTTTTCAGCGTTTTTAGCTATTATTTGTGATCACTTTTTTAAGTGTGAAATAATAGGAATTTTAAAATGGCCATAACTCCTTAAATATTGAGTTTTCGGCGTTTTTAGCTATTATTTGTGTTCACTTTTTTAAGTATGAAGTAATGAATTTTAAAATGGCCATAACTCCTTAAATAATGGGTTTTCTGCGTTTTTAGCTATTACTTGTGGTCACTTTTTAGGTGTGAAATAATACGAATTTTAAAATGGCCATAACTGCTTAAATAATGGGTTTTCAGCGTTTTTAGCTATTATTTGTGATCACTTTTTTAAGTGTGAAATAATAGGAATTTTAAAATGGCCATAACTCCTTAAATATTGAGTTTTCGGCGTTTTTAGCTATTATTTGTGATCACTTTTTTAAGTGTGAAATAATAGGAATTTTAAAATGGCCATAACTCCTTAAATATTGAGTTTTCGGCGTTTTTAGCTATTATTTGTGATCACTTTTTTAAGTATGAAGTAATCGGAATTTTAAAATGGCCATAACTCCCTTAATAATGGGTTTTCAGCGTTTTTAGCTATTATTTGTGATCACTTTTTTAAGTGTGAAATAATAGGAATTTTAAAATGGCCATAACTGCTTAAATAATGGGTTTTCAGCGTTTTTAGCTATTATTTGTGATCACTTTTTTAAGTGTGAAATAATAGGAATTTTAAAATGGCCATAACTCCTTAAATATTGAGTTTTCGGCGTTTTTAGCTATTATTTGTGATCACTTTTTTAAGTGTGAAATAATAGGAATTTTAAAATGGCCATAACTCCTTAAATATTGAGTTTTCGGCGTTTTTAGCTATTATTTGTGATCACTTTTTTAAGTATGAAGTAATAGGAATTTTAAAATGGCCATAACTCCCTTAATAATGGGTTTTCAGCGTTTTTAGCTATTATTTGTGATCACTTTTTTAAGTGTGAAATAATAGGAATTTTAAAATGGCCATAACTCCTTAAATATTGAGTTTTTGGCGTTTTTAGCTATTATTTGTGATCACTTTTTTAAGTGTGAAATAATAGGAATTTTAAAATGGCCATAACTCCCTTAATTATGGGTTTTCAGCGTTTTTAGCTATTATTTGTGATCACTTTTTTAAGTGTGAAATAATAGGAATTTTAAAATGGCCATAACTCCTTAAATAATGGGTTTTCGGCGTTTTTAGCTATTATTTGTGATCATTTTTTTAAGTGTGAAATAATAGGAATTTTAAAATGGCCATAACTCCTTAAATAATGGGTTTTCGGTGTTTTTAGCTATTATTTGTGATCACTTTTTTAATTGTGAGATAATAGGAATTTTAAAATGGCCATAATTCCTTAAATAATGGGTTTTCGGCGTTTTTAGCTATTATTTGTGATCACTTTTTTAAGTGTGAAATAATAGGAATTTTAAAATGGCTATAACTCCTTAAATAATGGGTTTTCAGCGTTTTTAGCTATTTTTTGTGATCACTTTTTTAAGTGTGAAATAATAGGAATTTTAAAATGGCCATAACTCCTTAATTAATGGTTTTTCAGCGTTTTTAGCTATTATTTGTGATCACTTTTTTAAGTGTGAAATAATAGGAATTTTAAAATGGCCATAACTCCCTAAATAATGGGTTTTCAGCGTTTTTAGCTATAATTTGTGATCACTTTTTAGGTGAGAAATAATAGGAATTTTAAAATGGCCATAACTCCTTAAATAGTGGGTTTTCGGCGTTTTTAGCTATTATTTGTGATCACTTTTTTAAGTGTGAAATAATAGGAATTTTAAAATGGCCATAACTCCCTAAATGATGGGTTTTCAGCGTTTTTAGCTATTATTTGTGATCACTTTTTAGGTGAGAAATAATAGGAATTTTAAAATGGCCATAACTCCATAAATAATGGGTTTTCTGCGTTTTTAGCTATTACTTGTGGTCACTTTTTTAGGTGTGAAATAATACGAATTTTAAAATGGCCATAACTGCTTAAATAATGGGTTTGCTGCGTTTTTAGCTATTATTTGTGATCACTTTTTTAAGTGTGAAATAATAGGAATTTTAAAATGGCCATAACTCCTTAAATATTGAGTTTTTGGCGTTTTTAGCTATTATTTGTGATCACTTTTTTAAGTATGAAGTAATAGGAATTTTAAAATGGCCATAACTCCTTAAATAATGGGTTTTCAGCGTTTTTAGCTATTATTTGTGATCACTTTTTAGGTGAGAAATATTAGGAATTTTAAAATGGCCATAACTCCTTAAATAATGGGTTTTCAGCGTTTTTAGCTATTATTTGTGATCACTTTTTTAAGTATGAAATAATAGGAATTTTAAAATGGCCATAACTCCCTAAATGATGGGTTTTCAGCGTTTTTAGCTATTATTTGTGATCACTTTTTAGGTGAGAAATAATAGGAATTTTAAAATGGCCATAACTCCATAAATAATGGGTTTTCGGCGTTTTTAGCTGTTATTTGTGATCACTTTTTTAAGTGTGAAATAATAGGAATTTTAAAATGGCCATATCTCCTTAAATAATGGGTTTTCAGCGTTTTTAGCTATTATTTGTGATCACTTATTTAAGTATGAAGTAATAGGAATTTTAAAATGGCCATAACTCCCTAAATGATGGGTTTTCAGCGTTTTTAGCTATTATTTGTGATCACTTTTTAGGTGAGAAATAATAGGAATTTTAAAATGGCCATAACTCCATAAATAATGGGTTTTCGGCGTTTTTAGCTATTATTTGTGATCACTTTTTTAAGTGTGAAATAATAGGAATTTTAAAATGGCCATAACTCCCTAAATGATGGGTTTTCAGCGTTTTTAGCTATTATTTGTGATCACTTTTTAGGTGAGAAATAATAGGAATTTTAAAATGGCCATAACTCCATAAATAATGGGTTTTCGGCGTTTTTAGCTATTATTTGTGATCACTTTTTTAGGTGTGAAATAATGCGAATTTTAAAATGGCCATAACTCCTTAAATATTGAGTTTTCGGCGTTTTTAGCTATTATTTGTGATCACTTATTTAAGTATGAAGTAATAGGAATTTTAAAATGGCCATAACTCCTTAAATAATGTGTTTTCAGCGTTTTTAGCTATTATTTGTGATCATTTTTTTTAAGTGTGAAATAATAGGAATTTTAAAATGGCCATAACTCCTTAAGTAATGGGTTTTCAGCGTTTTTAGCTATTATTTGTGATCACTTTTTTAAGTGTGAAATAATAGGAATTTTAAAATGGCCATAACTCCCTAAATGATGGGTTTTCAGCGTTTTTAGCTATTATTTGTGATCACTTTTTTAGGTGTGAAATAATACGAATTTTAAAATGGCCATAACTCCTTAAATATTGAGTTTTCGGCGTTTTTAGCTATTATTTGTGATCACTTTTTTAAGTGTGAAATAATAGGAATTTTAAAATGGCCATAACTCCTTAAATATTGAGTTTTCGGCGTTTTTAGCTATTATTTGTGATCACTTTTTTAAGTATGAAGTAATAGGAATTTTAAAATGGCCATAACTGCTTAAATAATGGGTTTTCAGCGTTTTTAGCTATTATTTGTGATCACTTTTTTAAGTGTGAAATAATAGGAATTTTAAAATGGCCATAACTCCTTAAATATTGAGTTTTCGGCGTTTTTAGCTATTATTTGTGATCACTTTTTTAAGTGTGAAATAATAGGAATTTTAAAATGGCCATAACTCCTTAAATATTGAGTTTTCGGCGTTTTTAGCTATTATTTGTGATCACTTTTTTAAGTGTGAAATAATAAGAATTTTAAAATGGCCATAACTCCTTAAATAATGGGTTTTCGGCGTTTTTAGCTATTATTTGTGATCACTTTTTTAAGTGTGAAATAATAGGAATTTTAAAATGGCCATAACTCCCTTAATAATGGGTTTTCAGCGTTTTTAGCTATTATTTGTGATCACTTTTTTAAGTGTGAAATAATAGGAATTTTAAAATGGCCATAACTCCTTAAATGATGGGTTTTCAGCGTTTTTAGCTATTATTTGTGATCCCTTTTTTAAGTGTGAAATAATAGGAATTTTAAAATGGCCATAACTCCTTAAATAGTGGGTTTTCGGCGTTTTTAGCTATTATTTGTGATCACTTTTTTAAGTGTGAAATAATAGGAATCTTAAAATGGCCATAACTCCTTAAATAATGGGTTTTCGGTGTTTTTAGCTATTATTTGTGATCACTTTTTTAAGTGTGAAATAATAGGAATTTTAAAATGGCTATAACTCCTTAAATAATGGATTTTCAGCGTTTTTAGCTATTATTTGTGATCATTTTTTTAAGTGTGAAATAATAGGAATTTTAAAATGGCCATAACTCCTTAAATAATGGATTTTCAGCGTTTTTAGCTATTATTTGTGATCACTTTTTTAAGTGTGAAATAATAAGAATTTTAAAATGGCCATAACTCCTTAAATAATGGTTTTTCAGCGTTTTTAGCTATTATTTGTGATCACTTTTTTAAGTGTGAAATAATAGGTATTTTAAAATGGCCATAACTCCTTAAATAATGGGTTTTCGGTGTTTTTAGCTATTATTTGTGATCACTTTTTTAAGTGTGAAATAATAAGAATTTTAAAATGGCCATAACTCCTTAAATAATGGTTTTTTCAGCGTTTTTAGCTATTATTTGTGATCATTTTTTTAAGTGTGAAATAATAGGAATTTTAAAATGGCCATAACTCCTTAAATAATGGATTTTCAGCGTTTTTAGCTATTATTTGTGATCACTTTTTTAAGTGTGAAATAATAGGAATTTTAAAATGGCCATAACTCCCTAAATAATGGGTTTTCAGCGTTTTTAGCTATTATTTGTGATCACTTTTTAGGTGAGAAATAATAGGAATTTTAAAATGGCCATAACTCCTTAAATAGTGGGTTTTCAGCGTTTTTAGCTATTATTTGTGATCACTTTTTTAAGTGTGAAATAAAAGGAATTTTAAAATGGCCATAACTCCTTAAATAATAGGTTTTCAGCGTTTTTAGCTATTATTTGTGATCACTTTTTTAAGTGTGAAATAATAGGAATTTTAAAATGGCCATAACTCCTTAACTAATGGGTTTTCGGCGTTTTTAGCTATTATTTGTGATCACTTTTTTAAGTGTGAAATAATAGGAATTTTAAAATGGCCATAACTCCTTAAATAATGGGTTTTCGGTGTTTTTAGCTACTATTTGTGATCACTTTTTTAAGTGTGAAATAATAGGAATTTTAAAATGGCCATAACTCTTTAAATAATGGGTTTTCGGCGTTTTTAGCTATTATTTGTGATCACTTTTTTAAGTGTGAAATAATAGGAATTTTAAAATGGCCATAACTCCTTAAAAAATTGGTTTTCAGCGTTTTTAGCTATTATTTGTGATCACTTTTTTAAGTGTGAAATAATAGGAATTTTAAAATGGCCATAACTCCTTAAATAATGGGTTTTCGGCGTTTTTAGTTATTATTTGTGATCACTTTTTTAAGTGTGAAATAATAGGAATTTTAAAATGGCCATAACTCCTTAAATAATGGGTTTTCAGCGTTTTTAGCTATTATTTGTGATCACTTTTTTAAGTGTGAAATAATAGGAATTTTAAAATGGCCATAACTCCTTAAATAATGGGTTTTCAGCGTTTTTAGCTATTTTTTGTGATCACTTTTTTAAGTGTGAAATAATAGGAATTTTTAAATGGCCATAACTCCTTCAATAATGGGTTTTCGGTGCTTTTAGCTATTATTTGTGATCACTTTTTTAAGTGTGAAATAATAGGAATTTTAAAATGGCCATAACTCCTTAAATAATGGGTTTTCGGCGTTTTTAGCTATTATTTGTGATCATTTTTTTTAAGTGTGAAATAATAGGAATTTTAAAATGGCCATAACTCCTTAAATAATGGGTTTTCAGCGTTTTTAGCTATTATTTGTGATCACTTTTTTAAGTGTGAAATAATCAGAATTTTAAAATGGCCATAACTCCTTAAATAATGGGTTTTCGGCGTTTTTAGCTATTATTTGTGATCACTTTTTTAAGTGTGAAATAATAGGAATTTAAAAATGGCCATAACTCCTTAAATAATGGGTTTTCGGCGTTTTTAGCTATTATTTGTGATCACTTTTTTAAGTGTGAAATAATAGGAATTTTAAAATGGCCATAACTCCTTAAATAATGGGTTTTCGGCGTTTTAGCTATTATTTGTGATCACTTTTTTAAGTGTGAAATAATAGAAATTTTAAAATGGCCATAACTCCTTCAATAATGGGTTTTCGGTGTTTTTAGCTATTATTTGTGATCATTTTTTTAAGTGTGAAATAATAGGAATTTTAAAATGGCCATAACTCCTTAAATAATGGGTTTTCAGCGTTTTTAGCTATTATTTGTGATCATTTTTTTAAGTGTGAAATAATAGGAATTTTAAAATGGCCATAACACCTTAAATAATGGGTTTTCGGCGTTTTTAGCTATTATTTGTGATCACTTTTTTAAGTGTGAAATAATAGGAATTTTAAAATGGCCATAACTCCTTAAATAATGGGTTTTCAGCGTTTTTAGCTATTATTTGTGATCACTTTTTTAAGTGTGAAAAAATAGGAATTTTAAAATGACCATAACTCCTTAAATAATGGGTTTTCGGTGTTTTTAGCTATTATTTGTGATCACTTTCTTAAGTGTGAGATAATAGGAATTTTAAAATGGCCATAACTCCTTAAATATTGAGTTTCCGGCGTTTTTAGCTATTATTTGTGATCACTTTTTTAAGTGTGAAATAATAGGTATTTTAAAATGGCCATAACTCCTTAAATAATGGGTTTTCGGTGTTTTTAGCTATTATTTGTGATCACTTTCTTAAGTGTGAGATAATAGGAATTTTAAAATGGCCATAAGTCCTTAAATATTGAGTTTCCGGCGTTTTTAGCTATTATTTGTGATCACTTTTTTAAGTGTGAAATAATAGGAATTTTAAAATGGCCATAACTCCTTAAATAATGGGTTTTCGGTGTTTTTAGCTATTATTTGTGATCACTTTCTTAAGTGTGAGATAATAGGAATTTTAAAATGGCCATAACTCCTTAAATATTGAGTTTCCGGCGTTTTTAGCTATTATTTGTGATCACTTTTTTAAGTGTGAAATAATAGGAATTTTAAAATGACCATAACTCCTTAAATAATGGGTTTTCGGTGTTTTTAGCTATTATTTGTGATCACTTTCTTAAGTGTGAGATAATAGGAATTTTAAAATGGCCATAACTCCTTAAATATTGAGTTTCCGGCGTTTTTAGCTATTATTTGTGATCACTTTTTTAAGTGTGAAATAATAGGAATTTTAAAATGGCCATAACTCCTTAAATAATGGGTTTTCGGTGTTTTTAGCTATTATTTGTGATCACTTTCTTAAGTGTGAGATAATAGGAATTTTAAAATGGCCATAACTCCTTAAATATTGAGTTTCCGGCGTTTTTAGCTATTATTTGTGATCACTTTTTTAAGTGTGAAATAATAGGAATTTTAAAATGACCATAACTCCTTAAATAATGGGTTTTCGGTGTTTTTAGCTATTATTTGTGATCACTTTCTTAAGTGTGAGATAATAGGAATTTTAAAATGGCCATAACTCCTTAAATATTGAGTTTCCGGCGTTTTTAGCTATTATTTGTGATCACTTTTTTAAGTGTGAAATAATAGGTATTTTAAAATGGCCATAACTCCTTAAATAATGGGTTTTCGGTGTTTTTAGCTATTATTTGTGATCACTTTCTTAAGTGTGAGATAATAGGAATTTTAAAATGGCCATAACTCCTTAAATATTGAGTTTCCGGCGTTTTTAGCTATTATTTGTGATCACTTTTTTAAGTGTGAAATAATAGGAATTTTAAAATGACCATAACTCCTTAAATAATGGGTTTTCGGTGTTTTTAGCTATTATTTGTGATCACTTTCTTAAGTGTGAGATAATAGGAATTTTAAAATGGCCATAACTCCTTAAATAATGGGTTTTCGGTGTTTTTAGCTATTATTTGTGAGCACTTTCTTAAGTGTGAGATAATAGGAATTTTAAAATGGCCATAACTCCTTAAATATTGAGTTTCCGGCGTTTTTAGCTATTATTTGTGATCACTTTTTTAAGTGTGAAATAATAGGTATTTTAAAATGGCCATAACTCCTTAAATAATGGGTTTTCGGTGTTTTTAGCTATTATTTGTGATCACTTTCTTAAGTGTGAGATAATAGGAATTTTAAAATGGCCATAACTCCTTAAATATTGAGTTTCCGGCGTTTTTAGCTATTATTTGTGATCACTTTTTTAAGTGTGAAATAATAGGAATTTTAAAATGGCCATAACTCCTTAAATAATGGGTTTTCAGCGTTTTTAGCTATTATTTGTGATCATTTTTTTAAGTGTGAAATAATAGGAATTTTAAAATGGCCATAACTCCTTAAATAATGGGTTTTCAGCGTTTTTAGCTATTATTTGTGATCACTTTTTTAAGTGTGAAATAATAGGTATTTTAAAATGGCCATAACTCCTTAAATAATGGGTTTTCGGTGTTTTTAGCTATTATTTGTGATCACTTTCTTAAGTGTGAGATAATAGGAATTTTAAAATGGCCATAACTCCTTAAATATTGAGTTTCCGGCGTTTTTAGCTATTATTTGTGATCACTTTTTTAAGTGTGAAATAATAGGAATTTTAAAATGGCCATAACTCCTTAAATAATGGGTTTTCAGCGTTTTTAGCTATTATTTGTGATCATTTTTTTTAAGTGTGAAATAATAGGAATTTTAAAATGGCCATAACTCCTTAAATAATGGGTTTTCAGCGTTTTTAGCTATTATTTGTGATCATTTTTTAAGTGTGAAATAATAGGAATTTTAAAATGGCCATAACTCCTTAAATAATGGGTTTTGAGCGTTTTTAGCTATTATTTGTGATCACTTTTTTAAGTGTGAAATAATAGGAATTTTAAAATGGCATAACTCCTTAAATAATGGGTTTTCGGCGTTTTTAGCTATTATTTGTGATCACTTTTTTAAGTGTGAAATAATAGGAATTTTTAAATGGCCATAACTCCTTTAATAATGGGGTTTCAGCGTTTTTAGCTATTATTTGTGTTCACTTTTTTAAGTGTGAAATAATAGGAATTTAAAAATGGCCATAACTCCTTAAATAATGGGTTTTCGGCGTTTTTAGCTATTATTTGTGATCACTTTTTTAAGTGTGAAATAATAGGAATTTTAAAATGGTCATAACTCCTTCAATAATGGGTTTTCGGTGTTTTTAGCTATTATTTGTGATCATTTTTTTAAGTGTGAAATAATAGGAATTTTAAAATGGCCATAACTCCTTAAATAATGGGTTTTCGGCGTTTTTAGCTATTATTTGTGATCACTTTTTTAAGTGTGAAATAATAGGAATTTTAGAATGGCCATAACTCCTTAAATATTGAGTTTCCGGCGTTTTTAGCTATTATTTGTGATCACTTTTTTAAGTGTGAAATAATAGGAAATTTAAAATGGCCATAACTCCTTAAGTAATGGGTTTTCAGCGTTTTTAGCTATTATTTGTGATGACTTTTTTAAGTGTGAAATAATAGGAATTTTAAAATGGCCATAACTCCTTAAATAATGGGTTTTCAGCGTTTTTAGCTATTATTTGTGATCATTTTTTTTAAGTGTGAAATAATAGGAATTTTAAAATGGCCATAACTCCTTAAATAATGGGTTTTCGGCGTTTTTAGCTATTATTTGTGATCACTTTTTTAAGTGTGAAATAATAGGAATTTTAGAATGGCCATAACTCCTTAAATATTGAGTTTCCGGCGTTTTTAGCTATTATTTGTGATCACTTTTTTAAGTGTGAAATAATAGGAAATTTAAAATGGCCATAACTCCTTAAATAATGGGTTTTCAGCGTTTTTAGCTATTATTTGTGATCACTTTTTTAAGTGTGAAATAATAGGAATTTTAGAATGGCCATAACTCCTTAAATATTGAGTTTCCGGCGTTTTTAGCTATTATTTGTGATCACTTTTTTAAGTGTGAAATAATAGGAAATTTAAAATGGCCATAACTCCTTAAGTAATGGGTTTTCAGCGTTTTTAGCTATTATTTGTGATGACTTTTTAAGTGTGAAATAATAGGAATTTTAAAATGGCCATAACTCCTTAAATAATGGGTTTTCAGCGTTTTTAGCTATTATTTGTGATCATTTTTTTTAAGTGTGAAATAATAGGAATTTTAAAATGGCCATAACTCCTTAAATAATGGGTTTTCAGCGTTTTTAGCTATTATTTGTGACCACTTTTTTAAGTGTGAAATAATAGGAATTTTAAAATGGCCATAACTCCTTAAAATTTAGTTTTCAACGTTCTAAACCAAAGGCCCCTCAAAAGGCCTTTTTTCTTCAAATTTTTCATTTTTTCTAATGACTCCACTTCTTTTAATTGCAGCAACTCCGTAAGCCTGTTGTCTCTGGCAGAAAGTTTTCCTTGTGGACGACGAAAGGCAACTTTTTCATGTGAGTAATTTTTTTGTTATTATTTTTATTTTTTTGGTTTGACTTAATCCTCTTTTCGAAATTCTAAAATACACAACAAGCAAATAAAATTTTATTCATTTATTTTAATTTTAAAATGAAATTTTAATTTATTTTATTGCTCAGCACACCAACACTCCCTCCCAGCTATCTCTCCCTCCAACACTCACACATGATAATAAAAATGATGTGTAATTGTAATAACATTTTCTAACCAACTGTGGGAATACGAACTCCCCCCAACCACCCACCACACAATGCCAAATATCTCCTCCAGTATTAATTTCCTGTACACTGCCTTCTCCGACTGGCAATTGGTAACACAAAAAAATAAATAATATTTGGCACAGCTCCTCGGCGATGACATTAAAAATAATGCCAGGAAATTGAAATATGTTCCAATTAAATTTCATGGCCCCAGGGAGTGATTTTGTTTTGTTTCGTTTTTTTTTTTTTGTTTCAGATCTTTTTATTTCTAACAATGCTATTGATAATATTTTTGCAGGATATACAACAATGTGTGTGATTTTTTACAAGACATTTTGTTGGGGAATTGGTCCTGCACATCCATACATACATCGAGTTATGTCTGTCCTTCAATTAATATCGATGACTAAATTTCATACCACACACGCACACACTTACCATCCCCACAAAAAATAATCACTTGTCGTCATCAATTTATTCTCAAATCGTCCATTGTTGTCTCCAGGACAATACTATGGTTTGTTTGTAAGGATAACTCAATATAAGTGCTGGGTTTCCGTTTCTCTTGTCTCTGTAATTGTTGTGGTCTCCCATCTTTTATTATCTCACCCCCCTCCAGCTCCTCCCTCTTCAACATGTTGCATGTGCGTTGTGTGTCCTTTTATCGCCATTTTAGTTGTCGAACATTGTTGAGGATTTAGTTTCTTTAGCAGGAAGTTGAATAAATTCTATTTAACGGTAACCAATAACCATTTATTATTGCGTTTAATTACTCCGGTGGAGGAGTAGGGGTTATTTATTGTATTTAATAGCTCAATAAATAATACGACCATTAACCTTTCGTATTGGAAGAGATGAGAATAGTCATCGGTAGGGATTATCGTTCTCAAGAATTCTGCTATAACAAGTAAAAAGAGCTTTGGGAGGAAACGGCTGAATACCACTTTAAATTGTCATGAATAAGATCAGATTTTTTTTTTTCAAAAAAGTAAATTAAGGTAAAAATATGATAAAAAATTTGTCTGAAACCAATAAAAGTACTAAAAAGTTTGAAATACCTGCGGTTGAGAACACTGGAGAGCTGGATCTTGGAATTTCGTGTTTCCTTTGTCTGTTCTATACAAAAAAGTCCATTAAAACCAGAGATCAGAAAACAGTTTAACACGAAGTTTTTTCTCCACTTTTTTGTTTGATGGGGAAGGCTCGCAAGTCACTCCTGAAGCTGTGACCCTCAATAGAGGTCTTCAATCTATAGAGGACATTTTATAGGTCTTCTATTAATAAAAATCTTCTGAAGGTCTTCTTCATATAGGTAAGAAATTATGAGGATAGAAACTGATTACGTGCAGGATTGCTCGAAAAGTGCGAATTTTTTACAGAAGCGCCTGGGAGCGCTCCAAAACCACTCCTTTTGAAAAATTTGAGTAGGAGCAGAATAGCTCAAAATAGAGTTTGCTCTAAGAGAGAAAATGAGTGGAAAAATATTTTGGTTGCTGAGGGGGGAGAGGAGAAGGTGAGGGTGATCGTGCACAGAAAAAATGCACAAGAGTACTCTGCAAGAGTAGAATCTGCTTAATTTCGAATGAAGCAGCATCGAAAAATTCAGTTTGCTAGAGCTTTTTTCTGCTCCCAGGAGCACTGTGCTCCAATTCGAGTGAGTTTCCCATTTTGCACAACATCGAGCGAGTTTTTTTACAGATCTGAATAGAAAACGACTTAGAGTTCGTCTTTTAAATAAATATTCACTGGTAGGTCATTTGTCTATCAACGATTTGTTAAATTTTTAACTTCATGGAAGATATCGTGCTGTTTTCTATGTCTATGCTAAAATTCTTGTGGTACCGTACAAATCCATGTTATTGAGACAGGATTATATGGATATATGTTTAAGTATATCTCCCATGTTCCTCCAACCGTTTTAGCATTTCTATGATACCGGTCAAAATTTCCCTCAGAATCAGCCGTGTTTTTAGTATCCCGTGTTCTCATCATGCAAGTTCTTTCCTTTCAAAAAATGTCATTACAGGCCCACTATTTAGTATGGCTCTTGCTACCTTCCGATTTGAAGTGTTTTGAAGTTTTCAGACGGCTTTGTGCAAAAGTTTAGGATAGCTAGAATCCTTATAGGGCCTTGCTTAAGCACTCTTTAAAGTATCTCCCAGTAGTATTCTTCCTTATCCTTGCAGAACATTCCTTGTATATACTTGTAGTGTTAGTGTAGTGCTCGCATATCCTTTTAATTAAGTGCAAATCGCATTTTTACGGAATACAAAGAAAACACTGAAAAAGATACATTATTCTACTAATACAAAGTAGTCCCTGACTCCCCAGAATGGGCACATAGTAATATTTTATAACAGATTTGGATATATAGCGAATATACAGGGTGAGATGAAAAAACTGCAACCAACTTCAGACTACTAAAATTTCTAAGCCAATCGTCCGACAGCTGTTACAATTATTCCAATGATAGCTCGTTATATTGTTTACAAGCGTACATAAGCATTTTGGTGGGAATTTTCCTGAAAACAAGTTATTCGTGATGGAATGCAAGCGGGATAGTGTGATTTCTTTACATTTGGCCGGAAACCCACAAGTGGCTATCGTTAGAGCACTCCAGCATTTAAATGTGAATAAATCTTTTGTGTCTCGTACCATCGCTCGTTATCGTGATAGTGGTAGTGTAGCGTAGCCCGACGTCAAAGAAGTGGACGGAAGAAAACAGAAACATCAGCAGAAAAATAGAAAAGAAGCTACTTGATCGAAACCCGCGTCGCAATGGCCGAAAAATGAACATATCGCAATATACCATGCGGCAAATATTGAAAAATGAGCTCGGGGTAAAGCCATTGAAATTCCAAAAAGTGCAGGAACTTACATCGCAACAGAAAGAAAATGGACTCAAAAGAGCTAAAGAGTTGCTTCACTTGGCCGAAAGTGGTGAACTGCCGAATTGGGTTTTCTCCGCTCCGATGGGAAAACATTCGTTGTCCAGCAGTATGTAAACAAACAAAATGATCATGTTTACTTGCCAAAGGGGTCAGCTGAAAATGTGCACCTTCGGTTGGCCAACAGAACTCAAGCGCCAGCCATGGTGATGGTGTGGGCCGCCATAACAGCCGATGATCGCTCTCCGCTCGTATTAGTCGACCATGGCATTAGAATAAATGCCGAATATTATCGCGAAAATATTCTGGAGGGTGCATTAAAGCCTTGGGCACGCAACCTTGGATATTCCAACAGGACCTTGGATATTCCAACAGGACTCAGCACCACCGCACTCAGCACGCGCCATCCAAGAATGGTTACAAAATGAGGTTCCTCGCTACATTTCCAGCGCACATGTCGATCACCCCAAGCAGGTGTTTCTCCGGGAATGAGCCAAAATACCGCAGAGCAACATTTGGACAGCGTGTGACGGTTTCATTGAAGGCTATAATTCGTGCCAAAGGTGACCAATTCGAAAAAATCTAAACTTATTCTAAAATTTGATGCTATTTCCGACATTTTTTGCTTTCATTCAATAAAATTTCAAAAAAAATTAAAAATTATGGCGTTTGACTTTGTTGCAGTTTTTTATCTCACCCTGTAGGCTCACTTCTTCTCGTTCCTGTTCCATAAATGATAGAAATATTGAATAAAACTAATCTAAAAATGTGATTTCAGTATGTCAAATGTCAGTTGACTTAACATTTCCAAAATATATATAATTTTTAATACCCTTCGCCATTTGGAAGGAACTTACAAAATGTAAAAGATTCCATTGAATTATGCCGCTATAATTTCAAAAATTACGAAACCGTGGTCCTCTACGTTCCTCTTAAATGGGCCATGTCGGTCCATGTTTTAATATAGCTACCATCTAACGATGTCTCCTAATGTTTCGTATATTGATGATTTTAATGAGATTTTCTATTTTTATTTTTTGTAACAAAAATCGCATATGTAGGTCAACGTCTTCGTATAGCCCCCATATAACGATACCTATCTATATTCGGTATTTTCCGGTTTTAGCGGCATTATTTGCCGGAATTGTTTCAAATTTCGTATTTGAAGCTTGGAATCGGTACTACAGCCTATGACAAAAATTACTTATGATAGCCCCCATATAATGAGATTCATTTAAGAGGTATGTTTCGACGGATTTTTTTTTCAAATTTTTCAAGTTCTTTCAAAATGGTGAAGGGAATTAAAAGATCGTCCCGGCCGAACTTAGCTGTTTTTATACCCTTCACCATAGTATGTACGCTGTCACTGGAATCATTTTAACATTTGTTTTAATAATCATAGCAAAAGTAAAAGTAAATTGAAATAATCGTACATTGGGTGACCGTATACATCTCTCGGCAAAACCGACCGATACTTTTTTACTTGTTTTTAATTAATTTAGGCGACCTCAAAACTTACCATTTTTAAACCACTCACAAATAAAACCAAATTTGTTTTTGGGAAAATATACCTCTTTATTACTTAAATTTACATTTTCGTAGTACTAGCCAAAGTTCTATCGACATACCTCTGTTCTATTTCTAAAAATTACAAAAGCTTATTTACAATTTTTACTCAGAATTTTTTTTCTACAAAACTATTAAGCTTATTCGAAATTGAAACATAAAATATATATAGAAAATTTATTGTTATCCACGTCCCAGGAGGGATGGAGGAAGGTAGAGAAGACATTTCCGTTTATCGTGGGCGTATTTTTCTTATAAAGATGAGACAAGGTTTTCTATGGAAGTGCGATGAGTACCTGCAACGAAAGAGAGAGAGAGAGATAAACTTATAAATCAAGTATTTTCAGAGAATTCACAAAAATTATACGTCGTATCTCTATTTATCCTTTTGGATTTTTTTGCCTTATCAAAATTTACACCGCTTTTTTGGGGTGTCAACTTAACATGTCAATTAAGCTTTTTACAACATATTTGCTGCCTTTATATCTCTATATTTATGTTAGACTCATTTTTGTGACTTTATCATTCGGCAAATTGTCACCCTTCCTCTATCGATGTTGTTTTTCAAATATCAGTATCCTTCTCCCTTACATCCTGGTGACACTCATGTCAATGACTGCAGACATTTAAGCAGGCATGCTATACAAACGTAACGTACGATACAATTCACATAAGCCTTTAAACATTGTTATAACACATAAATGTGTGACCCCCCTTCTCCCTCTCCAGGAAATATATCACTAAGGATATACACCTGCATTTCATGTATTTATATTCTTATGGAGGTAGTTGTGTATGTGTGTGTGTGTTTTATTCCTGCTTAACAAGATAAGTGACAGATGAAAATATCTGATTTTCCGTTGTTGTTGTTACTGCTGTTCTTGTTATTGCTTTATACCCACATCACTACTGTCGTCATGCCAGCGAGGATATTTACAAAGAAAATGTTGTAAAAAGAGAGCCTTGAAGTTGCATTCATACACACTCCCACATCATACTCATGTTAAAAGATAAACTCAAATAAACAAACAATTATACATACGTGTATCCTCACATGCCAATATATATGACTTTTTATGAGTGCCATAAAACAAATATGTCCGTAATTTTCTTTGCAGAATTTATGGATAGGAGTCAAGAAATGTGGAAGTGTAATTTTTCAATTAAAAAAAAAAAAAAAAAAAACAATTTAAAAAGCAGTAAGTTCGACCGGGCCAAACTTTGAATACCCTCCACTATTTGGAACGAATTTGGAAATTTTCAAAAAATAAAATAATAAAATAAAAAAATAAAATAAAATTCTGTTAAAATTTTAAAAATACCAAATATAGCCATTATATTGGGGTCTATACGACGTGGGCCTACATAGGCTTTGTTTGTCATAAGCCATTACCATATTCATATTCGAAACTTTAAATAAACGGTGAATAATGTAGCTAAAATCATCAAAATATCGTATATAGGGAGGTACCGTTATATTGGAGCTGTGCGAAGACCTGGACCAGCATAGACAATTTTCTGTCACAGGCCGTAGCATCCATTACAAACTTCTCAATTTCGGTGAGTATTGTACCTAAACTCGTCAAAATAACGAATATAGGGAGGTACTGATATATGGGGGCTTTACGAAGAGGTGGACCTGCACAGACAATTTTCTGTCACAGACTGTAGTTCCCATAACTAACTCTAAATACGTAATTTGAAACAATTCCGGTGAATAATGTCGCTAAAATCCTCAAAATACCAAATATCGGGATGTACCGATTTATGGGGGTTATACGAAGACGTGGGCCTGCACAGACAATCTCCTGTCATAGGCTGTAGCATCCATTACGAAGTTTAAATTCTAAATTTGAAAGAATTCCTGTGAATAATGTCGCTAAAATCATAAAGATACCGAATATCGGGAGGTACCGTTATGTGGGGCCGATACAGAGACGTGGACCTGCACAGACAATTTTCTGTCTTAGGCTGTAGTATCCATTGCGAAAATCAAATACCAAATTTGAAACAATTCCGGTGAATAATGTCGTTAAAATCAACAATTTACCGAATATTGGGATGTACCGATTTATGGGGGCTATACGAAGACGTGGACCTGCACAGACTATTTTCTGTGTTAGGGTGTAGAATCCATTTCGAACTTTAAATACCAAATTTGAAACAATTCCGGTGAAGAAATTCGCTAAAATCATCAAAATACCGAATATCGGGAGGTATCGTTATATGGGGGCTATACGAAGACGTGGACCTGCACAGACTATTTTCAGTCGTAGGCTATAGTATCCATTACGAACTTCAAATATCAAATTTGAAACAATTCTGGTAAAAATGTCCCTAAAATCATTAAAATACCGAATATCGGGATTTACAGTTATATGGGGGCTATACCAAAACGTGGACCTACATGGCCCATTTTTATTACCAAAAGTCCTGCAGAAATAACATACATTTGAGCAACATTTTATCAATCTACTTCAATTCGTTCGGAAGCTAGAGTGATTTCCACAGACGGACTGACGAACGGACATCGCTAAATCGACATAGAATTTTATGCTGATCAAAAATATATATACTTTGTGGGGTCTAAAATGTGCATTTCGAGGTATTACAAACGGAATGACAAACTTAATGGAGGGTATAAAAAAAAACTGAAATATATCCTTCATTTTTTAGAGTCCGAAATAAGCATTCGGTTCTTTTCATATTTCACAAAAAAAATGAGTATCCTTGAAGCTCGTAAAACTCGAAATTAACATCAGATTCCATTCAAAACAAGTTCTGTTATAAAAATGGTAGAGATCAGACCATTTCTTCTTGTACCTCCACCCAAAGGGTTCAAGATTTCGAAAAACAAAACACCTCGAAATATACATTTTGGATCCCATAAAGTATATATTTTCACGATCAGCATAAAATTCTATGTCCTCTGTCTGTACGTCTGTGGAAATAACTCTAGCTTCCGAACAAAGTGATGTAAGTTCATAAAATTTTATTTAAATGTATATTATGTGTGCAGGCCTTTTGGCATTGAAAATGGGCCATGTAGGTCCACGTTATAATGGTAGCTCCCTATTTTCAGTATTTTGGTGATTCTAGCGACTTTCCTTACCAGAAGGCTTTCAAATTTCGTATGTGGGTTCTACAGAAAATGACAGAAAATTACCTATGAGTATTCTAGTGAGTAATGGGTACCACTAAGACAAAAAATTTTATGTAGGGTCACATCTTCGCATATGGGGGCCATAACGGTACCTGTCGATATATCATATCACCGGAATTGTTTCAAGTTTCGTATTTGAATATTGTAATGGCCTATGACAAATACTTTATATACAGGTCCACGTCTTTATATATCCCCCAATATAACGGTAACTCCCTATATTCGGCATTTTTAAGATTTTAAAATAATTATCAAATGTTGTTATTTTTTATTTGTTTACTTTTTTGAAAATTTCCAAATTAGTTCCAAATGGGTGGAGGTTATTCAAAATTCGACGATGAACTTACAATTTTTACCATTTTTATTACTTATTTCAATACGAATATCTTCAGAGGAACGTTTATGTGGTTCAAACAGATATTTTCGAACTAAACAAAAATTAACAAATTCTGATAACCTATGTAATCAGGAAATTCTTCAAGTGTCCTCTTAAGTTAATGATATCTTTCTGTGTGATTTCTATTTTTGTAACACCTTCAAAATGTCCTTAGTAAATAATTGTTACTTTTCCTTTGTTATTATTGCCAGGGAAGATCCTTTTGGTATATTTATTTTCCTTCCACAAAAGAAAACCATATTTTTAATTTAACCAATCTGTTATTTAACACAGTAGGACTAGGATTTTTCACCCCAGCCTCCCAGGTTCGAATAAAGTTGGATTTTTGTTTAAAACAACAACTACAACACAGAACATGTGACTGTTTATACATTCTTAATTTTGATTGCAGGCTTATGACTTTAATCTCATGGAATTTGAGAAAAAAAAAAAAAATAAATAAAAGATTACGTATTTCGCTTTTTTTTTTGTTGTTACACAGTAATTTTTTGAGGCTTAAGGAAAATCTCAAGAGAAATTAAAGCTTAAAAAAGAAATATTTTTATGTATTTTTTTTTCAATTACACTAGACTACAAAGGGCTTTATATTAAAGTTGTAATTTTCGCATTTAGTCCATATCGATTTTTTTGTATTTATGCAAATTTAATCTGCTCCCTAAACGAATTCTACATAAGGTCATACAAATTTGGTTTGTGAGACCCTTACTCTTTTTCAAAAGTTAATTTCCACATTCAATTTTTATACCCTCAGCCATATGGCTAGAGAGGATTATTGATACGACCAAAACGTGCCTCATCGAAATAACGATTTTAGACCAAAGGTCTCTTTGGACTTAATTCGTTTCATGACATTTGGAGTCGATCTAGTAATGTCTGTCTGTCTTTTATCCCAACTTGGTATATCGTTATATTATTGTCAAACTTAGATCGAGTTCGGAAATGGACAATATCGGTCCATTCCTTCTGGTATCTCCCCCCAAAAAGGTCGAAATTTTAAAAAAGAATATTTTGCTGCGCAGAAAGAGAAAAGATAATCCGATTTTGTTCCAACTTTGTAAATCTTAATATTTGCATCAGTACTATGTCAGGTGCAAAAATGGGCAATACCGGTCCACTCCATCAAGTACCTCCCCCACAAAGGGTCAAACTTTAGAATAACTATAACTTTTATAAAATGTAAAATTCCGAATGTTTATTACACTTTTTATATTATTTTTATTAATCCAAAAGCTGCTGTGAAGGTGGGATATATCGGCCCCCCCCTCACAAAGGGTCAAAATTTTGAATATTTATAAAGCTTAAAAAAACACGATATTAACATGCGATTCCTTTCAGACTTAGCAAATCTTAATATGTCCATCAACACAAGATCTGTTATAAAGATGGTGGAGATCGAGCCATTCCTTCTGGTAACTCCCCCACAAAAGGGTCAAAGTTTTGAATAACAAAAACGACCATAAAATCCGAAATAAGCATGTGGTTTTCTTCAAATTACACACATCGTAATATTTTTATTAACCGAAGGTCTGGTGTGAATATGTGATATATCGGTACCCTCATTCTGGTACCTCCCCATCAAATGTTCAACATTTTGAGTATTCATGAAGCTCATAAAACGGGAAAAATGATATTCGATTCCATTCAGACTTGGTACGTTTTAATATCTCTATCAACACAAAATCTGTTATAAAGATGGTATAGATCGGACCATTTCTTCTGGTACCTCCCAAACAAAGAGTCCAAATTTTGAATAACCAAAACGCTCAAAGAAAGCGAAATAAGCATCCAACTATTTTCAAATTTCACACATCAAAATATTTTTCATAACGCAAGATATCTCGTGAGGATATCTGACAACCCCATTTGGTACATCACACACAAAGGGTAACAATTTCCAATGCTTATATCCGATAACTTGCGAAACAAGTCGGCGATTCTTTACAACTTGCTACATCTAAATATTTCTCTCAACCCGAAATCTGATATGAATTGGATTTATGGGAATTTATGATTCCGCATAAAATTGAATATAAATGTTCGATTTTCTTGTAATTTTGCCCATATTAATATTTTTATCTGTATTAGATGAAATGTGAAAATGGAATAATTCTGTCGACTATATCTGGCACCTCACGTAGATTTTAAGATTTTCTAAAAATTATCACATATCTCATATAAAGTGCAGGGTTTAACCGATAATAGTCCAAACATGGTACGTCGCAACATTTATATCAGATTTTTTTAGGTCCTATACGAAATGGACAATATTGGCCCATTCTTTCGGTACCTACTCCATAAAGGGTCACCAACTTCAATAATCATAATATAAGTCGAAACATATTTATATAACGAACATTGGCTGAGGTTACACATCTGTCAACAAAACCGACAGATACTTTTTTAATTTGTTACACTACAATTATGGACAAGGGCCAATGCGGCTTTGCAAAATTTAATCAGTAAACTCCTTAAGTGTATTCTGCCCCAAGAAACATGCCCATAAAAAATTGTGAATCCCTTAAAAATATATTTTATATCTACCGTTCTACCAAACATGTAGCCTAGTGTTGCCTTCTCTTTTTTATTCTCTGATTTCTATTTTCTGTTCGAATTGTAACACAATAAATATTCTCCAGACGATTAAAATGTTATGTAGGATTTTCGAAGTATTTAAATATGAATGGAATACATTTTACAATTCCAGGCTGTAACCAAAAATGAATGAATAAATTTTCTCTCGGCAACACCTTTATGGAGGCGTTTCATACAAAAAAAAAAAAAAAACTGGCATTTATGTATGTTAAGTGAACATGGATTGGGTAGGAGAGACACGAATAATAGTATGATTGTGGTGGATATGACATTTCCCATTTAAACTTTAACTTCGAAATGGCCACATGGTCTAACAAAAAAAAAAAAAGACAAAAAATCCGAACATTAAAGAATTCAATTGAAATTTTCATGGCATTTTTTGTATTCTCCATTTAAATATTTTCAGAAAAATTCATTCAAAGGAACAAACGAACGAACAAAGGGTGATTTTTATTATTGATATTTTTCATATCTCTCTCTGTCGCCCTTTTGTTCATCTGCATTGATTGCTGCTGCAAAAATAATAATAATAATATAACTCAAAGTGAGAATTATTTATATTTTTATGAAAAATTCTTTCCTTTGTGTGCGTGTGTGTGTGCACTTTCCAATTGAAATATTTTGTCTATTATTACTTTTCACCACTCAAACCATTCAGGACACTTGTGTGTGTGTGTTTTTTTTTTTTTGTGAATATTTGAAAATATATTTGAATGGGGTTTCTATTCTAATTCAGGTTTTTTTTTTGGGGGGGAGAACATATGTTTTGGTTATTTATATTGCGGTTGTATAAGTTTCTTCTATGTTACACCTAAACATATTGGAATACATATGTATTCCATTGTGTAATTGAATATTCAATATTTTGATATGTTCGTAAATGGGTATTGAAACAGTTTTTGGTTTTGGTATTAGGATAAGATTGGTAAACTAACATGTACTTTTCGAACAAATACAGTGAGCATTTTCAAAACAATCTCCATATATCAACCTCAGTTACCCACATTGACCTCAATAACAAATTTCAGGATTTTAACTCTTTAACTTGCCCCACTAGCAAATTTAGCACCATTTAATACAAGGGTAATAGTCATAGCCAAAACCAGCCCCTTCTCCCACTCACCGACACCAACAGTGACATCCATATCAAATTAACCAGTATCAAATTTAGTACTATTTAGTACTTTTCGTACATTAGAAGAACACATTTTCTAAACCACCCCTTATCTCTGTTCCAGATCTCACGAGAGACCTCAATATCAAATTTTAGGATTTCAGTTCTATTCCTTTACCCAATACTAAATTTAGCACCACTTTGTACTTTTCGAACTCCAACAGTGACATCTGCATCAAATTTCAGATTTTCAGTCTGCACTATTCCTTTACCCAATACCAAATTTAATACTATTTAGTACTTTTCCTCAATATAAAATTTAATAATTCCATCTCTATACCTTCACCCAATTCCAAAATTTAGTATCATTTAGTGTTTTTCGTACAAATTTAGGTCTCACTTAAAAAAAAAAAAAACCTTCAAATCCAAACACAGTTACTATCAGTAATCGAAATATAAATGTCCCCCTCAAAACAACACTTCATTCATTGTAGCTTCATCCGTTCACCCAAAACTAAACTATTCCAAATTTACTAAAAGTAAGTGCAATTCGCACACTTAGTACACAATTGAAAAACCACCTCCATACCTCAATTCCAGATACTATCAGAGACCTCAATGTTAAATTTAATCTTGTATCCCTATCCCTTCACCCAATACTAAATTTTGTACCTTTTAGGACTTTCGTACAATTATAGTAAACATTTTCGAAACCATCACCATATATCCAGGCTATGAATATGAAAAGTGACCTTAATACAAAATTTCAGATTTCAAGCACTATTCACCAATACCAAATTGTACAAAATATAGTACTATTTAGTACATTTCGCGCACTTGTAGTACACATTTTCAAAACCATATCTTTAATCACAAACATACCATGAACACTTACCCCAATTCAAGATTTTAAAATTCTTGCTTCATTCGTTCACCCCAAACCAAACGGTTCCAAATTTAGTACCATCAAGTTAAGTTCGTACACTTACTACACATTTCCCACATCACCTCCATATATCAATTCCAGATACCATCAGAGTCCTCAGTATGAAATTGAAGTATTACAGTCCTATCCCTTCACCCGATACCAAATCTAGTACCATTTAGTACTCTTAATACAATTTTAATACACACTTTCAAAACCTCCAGGCTACACACGAAAAGCGACCTTAAAACCAAATTTTAGATTTAAAGCTCTATCTGCTCACCCAATACCAAATTTTACCAAACTTAATACTATATAGTACCTTTTCGTGCACTTGTAGTACAACTTTCCAAAACCACCTCTTCAACACAAAACTACCACCAACAGGGAACCCAATACAAAATGTCATTAATTCCCGCTTTATTCGTTCATCTTAAAGCTAACTCGTCAACATTTAGTACTATGTAATACTGTTCGCACACTTAGTATAAATTTCCAATACCATCCTCAAATTTGCTGCTCATACCAAATTTCAAAATTTTAAATCAATCCCTTTGCATAATACCAAATGGTATCATATTAGAAGTTTAGTACCATTTTAGTACTTTTCGTAACCTTAAAGTTTGAATTTCCAAAAATGTCCCTTTGGTACATATATCCTGTACTCCATCAGTGACTCTTATTCCAAGTTTAAAAATTCCAGCTCCATCGGTTCATCTCAATTTCAATTTGTAAAAAATGTAGTACCATTTAGTACATATAAGTACGAAATTCCAAAGCTTCCTACATACCCCAGTCCTACAATACTATAGTAATCCAAATTCCAAATTTTACGATTCTACCCCTGTTGGTTTGTCCAAATACAAATTGTACGTTATTTAGTACATTTTAGTACAACTTTCAAAAATTACCTACATATCCCAATCCTACACTCCGCCAGTAATGTTAATTTCAAATTAAGGACTTCAACTTTGATGATCTGCATAGAATCACATTCTCGATTTCTGCATGTTCGTCCGTCCGTCCATCCGTCTGTCTGTCCGTATGTCCATGTATTTTTGTAAAAAAAGTACAGTTCGCATTTATTGCCCTATCCCGATGAAATTTTGCACAAATCATTTGTTTGGCCCAAGGACGAACCCTATTGAAATTGGAGATAATCGGTCAAAATTTAGATATAGCTACTATATATATCTTCGTCCGATTTGCCTTTTATTGTGCACCAAACGTATAATATCAGCCCGAATAGTATGAAATTTTGCACATACAATCAAATTAGGCCTAAAAATAAGTGTGCCAAATTTGATCGAAATCGGTTCAGATACAGCTATAGCTCCAATATATATTGTTCATCCAATTTGTTATTTTTGTCCTCCGCAGCCGTAATATGCACTCTGTAACAATAATATTTGGGCAAATATATCAAATACAGCTCAGAAATACATTTGCTAAATATTATCGAGATCGGTTCAGATTTGGATATAGCTCCCATATATAACTTCGACTGATTTACTTTTTATTGTGCACCAAACATCTAATATTTGTCCAAATGGGATGGAATTTGGCACTTACGACCGAATTGAGTCTAGAAGCTAGTATGTCAAATTTGGTGAAGATCTGTTCAGATATAGCCATAGCTCCCACATATACTGTTCATCCGATTTGTTGTTACCCACTGCCGTAATATGCACTCCGTAACAACGATATTCAGGGAAATATATCAAATACAGCTTAGAAATATCTTTGCCAAATTTTTTAGAGATCGGTCCCGATTTGGATATAACTCCCATATATATCATTATCCGATTTCAAATGCTTCGGTATATTTAGGCTTTTAGACTTCAAATTATAATTATAATCATAGCGTGTATGATTGAATTCTCCGATAAAAACTTTTAATTGTTATGCGGAGCTCTACAAAATTAGCAAACTGGTGTAGGGTATCATAAATTCGGCCCCGCCCGACTTTAAGACTTTCTTTAATTGTTTTCGAATAAAAATGATCTTTAAACCAAAATCCGTAGCAAACCATGACGAGTTTTGGGTGCATTGGCTTTTCAACATATGCGTGCGGTAGTATCTTGCACTCCAAATGCAAGATTTGCTCCGCACCTTCCAAAATCCGTACGAAATTTTCGCACACATTCTGCAACATTATCATGATTTTCAAAGTAATGTCTTCATATTCGTTTAGCGGAAGGCCGAAACTAATTATCTTTCAAATATGACATGAGCCTAATATTACGAAATAATTACTATTCAAGTAAAAATCGCTAGAATGCGGACCCTATATCTCCTATACCTTATAAAAAATCTACTGACATTCACCTTGGAAATATGTAAATTTAATAATCTTTTATATATTACTTCACTGTACTAATACCAGTGTAGGAGACTGTACTCTGACGTAGATGCTTTTCTGGGTATTTCATAAACTGCTGATTGCAATTTGTAAGCGTGCTGTTGTACTTATGAGCGGGTCTCAAAACACACAAATTATTCGGTATGCACATGTGTTCTACGGATTTCTTGTAATATTATTATTGAGCAAAGAACAATTTGAAGATTTTATGCGTCATTCATATTTCACAGCTTTTCATATTCAACTTCAACGTCAAGATGGGTGGGGGGGAGGGGGTCACAGTGGGATGATGCAAATATTTTTTTTAACTCAAAATGAATTCTATACCAGGCCACGGTCACAACCGTAGATGTTATTAGAAAAACTTGGTTTCCCACCTCCAACTGAGGAAAGTATGTAGAACCAACTTTCCTAAAACCGATTTTAATAACATGTCCCTGATGTCCTCTCATCCCACTGTTCGCTGCCACCCCTTTTGAAATACAAAATCCTATTTGCATTTACACGTCAGAGTTCTTTGTTTGTTTCTTTACGCTTTCATTGACGCCTCGAAGGCATGGTATTGTGCCGGCATTGCCATAACGATAAGAAGGAGGATCGAAACACTTTTGTGTTCACATGTGTGTGAGTTATTATTGTGAGCCGTTGATTCATCTATTTACCCCTTAGGTATTGTGTATGAATTCCAGGCTTCAGGTGTACCATGGAACACGCTTCGCGGGGTGGGAGTCAGTACACCCTCCCCCGCCCCTCTTCATTATGGTGTAGATGAAAATTGAAGTAAAGATTTTCTACTTTTCTACTCATTATGGAAACGTAAACATTCGTAGACCGACTGATTGACTAACACACACAGACAGCATCAAGGTATAAATTATGAAAAGCGTTTACAGGCACGCATTGTAACACACGTGTATGCATACACACACACACACACTTGATCACACACGCACTCTAAGCCAGAATAGAAACACTTAAAGCAATTTCCATCTTGTAGGGCTTTTGGCGAATTATGAGTGTTCGGCAGAAGCAGAAGAGCCAACATCAAGTTGGCAAATGCCAAGGGATTTGTAGGTAAAATTTTCTGCGTTTCCTCGACTCTAATGTGATTGTGTTTGTGTATGCTCTTATGTGTATTAGGATAAATAATATCAACAACAGCAAATAGCTTTAATGTACATGTGTTCCTAAGTGAATTTATGGTGCGCCAAGTGATGGATTTGTACCTATGGAGAGAAATAAGGGCCCCGCTATTGATGTAAATGGGAATTTCGGCGATATATTGGGTTTAGATATTCTAGAGGACTTTTATAGGTGGAAGGCTAGCTGCCGAACGAATTGAAGTAGGTCGATAAAATTGTACTCAATTATGTGCTTGGCCTGCAGGATTTTAGATACTGAGCAAATAAAGGTCCAAAACGTGGATAGCCCCCATACAACGATACCTCTTGATATTCGGTTTTTGATGGTTTTAGCGACACCATCCGGAATTTTTTCAAATTTCGTATTTGTAGATCGTTATGGGTACTATATTCTGTGACAGAAAATTGTTTATGCCGGTTCACGTCTTCGTATAGCCCCAATATAACGGTAGTTCCCTATATTCGATATTTTGATGATTTTATCGACAGTATTCACCGGAATTGTTTAAAATTTCCAGTTCGTAACAGATAATACAGTCGTTAGCTTCCTATATTAGGTATTTTTATGATTTTAACTTTACTTTCCCATGGTCTTCTATCGTTTGAAAACCTTGCACATGAATTAAAGCACTTTTACAAGTCTTCTACTGGTAAAGAATTATGTTCATAGACTATTTTTTAATAGTGCCTTACTGGGAGAACCTTCTTACTTTGGGCCTAAAATAAAAGACATTTAAGAGATCTTCTAAAGAAAGCCCTTACCTCTCCTACTTTCAGAGCCAGTCTTGATTTTCTAGAAGTTTTTCCAAATTCAGGATGAAAGGTCTTGAGGACCTAATACGCCGTTTCTCCTAAAGGCTTTTTGGCGTTCAGAGTTAATCTCAATAGGTAAAAGGATTTTCTAAAGGTGATATTTTAGATAGCAAGCCTTCATTAGGTCATGTACGTACTGATAGAGACATTTTTATTGATTTAATATAGGGTAAGTGTACCAGTAGTCGGCACTTTTAGGATTTTCGCGTTTCTATTCGCTCACCATTCTGAGAGGAACTTTTCAATTATTACAAAGTTAATTTATTCAGATTCGAAATTTTGTATAGTTTTTGCATTAATAAATAAAGTATTAATAACTTTTTATTAAATTTCATAAATTTGTAGTTTTATTAAAACAATGCTTTTTTGCCAGTAGTCGGCACCACTTGCTAATTGTCGGTATGGCATGTTCCAACAGTCGGCATACCAATTTTTTTGTAAGAATAATTAATAATAATAATTAATTAATTCATTAAAATATAATATTTTTGTTTAGTTAAACTGATTCGACATCTTTATTGTACTTTTCTTAAGAATATGGATTGTTGAAGACCTACAAAGACAAAAATTTAATTTTTATTAAAATAAATCATATTTTCTTAGCGAAATTGTACAGAAAGATAGCTGACAATATATTTGAAGTAAACAAAATATATTTAGTTATAATAGTTTCATTTATTTGGGCTTAAAAATAAAAAGTGCCGACTACTGGGATATGCCGAACTTAGGCACACTTACCCTAGATTGATAAAATA
This sequence comes from Musca domestica, assembly GCF_030504385.1. Classification (NCBI taxonomy): domain Eukaryota; kingdom Metazoa; phylum Arthropoda; class Insecta; order Diptera; family Muscidae; genus Musca; species Musca domestica. The sequence goes on from NW_026712409.1 coordinate 10,687,186, forward strand.
TTTTAGACTTGTTCTGGTTAGAAGGCCTTTTTGGGAATTTCTGGTGAGAATATTGGCAGGGTTATTCTTTCTCTATATATAGAGATTTATTCCCTAAATAACGAGTTTTGTCTACCTTTTAAAGGTATTTTTATAGAGTGCACTTTTTAAAGTTATCCGCTGGAGGGAAGGCATTCTTGGTCCTTCTTTTAAGATAAGACCTACAAAGAGGTCTCCAGAGAAAAGAGGTCTCATAGAAAGAAAAAGCCTTCTAAAGGTGTTTTCTCTCTAGGGAGAAACCCCTCTTTAGTTGTTCTATAAAGAGAGTGGACCTAATCTTCTGTCCTCTGCTGGAGGGAAGATATGCCTAGTCCTTCTCTAGAGATAATACGTTCTAAAATTGTTCTCCGAAATCAAGACCTCCTAAATTTATATTCAACACAAAGTTCTCGTGAGAGAAAATTTGCCACAGGTGTTGTCTAGAGAGAAAATTCGCTATCTTCTACATACCTTATTTGGTTGTTCTCTAGAGACAAGATCTTCCAAAAGGGTTCCTTGAAAAGGTCTTTCCTAGAGAGAAAATCTGCTATATTCTACAAACCTTATATAGACGTTCTCTAGAGAGAAGATCTTCTAAAGGAGTTCTTTGGAGAGAAAATCTACTAAATGTGTTTTATAAAGATAAGACCTCCTTGAGACGTTCTTTAGATAAGGGACCTTTCAGAGTATTCTCTAAATAGAAGACTTTCTTTACTATGTTCACTATGGTGGCATGCTAAAACAGTGTCTCGAAAAATATTACGTCTAAAAATATTCGATTAAGAGAAGCCATAAATTAAGAAAACCCACGAACATGCTCTTCCTTTTTATGGAGGGCTAACCTGAGGTCTTCGTCAAAAAGGATAACCTTTTACGAATCTTCTTTAGTTAGAGGACTCTGTAGCAGACTTTTTAGGGTTTTCTTAGAGGAGGACCATCGGAAGAATTCAGATTTCCTTCGACATTTTTTCCTGGCGTAGGAGGCCTGCTCGAATTCTGCTCCAGATAGAAGTCCATGTGGAGGTCTTCCCTAGGTGGAGTTCTTGTATCCTGTGTGAATTTTTTAAATACAGTAAAACCTCCCAACAGTGAATAGCGACGGTCGACCGAAATTTGTTCATTGTAAGGAGGTTCCGCCGATCTTCTTTTGTTCGACCATCGTTGTTCAGTTTTGGGATTAGATATCCCTGAAGTCTTCTGGTCTCCTGGATATGGAACATGTAAGATTTCTTTTGTATGTCGGAGACTTTTTAAAGTGTTTTTCTATAGAACACTCAGAAGTATTCTCCGAATGATAAATATTTTATGAGACTTTCTAGTTGTCTATTTAGGACAGGAGACCTTATTTTTCATAAGGTTGACGATGTTTTAGATGTATTTTCTAGATAGTAGATTTTGAAAAGCCCTTTTCTATGAAAAAGACATACTGACTGTTATGGTATAAAAGACAATATTGTGGAGGTATTTTCTTTGCAAAGAATTACTCCCTTAAAAGATGACCCTCTGAAGGTCTATTCAAGAAGCAGTACTTGTGGAGTTCTTCTCAGGATAGATAATCTTCTGGAAATATTATCTTGCTATATCGTTGAAGTCTTCTATCGATATTTTTAGGTCGGATACCTTTAAATGGTTTTTCTATGGACCTTTTCGAAGTCTTCTCTGAATAGAAAGAGCTTTATAAGAACTTCTCTAAGTAAAAGACCTTATAATGTTCAGTTATAGATAAGAGACTTTTTAGAGTGTTTCTCAAGATAGAACATATTTTGGAGATACTCTCTAGGTAGAAGTCCAAGTGAAGGTTTTTTTTTCATTCAAAAAACGTCTTTTGACAGTCAACTTTTAAAATGAAACCTTGTAGAGGTATTTTATGAATAGAAGACACTTATACCTTTCGCGATAATATCCTTCAGGAATATTTTAGATCTATACTCTAGATAGACGTTTTTCGAACTGAATTCTCTGAAGAGAAGTCCTTTTGATTGACTTTCCGATTAAAGAACATTTAAAGCAATGTTGAGCTAGAAGGTGTTCTAGCGGCAAAATTCTCTTAGTTTTTGTTAAACAAGTAACCAATCTATGTCTATGTATTATCAATTTAAATCTTTTAAAACAATTAAGGAAAAAATTCCTGTTAAAAAAGTTGAAAGAAATTACAAAATATGAAAAATTCAATTTTAATTCTCTCTTTGCTCAGCTCCGATTCAAAGGTTTTCTCTAGAAATCCATCACATTCTCAAGTTATGGTCTGAGTAAAATGCCTTGTAGAGACCTGCTTTGGACTGAAGATCTTCCAGATAAAATATCATTTACAGACATGATTTCTAAATATCATCTCTTAAAAGAGAACTCCCTAAATTCTTCTCTGAATAGAAGACCACCTGAAGGTCTTCTTTATACAGAGGTTATTTTATAGTTATTTGCATATCAGTCTAAATGTTTTTTATATCTTGCATAAATGGAAACTCTTTTGAGTTCTTCCCTATTTCGCCTTAGATAACAAAAACTTGTAAAGGAGAAAAACTTGTCTTGGAGCTATTTTACCAATAAAAAATGTCTCAAAGAGTCCTCTATTCATAGATAACACGAAATACCTTTAGAGTATCTTAATAAATTAAAGGCCCTTGATTTTCTCACCTTCTGCACCCCTGCTGTTAAAATATTCTCTCCCACCCTCAAAGATGAGCTACGACACATTTACAAATTACGTTTACTTTTATTTATAAATGTATCTAAGACGACTGATATGCTCACAACATTTGGTTTCAAGTTTGTGACAGTTCTTTTTCTGCTTCCCTCTCTCTCCGTCTTTTTGTCCTGTTTTACATATTCTTACCTTCCTTGTACTTTAGAACAATTTATTATTAATAATTTTATGCTTTGTTGGAAATTCAGTTTTGGAGACATTTGTGCAAATGTATGTGCCTTTTTTTGGAATGCTAAAAGCCAAAGTACGAACAAACATTCTTCTCAGAAAAAAAATTTTAAATGTACAAAGTTTGATGTGTTCTGAAGCAATGCAAAAAAAAGTCTTAATGCGTAAACTATGTGAAATGGGATAATTTTTCTGTCTTTTTGTAAGGATGATAAGTATTTTAGGAATTTTAGAGATTTGCTTGACACTTTGTGAGATGGTTGAGGTGTGTGGTTGATGTATTGAAGACATTTACTTAAATTGCCAACAAAGAAACGACAAATTTGTTTGTCGTTCCGTCTAAGTAAAGACAGGTGAAAATGTGAAACAAATGTGAGTTTTATTTATGAGATTTAAGTGCTAATGTTTGCAGCTCATGAGCATTTGTTTCAAGGAAAAAGTATTTTTGTCATCTGGAACCATTAGATAATAAGTTTTTTCTTGTGACACTGTCATTCGTACTTGGATTACCAAAAAAAAAAAACAGTAAGGAACACCACCACTTTGATAATGTAGTTGAGCTCCACATAACAATTAAAAGTTTTTATGGGAGAACTCAATCATACACCCTATGATTATAATTATAATTTAAATTAAGGACTAAATATGCCGAAGCATTTATTTCTTTTAAATTCGGACTTGTATTGCCCATTTGGTGCAAAATGAATTTGAAATCAGATAAAGATATATATGGGAGCTATATCCAAATCTGAACCGATCTCGATAAAACTTAGCAAAGATATTTCTGAGCTGTATTTGATATATTTTCCTGAATATCGTTGTTACGGAGTGCATATTGCGGCTATGGGTAACAAATACAACAAACCGGATGAACAATATATATGGGAGCTTTAGCTATATCTGAACTGATCTTCACCAAATTTGGCACACTACCTTCTAGACTCGATTCGGTCGTATGTGCCAAATTCCATCCCATTTGGGCAAATATTACACGTTTGGTGCACAATAAAAGGTAAATCGGACGAAGTTATATATGGGAGCTATATCCAAATCCGAACCGATCTCGATAAAATTTAGCAAAGGTATTTCTGAGCTGCATTTGATATATTTCCCCAAATATTGTTGTTACAGAGTGCATATTGCGCCTGCGGAGGACAAAAATAACAAATCGGATGAACAATGTATATGGGAGCTACAGCTATATCTTTTCAATCAAATCGGGGCAGATGTAGCTATAGATGCCGTATAGGCTGTTCATCCGATTTGTTATTTTTGTTCTCTACAGCCGTAATATGCACTCTGTAAAAACGATATTTGGGGAAATATATCAAATACAGATCAGAAATATCTCTGCCGAATTTTATGGAGTGTAACATTAGCCCAAATTGGATGGAATCTGGCACTTACGCTCAAGTTGAACCTAAAAAAGTACATCAAATTTGGTGAAAATCAGTTCAGATATGGCTATAGCTCCCATGTTTATTGTTCATACGATTTGTTATTTTTGTCCTCACCAGCCGTAATATGCACTTTGTAACAACGAAATTTGGTGAAATTTATCAAATTCAGCTCAGAAATATCTTCGACAAATTATAGCGAGATCGGTTCAGATTTGGATATAGCCCCCATATATATCTTTATCAGATTTCAAGTTATTTGTGCCTCAAATGGCTAATATAAACCCGAATTAAAAGTCACAAAAGCCTCAACAAATTTAGTAGAAATCGATTCAGAGAAGGATATTCCTCTCATATATTAGTTCCTTTTGACTTTAAATTATAAATATAATCATAGTTGGTACAATTCAAGTCGGCCCCGCCGGATTTTAAGACTTTCTTTACTGGTTTTTGTCATAGGCTGTAGTACATATTATGAACTGGTGAAAAACTGCGGCGTAAAGCCACTCGCCTCGAAGAGATTGGCACAACAAAAGATGCTGCCAGGCATGGCAGACCCCGGAGTATTCGTTCTGCTGCTGTAGCTGAGGATGCCATGGAAGCGACGTCGACATCGACCAGACGACATGCCACGCAAAGGGGTATCAGCTGACGGTCTTTACAGCGAATTTTGGTACAAGATTTGAAGATATTTCCGTATAAAGTCCAGATGGTGCTGCTGACCGCCAATCGCGTCAAACATTCGCGCAAGCCATCCTTAATCACAACCAAGAAGAAGTTGGTTTTTCATCAACAATAATCATGAGTGAAGAGACTTATTTCCATCTTAGCGGGTACGTAAATGAGCAAAATTTACGCTTATGGGGCACTGAAAATCCGCGTGTAAGGTACGAAAAGCCATTATACCCGCTCAAAGTTACTGTATGGTGTGATATTTTCGCCGGAGGAATCATCGGACATTTTTTCTTCGAAGACGTTGCGGACCATGCGGTTACTGTGAATGCTGAGCACTGTTCAACCACTTCTCTTTGGCACAACTTGATGAGTTTGGATTGGAAAACATGTGGTTCCAATAGGACGGTGCAACGGCACACACTGGACCTTTCACAATCGATATGCTGAAAGATGCTTTTCCCGGGCGCATAATCTCCCGTCTTGGCGATTTGCACTGACCAGCAAGATCGGCTGATTTGACGCCTCCTTTATGTCAACAAGCCTCAGACTCTTGAGCTCTTAAAGACAATATCCATCAACAATGTGAGGACCTATCGCCGGATGGAAAATGCTATAGAAAGGGCTCAAATGACAATAAACTGTGGCGGCGGTCATTTACATGACATCATATTCTCGAAATAAGGGTTTTAGACCTTAAGTCTCTGGACTAAATCAATTTCAGGACATTTCGAGTCGATCTAGCGATGTCCGTCTGCCTGGCTGGTGCGCACGATAACTCTCGAAGGGAGTATCCGATTTGATCTAAACTTGGTACATCGCAATTTTTTTGTCGTAATTAAGATCGAGTTCGGAGATGAGCTATCGGCTATATCGGGCCACTCCTTCTAATTTAATGCGCACATTCTGATTTTGCTCCAACTTTGCGAATCCTAGGTCAGATGCTAAAATGGACAATATAGATCCACTCCTTCAGATACCTCTCCCACAAGGACTCAAAATTTGGAATAATTATAACTCACAAAATATGATGTAAGAGTCCGAATGTCTTCGAATTACACCGATCACAATATTTTTATTAAATCAAGGTCTGATGTAAAGATGGAATATATCGATCCGATCGATAGAACTCGAAATTAACATTCGATTACATGCAGACTTGGTACATCTCAATATTTTCATTAACACAAGATCTGTTATAAAGAAGGTAGAGATAGGGTCATTCCTTCTTGTACCTCACCAACAAAGGGTCAAAGCTTTGAATTACCAAAACGATTATAAAATTTGCTATGAGCATCCGTTTCTCTTAATATTTCACACGTCCCATTGTTTCTACTAGCACCAGATCTGATGTGAAGATGAAATATATCACTCTACTTTGGTACCTCCCCTTCAAAGGCTCAACATTTGGAATATACATGAAACTCGAAATTAACATCCGATTTCATTCAGACTTGGTACATCCCAATATTTCTATCAACAGAGGATTTGTTACGAAGATGGTAGAGATCAAATAATTCCTCCTGGTAATTACCGAACAGACGGCCAAATAACCAAAACGATTATAAAATTTGAAATAAGCACCGGGCTCTCTTTACGTTTAACATGTCTCATTATTTCTGTTAACCCAAGGTCAGGTGTGAAGAAGGGATATATCGGTCTACTGCTTCTGGTACCTCCCCTACAAAGGGTCAACATTTTGAGTATGCATGAAGCTCATACAACACGAAATTAACATCCGATTCCATTTAGACTTGGTACATCTCAATATTTCTATGAGTACAAAATCTGTTATAAAGATGGTAGAGATCCGTTGATAACTCCCCCACATAGGGCTTAAGATTATAAAAAACCAAACGCTCAAAGAAAAAGAAATAAGCATTCGACTCTCTCCAAATTTCACACACACAAACATTTTTGCTAACGCAAGATCTGTTGTGAGGATGATATATAACTGCGAACCTCAGCCACAAAGAGTCACAATTTTCAATGATTATATGTGTCATAACATGCGGAACAAGTCAACGATCCTTTATAACTTACTATATCTAAATATACCGCCCAACCAGAAACCTGAGAGGAATATAGAATTTATGGTTTCGCATAAAATTGGATATAACTGTTGAATGCTCTTTTAATTTTGCCCTTAACAATAGTTTTATCTGTATTTGATGAAGTATGAAAATTGAATACTTCGGTCGAGTATCTATCTGGAACCACACGCACATTTTAACATTTTCTTAAAATTGTCACATATCTCATATAAACTGTAGGGAGTAACTAATGTAGTCCAAACATGGCATGCCGCAATATTTATATCATATTTATTTAGTTCCGAAACGAAATTAACAATATTGGCCCATTCCTTCGGAACCTATTCTATACAGGTTTAAAAATTCGAATAATTATGAGAGAAGTTAAAATACATTTAAATAATAGAAGATTGGCTGAGGCGATACATCTGTCGGCAAAACCGACTGATTCCTTTTAACTTGTCAGTTCTACTTTCATAACCTACTGCAGTTTCCCTGCAATTATCAAAAAAAAAAAATTAATTTTGTTACACAGTTCTATTTACAATAACCACCCTACCACCTTCCCCTGCGTATACGTATTGTTGTCTTTCGTCACTTATACGACTTTGAAAGGAACTACAACATTAAATCCACATTGGATTTCGTTGTTTCCAAAGCATAAAGACTGCTGCATGGCATTTACCTTTGTTTTTATCCCTTGTTATTATCACAGCCGAACTAAATAGACTACATAAATACCTTCAGTCTAAGACTACATGATTGGGCAAATTATTAATACAATAATCGTTTAGACAAATGTTCAACATATGTTTACCTTAACGATTATAATATATTACCGGGGATTTTCGCTCTCTCTCTCTCTCCCTCTTTCTCTCTCTATCTCTCGTCTCCATCATTAATACTTTATGTCACACAATTCATAATTTATTCCTCTGATGCCAGAGGATGCTAATAATAATATTCATAGATAAATATCTACATCCTTTGGGTTTAGTGTATGTCTACGTTGGTGTGTGTGTGTGTGCGAATGTGTGTGTCTCCATCTTTTCCCAAACATGTGAAGAAATTATTTTCCAAACAATTTACGATATTTAACCTCCTTTTATCCATTCAGCTGCCATTTTTCCAGCTAATGCAAACTCGTTCATTCTTTCTTATCCTTTGGAATTGCTTTTTGTTTAAAGACTGCATCTTTTGGATTTTATTATCAATTTTTTATGCTCAGCTTGTGTTTTATGTTGAACTTTTAATGATAAGTGACTGAAAAGTTAGGAAATGGAAGTTCGTTTCTGAGTTATGAGGAGAATGATGGCAAAATGAGTTAATATATTATTGACAGGGGAGGATACATCTTTTCTCTTTTTGCATCCATGGATTCTAAGGAAGAATTACAAAATCTTGTGATAATTATGTAAAATTATTTTTCGAACCCATGTGTTAAGAAGAATATGTAAGGGTAAATTCGAAGTTCATGGTGTAGTATAATGCTATATAATACTTTAATTACAAGCATGTAGCCATGCAAGCTTTTTAACCAGCACTACCTGTACTTGTTGTAGAAACGTATACGCAGCGTTAGAAAAATATAAACTTTTTCTACCCTACACCACAAGGTGGTCAGGGTATTATGTCTTTGTGCATTTGTTTGTAACAGGCAAAAGGAAACGAGGTAGACCCATAGTTCCTTTTGATGATCTGCATAGAATCACATTCGGAGCCTATTTATGCATGTCCGTAAGTCCGTCTGTCTGTCCGTCTGTCCATTTATTTTTGTAAACAAAGTACAGTTCGCATTTATTGCCCTATCCCGATGAAATTTTGCACAAATCATTTGTTTGACCCAAGGACGAATTGGAGATAATCTGTAAAAAATTAGATATAGCTCCCGATTCGTCCGATTTGCCTTTTATTGTGCACCAAACGTGTAATATCAGTCCAAATAGTATGGAATTTTGCACATACAACCAAATTAGGCCTTAAAAGAAGTATGCCAAATTTGATTGAAATCAATTCAGATATAGCTATAGCTCCCATATATATTGTTCATCCGATTTGTTATTTTTGTCCTCCGCAGCCGTAATATGCACTCTGTAACAACAATATTTGGGGAAATATATCAAATACAGCTCAGAAATACATTTGCTAAATTTTATCGAGATCGGTTCAGATTTGGATATAGCTCCCATATATAACTTCGGCCGATTTACATTTTATTGTGCACCAAAAGTCTAATATTTGCCCAAATGGGATGAAATTTGGTACTTACGACCGAGTAGAGTATAGAAGATAGTATATCAAATTTGGTGAAGATCGGTTCAGATATAGCTATAGCTCCTATATATATTGTTCATCCGATTTTTTTTATTTGTTACCCACAGCCGTAATATGCACTCCGTAACAACGATATTTAGGGAAATATATCAAATACAGCTCAGAAATATCTTTGGCAAATTTTATGGAGTCGGTTCCGATTTGGATATAGCTCCCATTTATCCGATTTCAAATTAATTGTGCACCAAATGGACAATACAAGTCCGAATTTAAAAAATACAAATGCTTCGGCATATTAAGTCCTTTGAACTTTAAATTATAAATGTAATCATAGCATGTATGATTGAATTCTCCTAAATTAGCAAAGTGGTGTAGGGTATCATAAAGTCGGCCCCGCCCGACTTTAAGACTTTCTTTACTGGTTTTTAAATTTTTTATTGTATATATATTTGGACTTGGACTTTAGTTGACTGTAAGTCCCTAATATATTTTAGAAGCCATTAAAATTATAATTTGATTTAGATACTTCGTGTGTGATTATGTCGTTTACGAAAAAAATAAGAAAAGCCGAATCTTTAAAGAGATAAAAGGCTATAGGAGAACTGATGTGCATCTGATGTTTTACAAGCTATGAATATATTGTACAATGTTAAAAGCTTTTATACCATTAACTGTTTTCTCTTTGGAAATTCTCGAAAAAAGTCATTTAGACCTATTTAACTGTCTTCATGGCGTCAGGATTTCTTCCCTAGGGCTGGAATAGCTTGTCAGAGAACAGTGGTTCGTACAGAAATTTGTCTCAGATTTTTTTTTAAGAGAGGAAGAGAAACTTTGCTATGTACTCGTAGTCTCAGGACGGGAGGTCGGGTGTTTGTAGGATTGAGACTCCGGTTCCCAAGGATACGGGAAAGGTTCTTCAAATCTACTTGCTGCTGGATTTTTGGGTGCAAGGATATTCAAAGGCTACGACCTTTATAAGTACTCAAACAGAGGACTCACAAAGCATGCCCAAGGATTCCAACATTATCCTTAAAGGACGTCGCCAGGATAGACTAGGATGTTTTCAGGATGCACTAGAATGTTCCAGGATGCCCGCGGTTCGTCTGTTGTTGACTGTCCGTCTGTTGTTGCTTCTGTCGTCTGTTGTTGACTGTCCCCTATTTAAGTTTAGTCGCCCTTTTATACTGGGATCCATCCACGTGTTTTGTTTGTTTCGAAAGGCATTTCTGCGTCGGCGACATATACCCATACCAAAATAGTGGTAGATATTGTTTACAAAGTACAAACAACTTTAAATATTCTTAAAAACATCACGGCTTTCTATCTGGCTTTCCTTTTCACTGCAAACTTCAGATCATTAAGCTCGTCTCGAAAGAGAAAACAAACGCATAAATCACGGAAAATATTTGAGAGTTTTTTTTTTAATTCCCCAATATTTGAAATTTTTTTAAAAAATTCCGGAAAACATGGCAGATTGTCCTTAACAAACTGCTTTTTTAATTCTTGGACAGGAATTTTAATATCCTCAGCCGTATTTCTACAAAGGGTATATATCATTTTGTTCGGCCAAAACGTGCCTCATCGAAATTATGGTCTTAGACCCTAGGACGCTTTGGACCAAATCCGTTTCAGGACATTTGGAGTCCATCTAATGGTGTCCGTTGCACAATAACTCTCAAAAGAAGTGTCCGACTTGACCCAAACTTGATACATCGTAATATTATTATCAAACTTAGATTGAGTTTGGAGATGAACAATGTCGGTCTTTTTTGGTACCTCTACACAAAGGGTCGATTTTTTTAGAAAAAAAAATTACCAAATAAATCAAGAAAGGACAATCCAATTCTGTGCATCTGACATATCCCAATCTTTCTATCAACTCAAGATCGAAAAGAACGGATTTCTTCTTCTGGTACCTCCCCACACAAAAATTTTGAATATCCATGAAGCATATAAATCGCGAAATGAGCCCCTAATAGCTTTTAAATTTGGTGTGACGATGAACACTTCATCTGGTACCTCCCTTACAGCGGGTCAAAATTTCGAACAATTATAACTCTCTAAAAATGCGAACAAGCATCCGATTTTCTTTAAATTTCATACGGCAAAATATTTTTGTTAACACAAGATGTAGTCTAAGGATGGAATGTATCCTCCACAAAGGGTTCAACATTATAAATAACAAAATGCTAAATAAACTTCCGATTCTCTGTAAATTTCACACAACCTAATATTTCTATTAGTACAAGATCTGGTGTAAAAATGGGATGGATCTGCCTACGTTTTTGGTACGTCCCCAACAGAAGGTTTATAATTTTCAGTAACCTAAATGTTCATACAATGGGAAAAAAGCATCTAATTTTTCTAAACTTCGAGTTTTCCGATATTTCTAATAATACAAAATCTGGTGTAAAGGTGGAATATATAGCATAACGGTTTCAGGTACCTCCCTCCAACAGATCACAAGTATCAATATTTTTATTTCCCAATCAGAGATCTTATGTGCATATATAATTTATCGGCCTAATCCTTCTCGTACATCCCTCAAAAAGATGAACTTCGAAAAATTCCTATAAGGTCCATATATGCAGTAACTTCTCCCAGATACCTGTCACTTTAATCTATACCCCACCCTCTTCAGTTAAAATTCGTATATAATGGACGGAAAATAAGGAGTAAAGTAGATCAAACAATTTCAATATGCAAATTTTAAGTCTGAAATTTGACCATCAATATTCGAGTGTGATACAAACTAATAAATTGTATGTTCCCGCTCAGGGATAGTGAAGGATATAAACAAATCTCCTCTCCCATTTTTTAAAGTTTACAATTATAACCCCTCCATTTAACTGCTCTCAATATCTCAACAATACAACCAACACCATCTCTCCTTTTTTTCGATCAAATATTATCCTTCCATTTACAACATGCAATTAGCTCCTCAGTGCCACTGCCAGGACCACTTTCTTCACACTCACAATATGTCACAATGTACCATTGTTAATGTAAATGCAATTTAAATTTCTCTTTTTGGCCATTTAATGGGTAAATCAAATTCCTCCACCGAAATACACTCCATGCACTCATACGCGCTCACCCATGTGTCTGCCATTCACTCATAATATCTTCACCCTGAGACAATATCCTTATTGTTGTTTCATTGTTCCCTGTTCGTGTTGAAGTTTTGTTTGCCATTATGGCATCTTGTCGAGCAGAAGAAGAGATTGTGGTCGTCGTGCGTTCAGTTCTGTTCATTGATGGCGTGTGATGCCATGGGGATATTTGTTTTCATATTGCGATGTGTGTAGGTTGCTGTTGTCGATGGGGGGAGGGTGAATGAAGATGACGGCCAGGGGATGAGGTATTTTGGGTTTTGTTTGCTGAGTATACAACAATTTGGGGGTATACGCTATTTTGGGTTTAAGATTTTGGTAGGGAATATTTTGTAGAACAGAATTTTATCGGGAATTAATTCAATTTTTCCCAACTATGAGTTGGAGACTTTTTGTAATGCTCGCCCCAGGTTTGTGGATTAAAAATCTTCAACATATGTTTTTTTGATAGAAGACATTTAATAAATCTCCTAAAAAGGAACGTTTAAAGATCGCCTAATTGTGGAAGACTTAAGACTTTCTTGATGTTTTCTAAAGAAGACCATTCAAATGTAAGGCATGGAGCCTTAAAGACCTCGAGGTCTTCTCAAAGAAGAGCTTGAGGTCTTCTCATAGAAGAAGAGGTCTCCTCATGGAAGAGCTCGAGGTCTTCTCATAGAAGAGAGTTCGAGGTCTTCTCATAGAAGAGCTCGAGGTCCGAGGTCTTCTCATAGAAGAGCTCGAGGTCGAGGTCTTCTCATAGAAGAGCTCTAGGTCCGAGGTCTTCTCATAGAAGAGCTCTAGGTCCGAGGTCTTCTCATAGAAGAGCTCGAGGTCCGAGGTCTTCTCATAGAAGAGCTCGAGGTCCGAGGTCTTCTCATAGAAGAGCTCGAGGTCCGAGGTCTTCTCATAGAAGAGCTCGAGGTCCGAGGTCTTCTCATAGAAGAGCTCGAGGTCCGAGGTCTTCTCATAGAAGAGCTCGAGGTCCGAGGTCTTCTCATAGAAGAGCTCGAGGTCCGAGGTCTTCTCATAGAAGAGCTCGAGGTCCGAGGTCTTCTCATAGAAGAGCTCGAGGTCCGAGGTCTTCTCATAGAAGAGCTCGAGGTCCGAGGTCTTCTCATAGAAGAGCTCGAGGTCCGAGGTCTTCTCATAGAAGAGCTCGAGGTCCGAGGTCTTCTCATAGAGAGCTCGAGGTCCGAGGTCTTCTCATAGAGAAGCTCGAGGTCCGAGGTCTTCTCATAGAAGAGCTCGAGGTCCGAGGTCTTCTCATAGAAGAGCTCGAGGTCCGAGGTCTTCTCATAGAAGAGCTTGAGGTCCGAGGTCTTCTCATAGAAGATCTCGAGGTCCGAGGTCTTCTCATAGAAGAGCTCGAGGTCCGATGTCTTCTCATAGAAGAGCTCGAGGTCCGAGGTCTTCCCAAAGAAGAACTCAAGGTTCCAGGTCTTCTCATAGAAGAGCTCAAGGTGCCTGGTCTTCTCATAGAAGAGCTCAAGGTTCCAGGTCTTCTCATAGGAGAGCTCAAGGTTCGAGGTCTTCTCATAGAAGAGCTCAAGGTTCGAGGTCTTCTCATAGAAGAGCTCAAAGTTCGAGGTCTTCTCATAGAAGAGCTCAAGGTTCGAGGTCTTCTCATAGAAGAGCTCAAGGTTCGAGGTCTTCTCATAGAAGAGCTCAATGTTCGAGGTCTTCTCATAGAAGAGCTCAAGGTTCGAGGTCTTCTCATAGAAGAGCTCAAGGTTCGAGGTCTTCTCATAGAAGAGCTCAAGGTTCGAGGTCTTCTCATAGAAGAGCTCAAGGTTCGAGGTCTTCTCATAGAAGAGCTCAACGTTCGAGGTCTTCTCATAGAAGAGCTCAAGGTTCGAGGTCTTCTCATAGAAGAGCTCAAGGTTCGAGGTCTTCTCATAGAAGAGCTCAAGGTTCGAGGTCTTCTCATAGAAGAGCTCAAGGTTCGAGGTCTTCTCATAGAAGAGCTCAAGGTTCGAGGTCTTCTCATAGAAGAGCTCAAGGTTCGAGATCTTCTCATAGAAGAGCTCAAGGTTCGAGATCTTCTCATAGAAGAGCTCAAGGTTCGAGGTCTTCTCATAGAAGAGCTCAAGGTTCGAGGTCTTCTCATAGAAGAGCTCAAGGTTCGAGGTCTTCTCATAGAAGAGCTCAAGGTTCGAGGTCTTCTCATAGAAGAGCTCAAGGTTCGAGGTCTTCTCATAGAAGAGCTCAAGGTTCGAGGTCTTCTCATAGAAGAGCTCAAGTTTCGAGGAGCTCAAGGTTCGAGGAGCTCAAGGTTCGAGGTCTTCTCATAGAAGAGCGCGAGGTCCAAGGACGAGGCCTTTTGAAATTGAAAATTTAGATATGACTCCCATATGTATCTTCAACCGATTTCGGGTTATTTGTGCACCAGATGGATAATATCAGTCCGAATGGACTTGTTCCGAAGACCCTTCTTTATTCCAATTGAAAAACATATCTTTACTCACTCGGCCTTTTTACCCCTCAAATATTTCGAGTTTAAAATCAGAAATTCCCGCAACGACATCCCATCTTTGGATAATGCCAATAAGAAGATGTCTCCCAGCTCCTTGGCTCAATATGTTTGTACGTCAGTGTTTGCCGGCATGTGGTTTCTCATGCAATTTTTGATTATGTGTGCATTGAAGTGGATGTTGTGTGTTTTGTGGGAGTGTGCGGATGTGTGTGGTATTGTGTGGTGTGTGTTTGTATGCCTCGGAGGGTGTTCACTTGAATGGATGAGCACAATATTACGTTACAGTCTATTAACTGCAAACATTATGCAAAATCATATAAAGTATCGTGTACACACACGGATGATGAGTACGGCGAGGAGGACCATGACGATGATGATGATGATGTGGGTCAAACAAAGGAAATTGTTCGGGGGGGGAGAGGGAGGACAGCATAGTTCAAATACTCCAAAAGGACACACTTTCTTCTATATAATGGTGGTGGTGGTGGTCTGCATGTTGTTGTCGCTGTGCTTGTTGTTGTCATTTCATTATTTAATAACAATTTGTAAATGTATGAAAACATTATTACTATTTGGTCAGATTACAAATGCAGTGGAATATCTAACAGAGGTAGACATCATCAGGGCCATATCAACCACCAGAAGGCATTGAGATTATGTATATTTATTGAAATTGTAGATGTGTGGAGATGATTTACCAATACACATACATGTGTTCTGTTTGTTTAATTTCCCATAACCACTCTTTGTTGTTGTTTGCCGCCCCAACAACATTAACAAAATCAAAAGAATTTTCAAAATTAATTCTTCTGAGAATATTTCGACACTTCCAGTTCCAGATGCCGATGGCTGGCTGATTGTCTGCCCGACTGCCTGCCTGACTCCATGGTGAATTGTGTTCAGATTTTTAAAAATTAATTGAATATAAATCGACTTATAATTACATGTTGTGTGTGTTCGTGTGTTAGAAGTGATGTTATGATAAGAATTCTAAAGAGAATCGGAGTTGGATCTCATATGCATGAGTTGGCAGAATGTGTATGAATTGTTTTGTGGGGAAATGGTTTTAAGTGAGAAATTCTTGTGGATTTTGATGAGGAGGAGAGAAAGTGAAACAAATTTAATTGGAAATTTTCAGGACAACATATATGGGACATAAATGATTAAGTGTAAGTGGCAAATGTTGTGGGAAATTGCTGATAGTGGAAATTCTAGGAATTGAAATAGAAGAAATGTCAAATAATTGGAGATTTTAAAATTTGTGTTTGTCAAACTTTGAATTTAGCTAAAATCAAAAATATGAAAAACTTATTTGGAATGATATTTTTCTTTCGCCTGCCCTTTTATATCGCCATAAAGAAACGGATCCTAAATATACATAAATAATTAGGGAACTTCCGATTCTTACCTTACTGCATCATAATATTTTTATCCCCTGCGCCACAGCATGGAGGGTATATTAAGTTTGCATTCCGTTTGTAACACTTCGAAATACACATTTTAGACCCCACAAAATATATATATATATATTATTGATCAGCATAAAATTCTATGTCGATTTAGCGATGTCCGTCCGACTATCCGTCTGTGGAAATCAATCTAGCTTCCGAACGAATTGAAATATAGTGATAAAATTTTACTCAAATGTATGTTATGCCTGCAGGACTTTTGGTATTGAAAATGGGTCATGTAGGTCCACGTTACCGTTATATGTGGGTATAACAAACCCCATATAACAGTACCTCCCGATATTCGGTATTTTGATGATTTTAGCGACATTATTCACCGGAATTGTTTCAAATTTGGTACTTGAAGTTCGTAATGGATACTATAGGCTAAGACAGAAAATTGTCTGTGCAGATCCACGTCTTCGTATAGCCTCCATATAACGGCACCTCCCGATATTCGCTATTTTGATGATTTAAGATACATTAGTCACGGATTTTTTTAAGTTTCACATTTGAATATTGTAATGGCTAATGACAAATTTTACCTATGCAGGTCAATGTCGTCGTATAGATCCTAATATAACAGCTACATTTTTAAGATTTTAACAGATTTTATTGTTTTTGAGAACTGCCAAATTGGTTCCAAGTAATGGAGAGTACTCAAAGTTCGGCCCGGCCGTACTTTCAGCATTTTTACTTGTTTCAAAACTAAGATCGAGACCGGAGATGGGAAATGTAAGCTCCACTTTAAGTGAGACAATGGAACATCCACTCTTATATTGAGCGAAGGGGGTATCCGATATTGCTCAAACTTGACGTATCATAACATTTTGATACGACACAGGCCAGGATTGGAAATTCACAATATTGGTTCCCCTATACAGGGTAAGATGAAAAAACCGTAACCAACTTCAGACTGCTGTCACAGCTCATGCAGTGACAGCTCATTATATTGTTTACAAGCATTTATATTGTTTACAACCATGATTTTTGCTGCCAGATATCAGATACTCTCAGAAATAAGTGTTTTAAATTTTTTCAAGATCGGTTCAGATTTGGATATAGCTCCCTATATATCTTCATCCGATTTCAGGTTTGTTGAAGCTCAATTGGACTGAAACTTGGCAATTCCGAGTGAATTCATCCCAGAAATATGTAGAAATATGTCCGATTTTTGGTTTTATGTCCCACATATGCGTAATATGAACTCCACAACATTAGTCCTTGGTACCAGATATCAGATACAACTCAGAAATAAGTGTTAAAAATCTTGTCAAGATCGGTTTAGATTTGGATATAGCTCCCACATATATCTTTATCAGGTTTCAGGTTTATTGTGCACCAAATTTTAATATTAACCCAAATGGACTGAATTTTGGCACTTCCGAAGAATCTCAGCCCAGAAGCAAGTACTTAAAATGTTTATTGAAAATCGGTTCAGATATAGCTATAGCTCCCTTATATATATTTCATCCGATTTGGTGCTAAAGTCCTTGACATGCATAATATGCACTCCACAACAATGATATTTGATACCGGGCTTCAGATACAGTTCGTGAATACCTCTGCCAAATTTATCGAGATCGGTTCAGATTTTTATATAGCTTCGATATACATCTTTATTTATGATTTTAATTGAATAGTTTCAATTGAATAATTTCAATTGAATAGTTTTTTTTCATATTCAACCAAATTTTACCGTTTGGTGAAACTCGGTCCGGTATATCTATTGCTCCAATTATTTTTTAATATACTCCTTATCGAAGCCATATCATGCACTAGACAGCAATGTTATTTGGTTCATAGTTGGTATGATCTACTTCTCATAAATTAGCAATATATCTTTTTTTACGGGAGTTCTACTAAATACTCATAATGGTGTAGGGTAACATATAGTTGGCCCCGCCCGACTTTTGACCTGTCCTTACTGTTTTTTGGGGTATTTTATTTGTCAGATGCTATTTAAGCATAATGCTGCATTTCACCTGACAAATAAAAAAAATATTAGTTTAATCAATTAAAAAATTCATATTTTTATATTGATTACACTTAAATTAAATATTTCCGACATTTCAATTAAAATGTTTAAATGTGTTTGTGCTGTTGTTGTTCTTGTTTTATATTTTTCTAATGTCAAAATATTTTAATTAGATTCACATTTCAGTGATGGCATTTGAAGAGGCAATGCTTACAAAAATCCATTAGAAAGTTATTGGAAGCGGTTAACCCCATATTTGCGGCAGCCGAAGCAGCAGCAAAAACATTCAATAAAATTCAACTAAAAACTAATATTATTTTTAATAACCAACAACAAAAACATCGACTATGAGGACCAGAAAAAATAGGAAATTGCAATTAAAATCACATTTAAAACAATTGAAATGCATTGAGAAATTCGAAAAAAATAATTAAACAATTATAATAAAGTGGCAATTGGAAATGTATTTAATTTGAATAAAATAATTAAGAGGCAAAAAAGGCAGAAAAAAATCTAATATTTTTGAAATAAAAATTATCACTTGCAATAATTGAAAAATGTGGACATAATTGTGGCTAAAGGCAAATTAGTTTTCGAAGTAGGGCGAGAAACATAAATTATGATATTTGAGATTTTTGGCAGCATTATATTTAAGAAAAGTTTCTGAGAAAAATGATGATGAAAGAAGACCTGGAGGTCTTCTATCGGAAGAAGATCTGATAGTCTTCTGTCGTAAAAAGAACTGCTGGCCCTTTATCGAAAGAAGACCTCATGATCTTTTGCAGATAGATGACCGCGCTGCCTTTTTTTAACAGAAAATGGTATTTTATTGGAGGAAGTTTTGTTGGTCTTCTTGTGGAAGCTATTGGTCTTCTATTGTGGAAACATGACCTCATTGTCTTCTGAAAATGAAGGCCGCATGGTTTTCTTTAGGAAGTAGACATTCTGCCTTCTATATAGTGTCTGATGTTTTCCTGTAGAAGAGCCTGCAGGTCTTCTCCATAGAAGAGCCCGGGGTATTCCCCAAAGAACAGCCGGTGGGTCTTCTTCTTAGAAGAGCCCAGGGAATTCTCATAGAAGAGCCCGACGACTACTCATAGGAAAGCCCGAGGTTTTCTCATAGAAAAGCCCGAAGACTTCTCATAGAAGACCCGGACGAGTACTTATAAAAGAACCAAAGGTATTCTTATAGAAAAGACCGAGGAATTCTCATAGAAGAGCCGGACGATTTCTCATAGAAGAGCTTAAGGTCTTGTAATATAAGAACTTAAGGTCTTGTAATATAAGAACTTAAGGTCTTTTTGTAGAAGAGGTCATGGTCTTCTTATGGAAGAGCCCAAAGTTTCCTTATAGAAGAGCCCCAGTTCTTCCCATAGAACACCATGAGGTCTTCCCATAAAAGGGCCGCAGGTCTTCCCATAGAAGACCATGAGGTCTTCTCATAGAAGGGCCGGAGGTGTTCTCATAGAAAAGCCCGAAGACTTCTCATAGAAGAGCCCGAGGTCTTCTCATAGAAGGGCCGGAGGTCTTCTCATAGAAGAGTCGGAGGTCTTCTCATAGAAGGGCTGGAGGTCTTCTTATAGAAGAGGCGGAGGTCTTCTCAAAGAAGAGCCAGAAAACTTCTCATAGAAGAGCCCGAGGTCTTCTCATAGAAGAGCCCGAGGTCTTTTCATAGAAGAGCCCGAGGTCTTTTCATAGAAGAGCCCGAGGTCTTTTCATAGAAGAGCCCGAGATCTTTTCATAGAAGAGCCCGAGGTCTTTTCATAGAAGAGCCCGAGGTCTTTTCATAGAAGAGCCCGAGGTCTTTTCATAGAAGAGACAGAAGGTCTTCTCCATGGAAGAGCCTGAGAGGCTTCTCAATGGAAGAGCCTGAGTGTCTTCTCAATGGAAGAGCCTGAGGGTCTTCTCCATGGAAGAGCCTGAGGGTCTTCTCCATGGAAGAGCCTGAGGGTCTTCTCCATGGAAGAGCCTGAGGGTCTTCTCCATGGAAGAGCCTGAGGGTCTTCTCAATGGAAGAGCCTGAGTGTCTTCTCCATGGAAGAGCCTGATGGTCTTCTCCATGAAAGAGCCTGAGGGTCTTCAACATGAAAGAGCCTGAGGGTCTTCTCCATGAAAGAGCCTGAGGGTCTTCTCCATAGAAGAGCCTGAGGGTCTTCTCCATAGAAGAGCCTGTTATAGAAGAACCGGAACGTCTTATTATCGAAGAGCTGGACGTTTTCTCACAGATGATCCTGAAGGTCTTCACATAGAAGTACCAGAAGGTCTTCTCCATGAGAGAGCCAGAAGGTTTTCTCTATAGAAGAACCAGAAGGTCTTCTCCAAAGATGAGCCAGAAGGTCCTGTCATAGAAAAACTAGAAAGACGTATCACAGAAAAGCTGAAGGTCAGGCTTTCTCACAGAAGAGCTTAAGGTCAGGTCTTCTCACAGGAGAGCTTAGGGTCAGGTCTTCTCACAGGAGAGCTTAAGGTCAGGTCTTCTCACAGAAGAGCTGGAAATCAGGTATTCTCACAGAAGAGCTTAAGGTCAGGTCTTCTCACAGGAGAGCTTAGGGTCAGGTCTTCCCATAGAAGAGCTGAAGGTCAGAAGGGCGGGTCCAGAAAGGCAGGTCTTCTTAAAGAAGGCCAGAAGAGCTGGTCCTCTTATAGAAGGTCAGAATGGTAGGTCTTCTGACAGAATGCCAGAGAAGCTTCTTATTGAATGTAAGAAGGGCTTCTATTTGAAGGCCACAGGTGCTGCTCACTGAGGGCCAGAAGGGCTTCTCATTAAAGGCCAGAAGGTATTCTGACAGGAGAGCTGAGTGAGGTCTTCTCAAAAAAGAACCTGACCTCATGGTCTTCTATAGGGGGAAGACATCATGGTATTCCATTGAAAGAGGACCTAATGATCTTCTATAGAGTAATTCGGCCAGAAGGGACGATCTTCTCACAGAATGCCATAGGGGCTTCTTATTGAATGTAAGAAGGACTTCTAATTGAAGGCCACAGGTGCTTCTAATTAAAGGCCAGAAGGTATACTGACTGGAGAGCTGAGTGAGGTCTTCTCAAAAAAGAACCTGAGGTCTTTCATGATCTTTTAGAGGAAAAAGACCTCATGGTCTTCTATAGGGGGAAGTCCTCATGGTATTCTATTGGAAGAGGACCTAATGACCTTCTATATTGTAATTCTATATGGGCAGGATTAAGAAAGGACCAATATGAAAAATGCCTCTATGATAATAAGTCCTTAAGGTCTTCTATGAGAAGAAAATAGAATATGAGTCCTCCTAAACTTGTGGTCTTTTATGAGAGCTCTTATCGTTATCTAGGAGATGGATCTTTTTAATTTTGAAGTTTTTTTAATGTTTAATGCTAAAACTTGTCTCTCAGAATACCTTTTTCGTATCTTCCCACTTTTTTGTGGTGTTTATTCTTATTAGTTAAGACCTCCCACTTGTTTGAGAAATTTGAGTATTCCTTTCGTTTTCCCGGTTTCAATATATAAATAACGACCCCCTCCATTTCCTCCATTATATTCATCTGCAGATGTGTTCATTTCCATGGTAATTGCAGCATTTGTTAAACATGCTGTCAATGCAGTTGTAAGCGGAAAAATCTATTGCAGCAAAGTTTACACGATAAGAGGAAATAATAACACTCAAAGTGTGTGGGTGGGCGGAGAGCGGGATAAGAGACACCCAATGTTAAGTATCATATATTCCATTTCTTTCTCTAGTGTTTTCAATTCAAAAACACTTGAACACCCAAACGAACACTCAAGCACACACACACATCCGAAGGACTCCTCCATGGCACCATTGTTAAGTATCAATACAACAGACGTGTAGCTGGAAAAGGAAATGCAAAACAAAATGGAAAACAAAACCCGAAGAGGATCAATAAAGTTGTCAATGTAATGCATGAAAGAATGAAAATAAGGTACTTTAGCATCAGCACCATTAAAGGAGGTCGAGGCGGAGGCATGGACTGGGGGAGGACACCCATCGAAGATACAGTGACAACTATTTTATGATATGGCTGCTTGTAAGGATGTCAGAATATTTGTATAATAAAAGGTGTTAAAACGAGAGAGGAGGGACCGGGCGACATGCTTTCCGATAATGTTCGAAGTGTTCATTGATGTTCTACAACAGAATTGAAAGCACAACTTTGTTGCAACAAAGGAACACCATTAACCGCCACCTTGCAGAGGTACACCCGGATGCAGGGGAAAACAACATCGAACATTTTAAATGCAAAGTTGAAGACATGGACTCCCCTGGTCCGTGTTCACAATTTCTGCATTACCATTTCGTGCTGCAGCTCATATAAAATGTATTACAAAGTCTTACAACATATTTGTGACGCACACATACACATTACTGCTGTTGTTGTCCTGTCCTCGTACAATGCCATGAACAACGGATTCAATGCAAAACTAAGTGATTCTCCTTTCCAAAGGACCCAAAGAAAACAAAAATGTGCATTCATGCGTACCGATTCTACGATTTTCTTTAATCGTATTTTATTTTATGCTCCAAAGGGTAACATCTTCAATTTTCCTTGGGAGCTTTTATCGGTTGCTTCTTTTTTTTTTTTTGCTGTTGTTTTTATTTTCCTGCCATTTAGGACAAATGTGTTTACACGATGAAAAATTGGAACTTCAATTGCTTGTGAAGGGCAGGTTGAGAGTTAAAAAGAAAATAAGTTTCGGAAGAAGTAATATGAAAATGCATAGACATGAGAAGCACTATAAGAAGATACTAAGGTGTTCTTTAAAACGACCTGAAGGTTTACTATCTTCCAAGGAAGACCTATGAAAATATCTTCAAGTATGTCATGAGATATATGAACCTCAAGGTACTGAATAACATTTATCCAAATGTCCTTTTCTTAAAAATGTATGGCCTTTTATGAGAAGACCTCCGGCTCATTTATGAGAGGACCCGCAGACTCTTCTATGAGAAGACCCGCAGACTCTTCTATGAGATGACCCTCAAACTCTCCTATGAGAAAAACCTCAGACTCTTCTATGAGAAGATCCTTCTCGGAGAAAACCTCAAGCTCTTATCGGAAAGGACCTGAAACTGAGCCTATTCTCGGAGAAAACCTCAAGCTCTACTCGGAGAAGACCTGACCTCAAGCTCTTCTCGGAGAAGACCTGACCTCAAGCTCTTCTCGGAGAAGACCTGACCTCAAA
This sequence comes from Musca domestica, assembly GCF_030504385.1. Taxonomy (NCBI): domain Eukaryota; kingdom Metazoa; phylum Arthropoda; class Insecta; order Diptera; family Muscidae; genus Musca; species Musca domestica. The sequence goes on from NW_026712409.1 coordinate 10,710,622, forward strand.
CTCTTCTCGGAGAAGACCCGACCGTTAGCTCTTCTCTTAAAGGACTATCAAGCTCTTCCATGGAGAACCCCTTCAAGTTCTCGGAGAAGACCTTCTATGCAGAAGACCTGACCTTTACTTCAGCTCTTCTATGGAGATGATCTGACCTTTACATCAGCTCTTCTATGGAGAAAATCTGTCCTTTACTTCAGCTCTTCTGTGGAGAAGACCTTAACTTTACTTCAGCTCTTCTATGGAGAAGACCTTAACTTTACTTCAGCTCTTCTATGAGAAGACCTTAACTTTACTTCAGCTCTTCTATGAGAAGACCTTAACTTTACTTCAGTTCTTCTATGAGAAGACCTTAACTTTACTTCAGCTCTTCTATGGAGAAGACCTTACCTTTACTTTTGTTTTCTATGGAGAAGACCTGAGCTTTAGCTCTTCTGTGGAGAAGACCTGAGCTTTAGCTCTTCTGTGGAGAAGACCTGAGCTTTAGTTCTTATGTGGAGAAGACCTGAGCTTCAGCTCTTCAATGGAGAAGACCAGAGCTTCAGCTCTTCTATTGAGACGACCTCGGGCTCGTCTTTGAGAAGACCTCCGATCCGTCTATTAGAAGATCTCATTGCCAGAAGGGCTTGAGCTCTGCTATGAGAAGATCTCATGCCCTTCTGCGAGAGGACCTTGAGCTTTTCTATTAGAAGATCTCTTTGCTTTGTGCGAGAAGATTTCATTGTCTTCTGCGAGAAGATCCCATTGCCTTCTACGAGAAGATCTCATGCCCTTCTGCGAGAAAGTCTCATGACCTTCTGCGTGAAGCTCTCATGGCCATCTGCGAGAGGACCTTGAGCTCTGTTATAGTAGATCTCATTGCCTTTTACGGGAAGATCTCATGACCTTCTGCTAGAAGATTTCATGGCCCTCTCCGAGATCTACAGCGAGAAGATTTCATTGTCTTCTGCGAGAAGATCTCATGGCCATCTGCCAGAGGACCTTGAGCTTTGCTATAAGTAGATCTCATTGCAGTTTACGGAAAGATCTCATGACCTTCTGCGAGAGGCCTCATGGACTTTTGCGAGAAGACTTAATGACCCTCTCCGAGAAGATGTCGTGGCCTTCTGCGAGTAGATCTGATGGCTTTCTGCGAGAAGGCATCACGGCCTTCTGTGAGAAGTCATCTGCTTCTTCTATGAAAAGATATCCGACTTTTCTAGGAGTAAACCACATGTACTACGGTAAGAAGTTCTCGTGTTCTTTTGTGAGAAGTACTCGTTGTCTTCTATGCAAAGACCTCTAGCTCTTCTATGCGAAGTCCTTTAGAGACCTTTAGAAGTTGATCAGGCTTTTTATGAGTGACCTGATGCTCTCTATGAGACGACCCTCAGGCTCTTCTATGAGAAGACTTAAGACTCTTTTAAGATCCGAACTCTGGATCTTACCCTCTTTCCCTTTTATGTTTGTTACACAATATTATTAAATATTTTACTTCCTTAAATTCTGGTACTTCACTAATATATATTTTCTGTGCCTAGATTATTCAACTTTTGAATAAATGTCATAATATGTTGAGATAAATTTTATATCCCTCATGTTGCATCTCTGTTGTGGTTTTTTATTTAATTTTATTTCATATTTTATTCTCAGAATCAAAAGCTTTTCTAGGCACTGAAGTTGGGGTGATTTTCCTTTCCTTTCCTTTCGGTTTTTGTTTTTTGCTTTCAACATTTCAGACATGTCGAGTATTAATGGAATACTTTTCTTGTGTGTTAAAACACAAAAAAAAAAAAAAAAAAAAAAATTGAAAGAGAATGTGGTCCACAAAGGACAATATGTCTGTGGGCTCGTCTGGTTGAATATTTAATACTGGCTGGTGGCCTAAGGATTCATAGACATTCTTTATTCGTTCATTCATTCATGTCGTTTTTTTCATTCTCAAGACGGATAAAGTTTTGTGTTTTTTTGTCGGTTTTAAAATACTGTTTTTTTATAATAATATTGGAAACGAGAAAATAATCAAAAGCAGAATTCAATGTACGTCTAGCATTAAAGCTTTAAAGAGTATAACCTATAAAATAATACATCACACAAAGAAAGAACCCCCCGAACCCGGAAAGGGGTTCTCCTTTTCACGTCTGCAGTACAATATCAAATTTATTTTCCTTTCCCTTTGAGCAAGGAACACAAATCCTTTTTTTTTTCAAAAAAATAAAGGAAGAACAACTCGTAACGAAATTATTACTCCTCAGGCCACTAGACATGACAAGACGAGTACCAGGAAGGGGAAGGATGGTTGCCAGCGGTGTGGTGTGTGCCAACCAGAAATGTTAGAGGAGTTGTTTTTTGCTTTCTTCCTTTTCTCTGTTTTCTAAATTGAATAACAATAAATGTTTACAACATTTATAGACCATAAACTGAATATTGTTTTAAAAAAAGTGAGGCAAAGGAGCTTTCCTGCTCCTTGATGCTTTGCCTGGCTGGCTGGCTGTCTGCTCCTGATTCTTCGCCTTAGAGGTTTGCTTGCACAAACATTTACATGAAAAATAATAATATTTGATTTTCAATAAAAAGGGTTAACAACGGAGTTGGGCCAACAATAAAAACGAAATGTGTTGATAAAGCGTTTTGCTTGGTTAACGATTAAATCCGGTTTTATGAAGATTTTCCTAACAAGCTCTTTGATTGTTGATTGAATATTTTTGTTATCAAATTTTTTTTTCGTAGAACACATTTAAGCAGGTCCGCACAGGGGGCGAAATCACAAAAAAAAGGGAAATTAATTGCAAAAATGAAATTCATGTTTTGGAATAAATATTTTTAATCTATTAAAGAACACTGAATTCGACTTTAGTTCCGAAAATTGTAGAGTTTTACGTTGATTAGTATTATTGATTAGAAAAAAAAATGTATTCAATTTTGGGTCATATTACATATACAGGGTGAGATGAAAAAACTGCAACCAACTTCAGACTGCTGTTATTTCTAAGCCACTCGTCCGACAGCTGTTAAAATTATTACAGGGACAGCTCATTATATTATGTGCAAGCGTACAAAAGCATTTGGCACATTTGAATATTTCTGTCAACTCATGATCTGTTATAAAAACGGTAGAGATCGGACCTTTCCTTCTGATACCTCCCCAAAACAAGTTCGAAGTTTTAAATAACCAAAACTTTTATAAACTCCGAAATAAGCATCAGACTCTCTTTATATTTCACACATCCCATTATTTCCACTAACAAAAGATCTGTGGTAAATATGGGATGTATCGGTCCACTACTTCTGGTACCTTACCCACAAAGGCTGAAAATTTTGAATATCCCTGAAGCTCATAAAAAGCGAAATTAAAATCCGATTTCATTTAGGACTTGGTACATCTCAATATTTCCATCAACACAAGTTTTGTATGAAAGATGGTAGACTTCGGAATTTTTCTTTTGGTACCTCCCCCGCATAGATTTTGAAAAACAAAACGCCCAAAGAAAGCGATATTAGCATCCAACTCTTTTCAAATTTCACACATTCAGTTGAATATGAAAAAATCTATTCAATGTGGGCTGATATTACATACAAGGTGAAATGAGAAAACTGCAACCAAATTTAGACTGCTGCCATTTCTAAGCCACTCGACCTACAGCCTTTAAAATTATTCCAGTGACAGCTCATTCTATTTTTTAGAAGCGTACAAAAGCATTTTGGTGAGAATTTTCCAGAAAAAAGTTATTCGTGATGTAACTCAAGCGTGATAGTGGGATTTCTTTATATTTGGCTGGAAAACCACAAGGGGCTATCGTTAGAGCACTTCAGCATTTAAATGTGAATAAATCTTTTGTGTCTCGCGTACCAATGCTCGTTACCGCGATACTGGTAGCGTAGCCGGACGTCAAGGAAGTGGACGGAAGAAAACACTTATATCAGCAGAAATGGTTCGAAAAGTAAAGAAGCGACTTGATCGAAACCCGCGTCGCAGTGGCTGAAAAATGGCTCGTGAGCTGAACATATCGCAATACTCCATTCGGCAAATATTGAAAAATGAGCTCGGGGTAAAGCCATTGAAATTCCAAAGAGTGCCAGAACTTACACCGCAACCGAAAGAAAATAGACTCAAAAGAGTTAAAGAGTTGCTTCGCTTGGCCGAAATTGTTGAACTGCCGAATTTGGTTTTCTCCGATGAGAAAACATTCCTTGTCCAGTTGGCACGAGAACTCAAGCGCCGGCTATGGTGATGGTGTGGGCCGCCATAACAGCAGATGGTCGCTTTTCGCTCGTATTAATCGAATATCAAATCAGAATAAATGCCGAATATTATTTCGAAAATATTCTGGAGGGTGTATTAAAGCCTTGGCACGAAAACAATATGGACGCAGATCTTGGACATTCCAAAAGGACTCAGCACGCGCAACCCAAGAATGGTTAAAAAATGGGGTTCCTCGCTTCATTTCCAGCGCACAACGGACACCAAAATCTCCGAATACCAATCCGTTGGACTATTGTGTCTGGAGTATTTTGGAAAACAAGGTTGGCACTAAAAAATACCAAAGTGTCGATCACCTTAAGCAAGCCCTTCACCAGGAATGGGCCAAAATACCGCAGCGTGTGACGGCTTCATTGACCTTTTCAAGGCCATTATTCGTGCCAAAGTTGACCAAATCGAAAACATCTAAACTTATTTTAAAATTTGTTGGCATTTCCGACATTTTTGCTTTCATTCAATAACATTAAAAAAAATTTAAAAATCATGGTTTTTGAATTTGGTGCAGGTTTTTATCTCACCCTGTATATGGGAGCTTTAGCTATATCTGAACCGATTTTCTCCAAATATGATGTACTTGAATTCTACCATTTGGACTGATAGTGGCCATTTGGTGCACAATTCATCCGAAGTCGGTTGATGATATAAATGGGATCTATATCTAAATTTGAACCGATTCTCACCAATTTCAATAGGGGGTTTTCCTTGGGCCAAATAAATATTGTTTCGAAAATTTCATCTCAATTGGATAATAAATACGATCTGCAATTTGTTCACAAAAATACATGGACAGACGGACGGCAGACGGCCTGACATGCATAAATCGACGCAGAAAGAGATTCTATGAAGATCCTAAAAATGAACTATGGGCCTATCTCGCTTCCTTCTTTATGTTACAAATATGAACCAAACAAACACAAGAGGTCAAATTTTTGGAAGCTCATAAAACGCATCTCAATATTTCCATAAACACAAGATCTGTTATAAAGATGGTAGAGATCGGATCATTCCATGTGGTGCCTCCCCCACAAAGGGTCAAAGTTTCGAATAACCAAAAGGAACATAAAATTCGAAATAAGCTTCCGTTTATCGTCCTATTTCACAAATCCCATAATTTCTACTAACACAAGATCTGCTGTGAAGATACTGAAGATTGGACCATTTATTGTGGTACATGCCCCACAAAGGGTCAAATACCCATGAAGCTCATGAAACGTGAAACTAAAATCCTATTCAATTTAAACTTGGCATATCTCAAGACCGATTGATACTATTTAACTTGTTTTTTTTTAATCAGTTGCATATTTTTTTAACGTATTGATAAGGTTTTGGTCTGTTTAAAATCGGAGGGCTTAATTGTCAGCCAATTTTTATACATATTTTTATTATTATTCTTTTCTCATGTCTATGTTTCCAGATTAAAAAAGGATATTCAAAGTATAAAATATTTTTGTCTGACTTAATCCAAATTTTGTTATTATACCCTCCACCTTGGAAGGTGGATTCCTCGTAGACCCCATAAAGTATATTTATTCATAATCAGCATAATATTCTAAGTCGATTTAACGATGTCCGTCTGTCTGTTGAAATCACGATACAGCTAACATTATATGACGTAGTGTGTCAAATTTTAGCAGATTAATTTGTATTGCGTCTAGATTTTATATTGCCAATGTTTGTAGCTTTTACCCGCTGAAAAACAAAATACCAAAAAATAGTTTCGTAAACTACTCTGCCTGGATACCATAAAATAGTTCTAGTAGGAAGTACTATTATATAGGGCCTATATATAATAGTGGACTTACCTTCTCAACTTTTTGCAGGTAGAGATTTTAAAAAGTACCTACAATTTGGAAATGCTTTAATGTATAGTCAATACACAATAGTGGATTTATCTTCACAAAATTTACCAGGTAGGGATTTTTTCAACTCAGGACTCAAAATGTCAAGTTAGTCATGACTGCATTTGAAATCTTCGAAATACCGAAAATTAAGAGGCACAGGGGCCTATACCAAACACCTCTGGAGCAATCTTGAAAAGTTTCAGAGCTCTAAATGTCAAGTTGCACTTGATTTGGTTTAAAATTGTGATGAAAAGTTTCAAAATACCGAAAATCGGGTAGTACCGCTATATGGGGGCCTTACCAAAACGTGAACCGATATGTCTCATATTCAATACCAAACATACTAGGAGTAATATAAATGTTTGAGCAACATTTCAGAGCGATATAATGTTTCCCTGAATTAATCTTCGATTTTGGGGATCTCACCCCACTGAGGGCCGTATTAAAAAAACAAAAAAATAAATAAAACATTTTTTTCTTTATTGAGGAATTAGTCTGTGTAACCTAGAAAAAAGGCAGAAAATTTCTATTGTATGGATTGTGGTATTTAAAAACAAAACTTTTCGAATTTCATATAAATAGAATAAGAAAACAGATCTCTAAGAATAAAAAAATCTTTTTTTTCCAAGTTAAAAACAATATTTTTAATTAAGGCAATGAATATAAATTGCAAAGCACTCATAGAATGTATATTCGACAGAAAATGAAAACTAAGCACAAATAAAACAAAACCTGGAAAAAAACGTTACCAAGAAAACTGCATATAAATAAATAAACCAACAAAATAAAAAAGAAAAAAAGAAAAAGAAAAAGAAAAACAATAACCCAACTAAACAAACTAACACCCATAAACAACAACCACTTTGTAATTCATAATGGACTTCTGATAGTATTTCATTGTCCGACAAAAGAGTTATGGTGTGCAGCAAAAATGTTACGGTATTTATTGGTTTAAAAGCACCAGCAACAGCATCTAAAACAACAACAACTATTAAAACAAGCTAGCAAATAAACAAGCAAACAAACAAACAAACAGCAGCAGCAGTATCAATATTTTACAAGTAATTGAGTTCACTCGACTACCCTCGGATTGTTAGACAGAGGAAAAACTGACCATAACAAATAGAAGAAATGCTAGAATAAACAATGAAAAAGGAACAGCATTTATTCTCTGCAGTGATGTTGGGAAAGAAGGAAAAGGAAACAACAATAACAAAACATGACAATTGACAACGAGGCAATAATTAAACAACAATCGGTCAGATACATTAAGGCTTGCAAGGACTAAAGTTTTTTTTTTTAATTTGTTGTTGGTGTTTTTGACGTTCGTCAAGACATTTCATAAGTGTTTCTATTTTTAATTTCAATGACAAGGCAATAATTTGCAGCTAATTTGCAACGGATTTTTAGTGTCTTGATAAAAAATAGAATAAAACAAATACCAAGGACTTTTCGATTATAAATTGTGGATTTGGAAAAAAAACGGTTTTTAGAAGTTTCCAATAGTTACTCGTGTGTTTTTTCAAAGGGACATTTCCAAGGGGAATTTCACATATTTTTAAAAAAATATTTCTCTTGTATTTAAAGCGAATATTAAATAAAAATATTATTCAAACCGTAAAATAAAAAAAAAGATATTCAAAAATCTTAAATTTTTATATCCTCAGCTATTTTATGGAGGTTATATCAAGTTTATCATTCCGCCTGTAACACCTCGAAATGTACAAAGCATATATATTCTTGAAATATTTTTCACGATTTTATCGAGGAAATTGTTGTCTAAAACATCGACGGTTTTTGTACCAGAGGTCTTTGTGGGAATATTTTTAGGGAAATCCCCGATGTTGTTCAGTTAATAAGAAATTTAATAAAAAACAACTCAATTATCCAGACAATCCTTGTAAAACTAAATTTTTGAAAAATCCAACAGTGTCCAGGATGTCCTTGTCAAAATATTTGGAAAAACCTACAATTTTGTGGCGGAAGCCCGTGCAAAACCTTTTCTTTAAAAAAAAATATTTTAAACAATTTAAAATTGTCAGTCGAATTTACCGACAGATGTATACCCTCAGCCAAAGTTTGATTATTAAAATATATTTAGACCTCTGTTATGATTATTCAAATTGTTGACCCTCTATGGAGTAGGTTCCGAAGGAATGGTCCAATATTATCCATTTCGTATCGGACCTAAATAACAATGATATAAATATTGCGACGTGCCAGGTTTGGACTATAAAGCGACTACTTCCTTCACTTTATATGTGATATGTGATTTTTAGAAATTTTTAAAATGTGAGGAACCAGATATAGTCGAACGAAGTATTAAATTTCAAATTTTATCTAATACAGATAAAAATATTCAAAAATTTGAAGACAATCAGACACAAAATATTTTATAAGCGTTATAATTTTTCAAAAATTTGACCCTTTGTGAGGGAGGTACTTGATGGAGTGGACCGATATTGTCCATTTTCGCACCTGACCTAGCAAATATTAGGACTTGCAAAGTTGGAGCAAAATCGTATTATCGTTTCTATTTCTGTGCAGAAAAATATATATATATACATTTTTTTTGAAAATGTCGAGGAGGAGGTACCAGAAGAATTGGACCGATATTGCCAATCTCCCAACTCGATCTAAGCTTGATAATAACATCACGATGTATCAAGTTTGGACCAAATAATCCCTTTGATATTTATCGTGCGCACCATCCACCCAAACAGACGGGCGGACGGTCGGACGGACATCATTAGATCGATTCCAAATGTCCTGAAATGGATTTGGTCCAAAGAGACTAACACAGTTTTTTCGACTAGGGACGTTTTGACCGTATCAGATGATATACAGGGTGAGATGAAAAAACTGCAACCAACTTCAGACTGCTGTCATTTCTAAGCCAACCGTCCGACAGCTGTTAAAACTTTTCCAGTTGCAGTTCATTGTATTGTTTACAAGCGCACAAAAGCATCTTGGTGAGAATTTTCCAGAAAAAAAGTTATTCGTGGTGGACATCAAGCGTGGTAGTGGGATTTCTACTCATTTGGCTGGAAAACCAAAAGTGACCATCATTAGAGCTTTCCAGATTTTAAATGTGAATAAATCTTTTGTGTCTCGAACCATCGCTCGTTACCGTAATAGTCGTAGCATAGAGTAGCCCAACGTGAAGGAAGTGGACGGAAGAAAACAGCAACATCAGCAGAAATGGTTTGAAAAGTAAAGAAGCGACTTGATCGAAAATCGCGTCGCAGTGACCGAAAAATGGCTCGTGAGCTGAACATATCACAATATTTTATTCGGCAAATATTGAAAAATGAGCTCGGGGTAAAGCCATTGAAATTCCAAAACGAGCAAGAACTTACACCGCAACAGAAAGAAAATAGACTCAAAAGAGCTAAAGAGTTGCTTCACTTGGTCAAAGTGGAGAACTACCGAATTTGGTTTTCTCCGATGAGAAAACATTCGTCCGTGTCCAGCAGTTTGTAAACAAAGAACATGGTCATGTTTACTTGCCAAAAAGATCGGCTGAAAATGTGCACCTTCGGTTGGCCACCAGAACTCAAGCCTCAAGCCGGCTATGGTGATGGTGTGGGCCGCCATAACAGCCGATGGTGGCTCTCCACTCGTATTAATCGACCGTGGCATCAGAATAAATGCCGAATATTATCGCGAAAATAATCTGGAGGGAGTATTAAAGCCTTGGGCACGCAAACATTTTGGCAGCAGACCTTGGACATTCCAACCGGACTCAGCACCATCGCACTCAGCACGCGCCACCCAAGAATGGTTACAAAATGAGGTTCCTCGCTTCATTTTCAGCGTAAAATGGCCACCGAAGTCTCTGGATACCAATCCGTTGGACTATTGTGTCTGGAGTATTTTGGAAAGCAAGGTTGGCACTAAAAAATACCAAAGTGTCGATCACCTCAATCAAGCGCTTCGCCGGGAATGGACCGAAATACCGCAGAGCAACATTCGGCAGCGTGTTACACGAACAAATCTATACATATTCTAAAATTTGATGCTATTTCCGACAATTTTTGCTTTCATTCAATAAAATTAAAAAAAAGGACAAAATTATGGCGTTTGACATTGTTGCTGTTTTTTGTATCTCACCCTGTATACCCTCTCTAGCCATATGGCTGAGGGTATAAAAATACGATTTGTATTCAAGATGTCCTTGTAAGAAGGTCATAAAAAATCGATGATTTTTGTAAACGTTTTATAAACGAATTTTCTACAGGAAATCATTGTAAAATAATTTTTAAGAAATTACAGATTTTGATCATGAAGTCCTTGCAAAAATATGCTAGAAAAAATCAGCGACTTTTTAAAAGGAATTTATGTACTTTTTAATCACAATTTATCCAGGAGGTTTTTATAAAATGTTCTTCAAATATCTAGGAAGATCCCGTACAAATATTTTTAATGACGCAATGCAAAACATGTTTTTAGATATCTGCGTTTTCTGCTTTTAAAAATCTACTACACTTTTTCAGGAAGTCCTTGTGAAAAAATTCTGACAAATCCACGATTTTCACCATCCACGATTCCTATTTTCTGATGTATCATAATCACACTATTTAATCTATATTTGGTGGCTAGTTAACAGATTTATGATTGTTTATGATTTTGTTTACGAATATTAAAACTATATAAAAATTATGTTTCAAATTTACAAAAAAAAAAAAAAAAAAAAAAAAAAAAAAAACGGGATATATGGCAAAAAAATAAAGCAAAAGTATGTAATGTAAAAAAAAATGTTCTTAGATACCATTTCAATATTTACCTAACACTTTTTTTCCAAACTCTTTCTCAAACCATGACCCAAACTTTCTCTGAAAAAACTTCCTGGAATTCATTATTCAAATAGAATACGCAAATATGCTAATTCTCAGCTATTTTAAAGTGTTTTTTGTTTGCCTTTGAGATATGATTAACTTTTATCTCGACTTTTTAAATGACATTAAGGGGAAAATAATTATAAAATTCTTGGAATTATTTGCTACAACGCTACGCTCATCCCTACAATGAACTCAACTTTTTCTATGAATTTGAAAACTCTTTGCCTTTGTTATACGTATTCTTTCCTACCTCCGCAAATGACACATTTTCATTGAGATTTTTGCAATCACCCCAGTTGCAAGGGTCATTAGAACTTTGTTGATGGGTTTGTTAAACTTTCAAGGGTGATTGCCCTGATTGTGAAATTTTTGTTAGCTATTAAATAGAGTTTTTGATGTATTCTCTTTAAATATTTGTGTTGGTTGTGTACATTTTTTTGGCAATTTAAGCTAGTTTTTCTTTCAATAACTACATTAAAAACCCAGTAGATTATGGAAGTTTGGCTAAAATTAAAAGGCATGAGTATCGGCGTTTTGAAAGTTATTATGGCACAGTAATGGAATGGCTAGTTTGCCATCTCCCTTATTGTTTTGAATTTTTCGACTAAGGTTTATCCTACATAACATCACGATATGAAGGGTGGCGTCAAAGATGAAAACAATTGTCATCAAATGTCATTAGGAGCTACCAAAGAAAGGATAACTCTTCATCTGGTGTTCAAAGTCAAACGCCATAATTTTTATATTTTTTTAATTAAATTGAACAAAAGCAAAATATGTCGGAAATAGCATCAATTTTTGTAATCAGTTTAGATTTGTTCGAATTGGTCACCTTTGGCACAAATTACTACCTTCAAACGGCCAATGAAACCGTCACACGTTGCTCGAATGTTGCTCTGGGGCATTTTGACCACATTGATATTTTTTAGTGCCAACCTTGCTTTCCAAAATACTCCAGACACAATAGTCCAACGGATTGGTATCATGATATTTTGGTCGCCGTTGTGCGCTGGAAATGAAGCGAGGAACCTCATTTTGTAACCATTCTTGGGTAGCGTGTGCTGATTGCGTGGCCCTGAGTCCTGTTGAAATGTCCAAGGTCTGCGGCCAAAAGACTTCAATACACCCTCCAGAATATTTTCGCAATAAAATTCGGCATTTATTCTGTTGCCACGGTCGATTAATACTAGTGGAGAGCGACCATCGGCTGTTATGGCGGCCCACACCATCACCATGGCCGACGCTTGAGTTCTGGAGGCCAACCGAATGTGCCTATTTTCATCTGACCTCGTTGGCAAGTAAACACCATAATTTTGTTTGTTCACAAACTGCTGGACAACGAATGTTTTCTCATTGGAGATAACCAAACTCGGCAGTTCACCACTTTCGGCCAAGCGAAGCATCTCTTTAGCTTTTTTGAGTCTATTTTTTTCTGTTGCGCTGTAAGTTCTTGCACCTTTTGGAATTTGAATTTCCCGAGTTCATTTTTCGATATTTGCCCATGCGTTTGTATGTCTGGCAAGTGCGCACGATAACTCTTGAAGCGAGTATCAGATTTTCTTCAAGCTTCGTACATCGTAATATTGTTATCAACTTAGATCGGAGATGAGCAATATCGGCTCAATCCTTTTGGTAACTCCCCCACTCAAAGTCAATTTTTCACAGAAATTTATTGACCTTATAGAACAATAAAGGATTATACAAGTTTGTGCAAAGTTTTTTTCCTTTTGGCAAATCCTAATATTTCTATCAGTGCTTAATCAGGCCCGAAAATAGAAAATATCGATCCACTCCATCAAGTACCTCCCCCACAAAGGCCCAAAATTTTGAATAACTATAACTCTTTTAAATGTGAAATAAGAATCCGATTGTCTTCAAATTCACGTTTATTAAACCAAGTTCTGATGTGAAGATGGGTCAAAATTTTGGCCCATTCAGATTTCAAATTTGGCACATTTCGATATTTCTATCAACATAAGATCTGTTTTAAAGTTAATGGAGATCGGACCATTCCTTCTGGTACCTCCCCCACAAAGGCTTAAAATTTGAATATCCAAAACGATTATATCAACATCCGGTCCCCTTCATATTTCACACGCCTCATTATTTCTACTAACTCAGGATCTGCTGTGAAGATAGGCTATACCAGTCCATTCCTTCTGGTACCTCCCCCACAAAGGTAACTGCTGCCTCCCCCACAAAATTTTGAGTATCCATTAAGCTCATAAAATTCGAAATAAACATCCCATTCCATTCAGACTCGGTACATCTAAATATCTCCGTCAACACAACATCTGATGGTAGAGACAGGACCAGTTCTTTTGGTAAGAAGCGAAAGAATTACCCAACTCTCTTCAAATTTTACACATACAAACATTTTTGCTATCACAAGATCTGTTGTGGAGATCATATATAGCTGCGAACCCCTTCTGGTGCATCACCCACAAAGGGTCACAATTTTCAATGCTTTTATCTGTCATAACTTACTAAACAAGTCAATGAATCTTTACAACTTGTCATATCTAAATATTTATCTGAAATTAATATGGAAGATATGCTTACCCATAAAATCGGATATAAATGTTCGATTTACGAAGTATGAAGATGGAATACTTCTGTCGACTATACCTTGTAACGCAAATTTTAACATTTTCTAAAAATTATCACATATCTCATATAAAGTGAAGAAAATAGTCAATATAGTTCAAACCTTCCATAGAGGGTCAATAATTCAAATAAAGCAACGGCGTTATCTTGTCTTTTTTACGGGAGATAAGCACCATGCCGAATTACGTTTCAATTGTCATATATTGAAGCCCTCTGGGGTGCTTATGTTAATTCTTAAGATCATTTGAAAACTTATACTCATGTGTATATATTGATATATCTCCAAGTTCCGACTATATGAGTCTACGATATCAGTATCAACGCAAAGTTAAGATGTAGAACTTTTAGCTAGAATTATATCTTTCAAGTTTAGAATTGAGTACACCAGTTCCTAAACGTATGAGTGATTTTATAAATTTCGTATATTTCATATCGCTCATACGCAGAGTTGTCATATAAACGACCGGAGTCCATGGAACTAGACAATAAACTATTTAGTTCTATCGAATTAGATTGGTGAAACAATACAAACAAGTAAAAAAGTCCTAAGTCCGGCCGGGTTGAACTTTGAATACCATCCACCAATTGGAACGAATTTGGAAATTTAGAAAAGAAAAATAAAATCCTTTAAAAATTCTCTTAAAATCTTAAAAAAAAATACCGAATATAGCTTTTGTAGTGGGGTCTATACGAAGACATGGACCTGCATAGATAACATTTGTCATAGGCCATTACAATATTCAAATACGAAACTTGAACCAGTAAAGAAAGTCTTAAAGTTGCGCTGGGCGGACTTTATGATATCCTACACCACTATGCTAATAGTGGAGCTCCACATAACAATTAAAAGATTTCATGGGAGTATCTTTTAAATTCGAACTTGTATTGCCCATTTGGTGCACAATTAACTTGAAATCGGATAAAGATAAATATATGGGAGCTATATCCAAATCTGAACCGATCTCGATAAAACTTGACAAAGATATTTCTGAGCTGTATTTGATATATGTCCCTGAATATCGTTGTTACGGAGTGCATATCACGGCTGTGGGTAACAAATATAACAAATCGGATGAACAATATATATGGGACGTATAGCTATATCTGAACCGATCTCGATAAAATTTAGCAAAGGTATTTCTGAACTGTATTTGATATATTTCCCCAAATATTGTTGTTACAAAGTACATATTACGGCTGCGGAGTACAAAAATAACAAATCGGATGAACAATATATATGGGAGCACTAGCTATATCTGAATCGATCTTCACCAAATTTGACATACTAGCTTCTACACTATATTCGTGCCAAATTCCATCCCATTGGTCTAATATTACACGTTTGGTGCACAATAAAAGGCAAATCGGACGAAGTTATACTTGGGAGCTATATCCAAATCTGAACCGATCTCGATAAAATTTAGTAAATGTATTTCTGAGCTGTATTTGATATATTTCCCCAAATATTGTTGTTACAGAGTGCATATTACGGCTGCGGAGGACAAAAATAACAAATCGAATGAACAATGGAAGCTCTAGCTATATCTGAACCGATTTCGATCAAATTTGACATACTTATTTGCAGGCCTAATTTGGTTGTATGTGCAAAATTCCATACTATTTGGGCTGATATTACACGTTTGGTGCAAAATAAAAGGCAAATCGGACGAAGATATATATGGGAGCTATATCTAAATTTTGACCGATTATCTCTAATTTCAATAGGGTTCGTCCTTGGGCCAAACAAATGATTTGTGCAAAATTTAATCTGGATCGGGTAATAAATGCGAACTGTACTTTGTTTACAAAAATACATGGACAGACGGACGAACATGCATAAATCGACTCAGAATGTGATTCTATGCAGATCATCAAAAGGAACTATGGGTCTATCTCGTTTCCTTTTGCCTGTTACAAACAAATGCACAAAGACATAATACCCTGACCACCTTGTGGTGTAGGGTATAAAAAGCGCTGAGTTCGGCCGGGTTGAACTTTGCATATCATCCTCCAATTGCAACGAATTTGGAAATTTAGAAAAAAAATCCGTTAAAAATTTTCTTAAAATCTTAGAAATACCGAATATAGCCTTTATACTGTCTATAAGAAGAAGTGGACCTACATAGAAAACTTTTGTCATAGAACATTACAATATTCAAATACGAAACTTAAAAAAATTCCGTGAATAATGTAGCGAATATCGAGAGGTACTGTCATATGGGGGCCATAGAAAGACGTAGACCTGCGCAGACAATTTTCTGTCAGCCGATATAACGCTATACGGTATCGTGGACCTATATAGACAATTCTCTGCCAGAGGGTAAAGTGCCTAGAAGGAACTTTTAGTGTAGATTTTCAGACAATTTCATCAATACTTTGTATGGTGGAGGACATAAAAAAGAAAAAAAATTGAACCCAAAAAAATTTTGGTCAATTTACCCACTAAGTATTATACCGTGTCCATTCACCTGCCTCCTCCTAAACTCTAACCTCAAGCAAAATTATGCTTCGTTAGGTCTATAACTGTGACCTACAGAGCAACTGGGAATTGGTCCATTTCATCGTTTAAATATTTTGCGATCATCTCCATCATCTTCTATCTTGACCTAATCCTAATTTCATTCCGAATTTCGTGAGGATCCGATGGACATCCGACACATATTGTTGTGGGGTGTCTCATATTATCATATAAACCTATTCTTATTATTTCAACTCTGAACTCATCGTATATCTCCAGTTTATAATTGTACTTTTTCCCCAAAAATATTTATTTTTTTCCGATCATATAAAATAAATTAATATCGGCTCTTCACTTGGTCTATTCTCTTTAAATTAAATTATTTTATTACAATTTAATATTCCAAATTATTGTGACATTTTATTATTCTCCGGATTACAACGTTTGCTGCCAACAGTAAATAAATATTTCATGGCATTTACACCGAAACAATATTCCCAATCCTCTCTCATACACGCACACACAATTACACACATCAAATAATTGAATATTTCTCATAGTGTCAAGGTTCGATAATTACCTCTTTGTTTGGATGGATGGCAGCAGGAAAGGATATATATACACACACACGCACGCACACGTATGTGTGTGTAAATGTTCCACAATAATTATTTACATTTTTATATACAAGCGAGTTCGTAGAAAAAAAATTGACATGGAAACTGTGGTTGTGGTTGCCGGGCGAAAGAGGGGTAGGCGTGTGTTGCCATTGTTGCTGTTGGTGATGGCATCCGTAATAATGATGTTGGCTTTAATTTTTATCACAAAAATATACGACAATTGGTATTTTTGCTTTTCTATAAATTCATTTGTACACATACACACACGAAGTATTCGTTTCAGATCACTTTGCCATGACAGAAACAACAACAACGCACACATTTTATGCTGCTGGGCTGAATGATTTATTTACATTTATTCTTATCGGCTGAACCGGATGTTGTTATACATTTGACTTAAATATGTAGTGGTAGTTGTGATGGTGGTGGCGGTAGTGGTGCTTGTAGTGTTATTATTGTTGTTGTTGCTGGTGGTGGTATTGTTTTGACTTTTATATCCGCCACCAACAATAATTGTTCGGGATGATTACCCACTTGATGCTGTTCAAGTTGATGGTGCGCCGGCGTATGCGGATGCTGTTGGTGTGACTGTTGCTGATGAAGATGTGGCAGGATTTGGGTCAGAGGCAATTCTGTTGCTGGCGGGAAATAATTGAAATTTATTACTTTTGATTCACTCGATTCGTGGTCGGTGGCTGTGGCATTTTGATGAAGAAGTTTGACCGATTTATTGCCACCATTTAGCCAATGGTTGTTTTTACATTTCTCCTGCACTTGCAAACAATTATGGCACGAGTCGCGAGCGATGGCCTCCTCATTTGCATTGATTTCGTGTGGCGGCATGGCTTTTGAACATTTTCTCACACATTTAAAATAAATTAACATAAATGTCACATTGATTGTGTGATTAATTCTTTCATTGATGGCCCGGGCAAATTTCTGTAAACTCCACCACTGTGGCACGCTCATGTATAAACACATTTCTTTTCTTTCCCACTTTTTTCCGCTTCACAATGATAGACAAGCCAACGTTTATTTTCTCGTTTCTGCTTTTTCCGCACAATTCGTCTGTATGTGTCAGTGTGTTTGTGTGTAATGACGAAATATCCACTATAATTTTTCTATGTCAAGTTCAAGGTTTCTTTACGTTGGGTAGGTAAAGCAGACTTCCGAGAAGAACGCAACAAAAAATGTACACACACACACCCAAACGTTAAACAACAATTTCAACGTATTTCTGTTTTTCTCCCGAATGGTATAATATACGACAACTTGATTGTAGACTTCAATGCGATAGAAGCGGATACATCTCGTTTGTCAGAGTTTCAAAATTGTACTGAAGTCAATTGCCGCTGTGTAGCCATTAATATTTGTAAATAAGGCTTGTTGCTGAGGATATGCGGATAGTTCTCTTATAAATTTTCTCTTTGGGAAAGGAAACAATTTTGCTACACTAAATGGGAATTGTTGTGGAGTGCCGCTCAAAAAAGTCTTATACAGAATAAAATTTCAATTTCAATCTCTTTGACATAACATACATCTGCTCCTCACTCTTGGCTGTGGCTGCGATAGTCCCACCATTACAAAAAACCCGTTTTAATTTGTTTCAGTTGTGTCCAAATCTCTTTAACTATCTTCCTTTACTCTGAAACATATAGAAAATCAAATGTTGTTACTCTTTTTCATCTCTTGTACTCTTATTTTGCAAACATTTTTATTTTCTCTTTGATGTGCTCTGTTATTCTCTTTCTGTCATTCTATTTCTCTTTGCTTACTGACAAAACTGTTATACCGAAGCATTTCAATATAAATTGGTATGGTATGCGTATATGTTATGGTATATTGGTCATACGCTCCATAGAACGTGTTATTTACAGACAACGTGCTTTCGATTGAAGTGGAATGGATATGGAATTAAACTTAATATTTTATTTTTTTTTTTATTTTCTATTATGTTCTATGCAAACTATGTAAAATAAATTCTCAACAAGGTTTCTGTGGACGTCATTGTACCCTTAGTTGCATGGCTATAGAAGATATAAAACATCTGATACCGCCAATACTTGTCTTATCGAATCAACAGTTTTGA
Organism: Musca domestica; assembly: GCF_030504385.1. Classification (NCBI taxonomy): domain Eukaryota; kingdom Metazoa; phylum Arthropoda; class Insecta; order Diptera; family Muscidae; genus Musca; species Musca domestica. The sequence goes on from NW_026712409.1 coordinate 10,729,309, forward strand.
TTTGATGGTTGAAATCTATTCAAGACATTTGGTGTCGATCTCTATATGTTCTTCCTTCTGTCCTATCTCTATCCGTCTTGCTGGTTGTTGCTCACAATAATCTTTATGGGCAGTTCATTTACATTGTAACATTTTTACTAGACATAAATTGCGTTCGGAGATGGGCAGATGGGCCTTCTGGTATCTTCCAAAATAATTTAAATTTAATAATAAGCGATAATTGTACTCGATGTTACTTAAACTTGGCATATGTTTCGATAAAGCATCGAGTGTGAAATTGGCAATATGGGTGCCTCTACCTTACACATAAAAGGCCCATCCCTTCTGGGATGAGCGTTTATTTAGCTAAATATTTCTGATTGGAGATATCAAGTTGAAATGGAATTTATCGGCCCAGTCCTTCTAGTAGCTCCCCTACAAAAGGTTAAATGTGCGTCGTATAAATCAGGCACGTCGTAATATTTATATTAGATTTATGTCTTCCATTTAGGGATCTATAATATCTGCTCCCACATATCTGCTCCCACATATCTGCTCCCACAGATATCAGGCCTTTTTAATTTCTTTTATATTTTAATAATTTGCAAGAGGTCCTATTAACTCAGATTTCATCTGGACCCACTGGAAAAACCGAAGGTCTTCATGAGATCTTGTGTAGATATAACCTCACTCTTAATTATTCCCGCATTGCTCAAATTCTACCAATTTTAAAATTGTTTGGGTGTATATCATTCGTAACCCGATTATAATGTATAAATGATCCAAAGGATCATAAACCTAATTATTTCAGCCGCCATTCTCAGAATGAACTTAATTTTGGAAATTCTGAAAGTGTTCTACAGTGCAAAGTGTTCCACAGCAGGGCCATTCCAATAAAAAATCAAATGGTTGCTACAACCCTTATCAAGTGGATGACTATGGAATAAAAAATCACTTTTTCCGTCACAGAATAATAATTTTGCTAACTCATATGCCTCATCGATACCTTCAAATAATTTACTTCCCCTATTTCCATATGCAACATGCCGAATCACAACTAACTTACATAATTTGTATAACTGAGCTTCTCTTCCATAAATTATACAAATAAATAGCCTTTCAACAACAGAAGCAGCAGCAGCACAAAAACTATTCACAACTAACTTTCATCGGCAAATAAACTCGAAAAACCTCCTGTGTCATTTACTTAGAAGTCGCCCCTCCCCCCCCCTCTACACGGTTGGTGGCAATAAGTTTCAATTAATTTTCTCACTAAAACTTAATCCACTAAATTGAAAAACTTATAATTTATACAAAGTTTCGGCGATGGTATTTGCATTGCTAATGGCGGGATATGAATGCCTTTGCGGGCGGTCGGTAGCGACAGACGGCGACAATAATGAATGAGATTGCATTAAAAGTAGCCATAAATATTTACATATGTAGTTAGTTACTAATCCACAGCCAGAGAAAACCACAATAAGCACACATACACAGAAACTCACACGCACGCACACACTCGCAAAGTAATGTGCAAATACTTATAAATTGTATCGGACTTAAGACCGACTGTTATTAATAAATTATTAATTAGTTTTGGTAAACCACAATGGCGAAGCTAAATTGAACACGGCCCATAAATTTGTGGAGAGAGGGACAATGACAAATGGTAGGGGTTGGGAAGTGATGTAGTGAAGATTAACTTAAGGGGATTTACTACAATGGTCGTAAAGGAACACAGCATGGTATTGCGTATTAAGAAGCCATACTACTGGAAATAGCTACACGCTACACCGCCACGAATGTGATGAAGTTGGGAAAAAGTTGCTCGATTGAGAATTTCAGAAAAAATCCATTGTTATTTAGATTTTAGACAAATATTTTAAAAATGGGTTTGCATCTGCATACAATACGGTAGGCATACGGCTGCAGAGGGTATCTACCATGTGATACGGCCGAAAACGTGCCTCATCAAAATAATTTAGACCGTAGGTCTCTTTGGACCAAAGCTGTTTCGGTACATTTGAAATCGATGTGGTTGTGTCATCCGACTGCCTGTCTGGCGATTGACTGGTACTCACCATAACTCTCTAAGGGATTATCCTATTTGGTCTAATCTTGGTATATGGTTATTTTATTATCAAACTTAGATCGGGTTCGGAGATGGGCAATATCGGTCCATTTCTTCTGGTACCTCCCAAACAAAAGGTCGAAATTTTCAAAAAAAAAAAAAAAATAAAATAAAATAAATAAATAAATAAATAAATAACTAAAAAGTAAAGAAATAAAAAAAAATACTGCAGAGATAGAGAAAGAATAATCCGATTTTGCTTCAACTTAGCGAAACCTAATATTTACATTAGTAGACAATATCGGCCCACTCCATCAATTACCATCCCCACAAAAAGTAAACATTTTGAATAATTATAACTTTTATAAAATGTAATGTAAGGATCTTATTGCCTTTAAATTTTACACATCACAATATTTTTATTATCACAAGATCTGGGGTGAAGATGGAATACATCGGTTCACTCCATCTGGCACCTCCCCCACAAAGGGTCACAATTTCATGAAGATCATAAAATCAACATACGATTTCATTTCGAACTTGGCACATCTCAAAATTTCTATCCACACAAGGTATGTTATAAAGAAGGTAGAGATCGGACCATTCCTTTTGGTACAGTCCCCACAAAGAGTCAAAGTTTTGAACATCCACGAAGCTCATAAAATTGGAAATTAACATCCCCTATCATTTAGATTTGGTACATCACAATTTTCCTATCAGCACAAGATATGTTATAAAGATGGCAATATTTCTTCTACTACCACCCCCCAAAAGGGGTCTAAATTAAAAAAAAAAAATCGCTCACAGAGAGCGATATAAGCATCCAACTCTCTTCAATTTTCACACACATACAAGCATATTTACTTACACAAGACCTGTTGTGTAGATTATATGTATCTGTGAACCCTTTCTGGTCCCTCAACCACAAGAAAAGGTAAAATTATCAAAAAAAAAAAAAAAAAAAAAAATAATAATAATAATAATAATAATAATAATAATAATAATAATTACGGCGCAGAAAGATCCTCAGTGCTAGGTCAGGTGCTAATGTGGACAATATCGGTCCACTCTATCAAGTACCTTCCCCGAAAAGGGCCAACATTTGGAAAAAAAAAATAAAATGTGATGTAAGAGTTTGATTGACTTTGAATTACACTGATCTCATTATTTTTACTAAGAAAAGATCTGGTAAGGAGATGGAATATATCGGCCCCACCTTCTGGTACCTCCCCAACAAAAGGGTCAACATTTTGAATATATATGAAGCTTATATATATATGAAGCTCATAGAAGGCAAAATTAATATCAGATTCCATAGAGACTTGGTACATCTCAATATTTCCATCAACACAAGATCTGTTATAAAGATAGTAGATATCAGGACATTTCTTCTACCTCCCCCACAAAGGGTCAACATTTTGAATAACCAAAAGAATTATAAAATCCGAAATAAACATCCGGTTCTCTTCATATTTCACACATCCCATTATATCTACTAACACAAGATCTGTTGTGAAGATGGTAGAAAAAGGGTCCACTCCTTCTGGTGCCTCTCCCACAAAGGTTCAAAATTTTAAATGTCCATGAAGCTCGTAAATGGCGAAATTAACATCCTAGTACTTCTCAATATGTCCATCAACAAAAGGTCTGTTATAAAGATGGTGGAGATCGGACCATTTCTTCTGGTACCTCCCACACCTCCCTTCTATTGTCCATAGAAGACCGGGAGGTCTTCTATTGTCCATAGAAGACCAGGAGGTCTTATATTGTCCATAGAAGACCGGGAGGTCTTCTATTGTCCATAGAAGACCGGGAGGTCTTCTATTGTCCATAGAAGACCAGGAGCTCTTATATTGTCCATAGAAGACCGGGAGGTCTTCTATTGCCCACAGAAGATCGGGAGGTCTGGAGGTCCATTGCTAGAGGCTTTTCCATTGTCCAATGGTGGAGACTCGAGGCTCCTCTAGAAGAGCTTTTCTATGGACAATAGAAGACCCCTGGTCTTCTATGGACAAAGAAGACTTGGAGGTCTTCTATGGACAACGAAGTCCTGAAGGTCTTCTATGGACAAAGAAGAACTCCTGGTCTTAAATGGATTTGTGATAAAAACTAAGTAGACCTTTGAATGTCCTTTTCGCATGTGTAACAGGCTCTTAGTCATTTTCAATAGAATGTCCTTCAATATTTCTAAATTAAATGTCTCCTGCCCTTTGTTTTTTTCCTTCGATTCATTGGAATTTCAAAAATAGCCCAACCTAGAAACAAACGTAAAAAAGTACAATTCCCCCAAGAATTAATTTATTTGTCGGACACGAAGAAAACCGAATCAATACATTCCACCTACCTCTTTGGGCATTGGGTCTTAGCTAATTTAATTGGATTATAAGAATTTTTTGGCCTTGGCCTTTGCGTCATTACAGCCAAGGACAAATGTCTAATTGTCTCCGTGATTCATTCATTAGCATGCAAAGGACTATTTTATCACCTTAAATCTCAACTGACTTTGGCGACTAGGCTGGGCATTATTTGGAATACTAGACGGAATAATAATGAGTCGCATGACGATATGACCAATTAAAATGGATTATAATTGCAATAACAACAAACATTGATGCCATCATCATGCCTATTAAACTGTAGAAGTAGTGACAAGCACCATTTCAAATGCTTAACAGTTTATTGATCCTTCAAATAGAACACAAACAACAACAACAACGACGACGTTTTGAAATTCTCTATTGTCAGCTTAATGTTTTTAATGAGCTTTTTGGCACAAAACCGGCAAAGCAATCAATTGTCTACTGCATTATGTCCTCCATTTGGCTGATTGTTTACAATTTTCAATGCTGGCTCTATAATGAGCCAGTGGCTTTGTTTTCGCTTCGCAGCCCAAAGCTTCAATGACGTTTAAGTTATTTAAGCTTTAGTGCTAAAAAGCGATTAAATACTTGTTAAATATGTTAGTGCTTTTGTTAATTGAATCTGGAAACCTTCGTCACACCCCTCTCTCATCACTCTCTCTCTCTCTATGGAGATGGAGAGGATGGAGAGATATATCCTCCTAATATCAACTGTTGTTTTTAGTCATTTTTTATGTCTCGTTTGTTTGTATTTTTCCCAAATTTTATGGATCCCATCTTTAAGGGATTCAAGGTGGTAGCTCCATAAAAATTGATCACCATAAACCGATAAGTGAAGGATAATTTTCAATTAAGAGTTTTTTTTCTTCGTCTTTTTGTTTTTCCCGCTTCAAAACAAAAACAGTTTTCATGGGTTTCCAGTTTTATAGGTAGCGAGCATTAAATGAACATTATGTCCAAAAACTTTATCCTTTCATGGAATGATAAAAATAACAACAACAACAATAATAACATATTGTTGCCTTCTTTGTGTGAAAAGCAGATTAAAGTTTGTTACGGGGCGATTACTTTTATTGGTAGTTCGTTGAAAGAAACACAACAAATCTCAAAATTAAATTGAAGATTTTCAGGTATTTATTGGGGAAAATTGAAATCAAAATCTATTTTAAAATTAATAGATATTAAGTTGAATGTAATCACGTCATGGGGTATTGCGGGAAATATTTCAGAAATATTTGGCATATCCATAAATGCTTTAATGGGAAAGGTTGAGGCTAAATTTTTGAAAATAAGTTACGTGTAACCTATAGAGATCTCTTCTATATGAAGAATACCTCTCGCTTACTAGTTTCGCATGTTATGACACATACAAGTATTGAAAATGGTGACCCTCAATGGGTAAGGTACCAGAAGAGGTTCGCAGTATTTATCATCTTCACAAAAGATCTTGAGTTTGCAAAAATGTTTGTGTGTGTGTGAAATTTTAAGAGAGTTGGATGCTTGTTTCGACCTCTTTGAGCGTTTTTTTTTTTTTTTAAATTTAACCTCATGTGTGGGAGATACCAGAAGAAATAGTCCGATCTCCACCATCTTTATAGCAGACCTTTTGTTGATGGACATATTGAGATGTACCAGGATGTTAATTTCGCCATTTATGAGCTTCATGGACATTTAAAATTTTGCACCTTTGTGGGAGAGGCGCCAGAAGGAGTGGACCTTTTTTCTACCATCTTCACAACAGATCTTGTGTTAGTAGATATAATGGGATGTGCGAAATATGAAGAGAACCGGATGTTTATTTCAGATTTTATAATTCTTTTTGTTATTCAAAATGTTGACCCTTTGTGGGGGAGGTACCAGAAGAAATGTCCTGATATCTACTATCTTTATAACAGATCTTGTGTTGATGGAAATATTGAGATGTACCAAGTCTCTATGGAATCTGATGTTAACTTCGCCTTCAATGAGCTTCATGGATATTCAAAATTTCGGGGGAGGTACTTGATGGAGTGGACCGATATTGTCCACTTTAGCATCTGACCTAGCACTGGCGTTCTTTCTGCGCCGTAATTATTATTATTATTTTTGATAATTTTACCTTTTCTTGTTGTTGAGGTACCAGAAAGGGTTCACATCTACACAACAGGTCTTATGTCAGCAAATATTCTTGTATGTGTATGAAAATTGAAGACAGTTGGATGCTTATACCAACCTCTGTGAGCGTTTTTTTTTTTTAGATTTAGACCCCTATTTGGGGGAGGTAGTAGAAGAAATATTTCCATTTCTACCATCTTTATAACAGATCTTGTGTTGATGGAAATATTAAAATGTACCAAGTCTGAATAGAATCGATTGTTAATTCACGTTTTATAAGCTTCATATATATTCAAATTGTTGACTCATTTGTTGGGGTGGTACCAGAAGGTGGGGCTGATATACTTCATGTCCTTACCAGATCTTTTTTAGTAAAAATATTGAGATCAGTGCAATTCAAAAACAATCAGACTCTTACATCACATTTTATTTTTTCCAAATGTTGGCCCTTTTCCGGGGAGGTACTTGATAGAGTGGACCGATATTGTCCACATTATCACCTGACCTAGCACTGAGGATCTTTAGAAGAGGCTTCCGGCTCTTCTATTGATAGAAGAGGCTTCCGGCTCTTCTATTGATAGAAGAGGCTTCCGGCTCTTCTATTGATAGAAGAGGCTCCTGCTCTTCTGTTGATAGAAGAGGCTCCAACTCTTCTATTGATAGAAGACCTCGTATTGCTTGAAGATCTCCTTGTGTCTTAAATATTAAAATGTTGGTTCTTTAATAACATTTTTTAATTTCGTTTTTCCTTCTTCTTCTTTTTCTTGCAGATGCTTAATTTTTTATTGGCCCCCGAAGGTAAGTCAACATTAGCTTTGAATTATTTAAAAAAAAATCCAATAATCTGTATTTATCTAACGCTAACAATATACAACCTAAAAATCTTTAAATTGCAATTCCTTTTTCCTCTGTTCTCCATATTGATTCCCTCAATTCTGTATCGATAATGTATGTGTATGTATGTTTGTATTTCGCAATATGTTAAGAAGGATTATGAATGGTTTTGCAACGCGATATGCTAATGGCGGCACCGCATAACATTTCCCCCTTGGAAAATTCTCAGGTGACATAAATAATGTCAATGGAAAACGATAGAACAAAGGCTAGAACAAAGATGAATAACAACTACACTCCTCCCAACTCCGATGGCAGGAAATTTGTTTTGCATGTTAAATGTGTGACCCGCTTGGATCTTTTGTTTCCTTTTCTTAACAATCTGTTTGAATAATCATCCTCCTCCTTCCAATCTGGAACAAAATCTATGGCACAAACATTAATCTTGGTTAGACAATAGGTGTGTCATTTTTGTTCTCTTCTCTCTTCGTTCGGAGTTTGATTAGTTTTGGATAACCATTCTTTTTCCCGGCCGTTTGCTGCATCTTTTGTTTTAAGCGGGCGTCCCTTCGTTTTATTAAAAACTTTTCTTATTTATTTGCATTTACACCCACCACAACTCTTCACCCTCTCTCCTTCCCAATTCATTTTTTTTTTTGGTTCCTGCTTTTATTACTTTCAAATCACCATTATTTTTCATGTAAATTAATCGAAAAACTTTTTGGTTTATTCCAAAGCGAAAGCAAAACGAAGTGGACAAGACCAACAACTGCAAAAAATGCAAAATAAATTCAGTGCAGCAGAACTCATTCGCTGTTTTGGTTCAACATTTTTTCGTTGTTATGCACTTCCCTGTTGTTTTTTTATACCCTCCACCATAGTATGGAGGGTATATTAACTTTGTCATTCCGTTTTTAACACCTCGAAATACACATTTTAGACCCCACAAAGTATATATATTCTTGATGAGCATACAATTCTATGTCGATTTAACAACGTCCGTCTGTCCATCTGTCCGTCTGTGGAAATCACTCTAGCATCCGAACGAAATGAAGTAAGTTGATAAAAATGCACTCAAATGTGTATAATGTCTGCAGGACTTTTGGTATTGAAAATGGGCCCTGTAGGTCCACGTCTTCGTATAGCCCCCATATAAAGGTACCTCACGATATTCGGTATTTTGATGATTTTAGCGAAATTAGTTACCAGAATTGTTTCAAATTTGGTATTTGAAGTTCGTAATGGATTCTACAGCCTATGCCAGAAAATTGTTTGTGCAGGTCCACGTCTTCGTATAGGCCCCATATAAATATACCTCCTGATATTCGGTATTTTGATTGTTTTAGTGACATTATTCACCGGAAGTGTTTCGAATTTGCTTTTTTAAGTTCATAATAAATACTACAGCTTTGGACAGAAAACTGCCTGTGCAGGTCCACGCCTTGGTATAGCCCCCATACAACGGTACCTCCGATAATCGGTATTTTGATGATTTTAGCGAAATTATTTACAGGAATTGTTTCAAAATTGGTATTTGAAGTTCGTAATGGATACTACAACCTAAACCAAAAAATGGGCCCTGTAGCTCCACGTCTTCGTATAGCCCCATATAAGGGTACCTCCCGATATTCGGCATTTTGATGATTTTAGCGACATTTTTCTCCGGAATTCTTTCGAATTAGATATTTGAAGTTCGTAATGTATGGTACAGCCTAAGACAGAAAATTGTCTGTGCAGGTCCACGTCTCCGTATAGCCCCCATATAACGGTAACTCCCGATATTCGGTATTTTGATGATTTTAGCCTCATTATTCACCGGAATTGTTTCAAATTACGTATTTAGAGTTCGTAATGGGAACTACAGTCTGTGACAGATAATTGTCTATGCAGGTCCAGGTCTTCGTGTAGGCCCCATATATCAGTACCTCCCGTTATTCGGTATTTTGTAACTTTGATTTTAGGTACAATACCCATCGAAATTGTTTGAGATGTCGTATTTGAAGTTCGTAATGGATGCTACAGTCTGTGACAGAAAATTGTCTATACTGGTCCAGGTCTTTGCACAGCTCCGATATAACGGTATCTACCTATATACGATATTTTGATGATTTTAGCCTCATTATTCACCGGAATTGTTTTAAATTACATATTTAGAGTTCGTAATGGGAACTACAGCCTAAGACAGAAAATTGTCTGTGCAGGTCCACTCCTTCGTATAGCCCCCATATAACGCTACCTCCCGATATTCGGTATTTTGATGATTTTAGCGATATTATTTACCGGAATTGTTTTAAATTTGGTATTCGAAGTTCGTAATGGATACTACGGCCTATTCCAGAAAATTGTCTGTGCCAGCTTATGAGAAAAGTTGCCTATGCAGGTCCACATTGTCGTATAGACCCTAATATACGGCTGCATTCGGTATTTTTATGATTTTAGCAGAATTTTTAATGGATTTTAGTTTTTTGAAAATTGTCAAATTTCGTACCAAATTGTGGAGGGTTTCAAAGTCCCTAGAAGACTGGAGGAACTCTTCTAGTCTTGGAAGACCAGTATAACCTCTTCTATCCTTAAGATATCTATAGACAGGAAAAATATCCCTATTCCGATGAACTTGAATGTGTAAAGAACTTTTTTAAACCTTTTTTTTCTGAAAAATGTGAACAAAGCTCCGCAACATTTGTGGCATTTTAGACAACATTATTCTTTGAAAATTGTTTAAGTTACAACTTTTTTTTAGAATAAATGTTACTTACAAAGCTCTGTTAAGTTAAAAGCTGAAGAAGACATTCCAGCCCAAAAGAACTGCGTAAGGATTTATATCCATATATCCACATAAGGTTCATTCAAGGTTGTTGAAGATCCTCTACTCCTAGGCGACCTGGAGAGATACCTCTACGATCCAAAAATTTTTGTAGAAGGTCAGCTATTTGAAGAAATGTAGAAAGTTTTCTATCATTAACAAACCTTGCAGGCATACGGCATAAGGGTACCAATCTTTGAAGAATTGCAGAAGATCCTCTATCCCTAGAGTTACTGTTGATGGTATTCTATTTTTAGAAGCCTAGTAAAAGTTTTCCTATTGCCAAAAGTCTTCAGTAAAAATCGTCTATAACTTGAAGTTTTGTCGAATATATTCTATCCTGATAATCCTGGAAAACTCCTCCTCTTCTATTCTAAAGATATCTATAGACAGGAATAGTATACAGGGTGAGATTAAAATACTGCAACAAAGTCAAATGCCATAATTTCTACATTTTTTTAAATTTAATTGAATGCGAGCAAAAATAGTCGGAAATAGCATTAAATTTTAGAATAACTTTAGATTTGTTCGAATTGGTCACCTTTTGCACAAATTATGGCCTTCAAACGGCCAATGAAAACGTCAAACGCTGCTCGAATGTTGCTCTGCGGTATTTTGGCCCATTCCCGGCGAAACGCTTGTTTGAGGTGATCGATATTTAGGTACTTTTTAGTGCCAGCCTTGCTTTCCAAAATACTCCAGACACAATAGTCCAATGGATTGGTATCCGGAGATTTTAGTGGCCATTGTGCGCTGGAAATGAAGAGAGGAACCTTAGTAACCATTCTTGGGAGGCGCGTGTCCAAGGTCTGCGGCCAAAATGATTGCATGCCCAGGCTTTAAGACACCCTCCAAAATATTTTCGCGATGATATTTGACAGTTATTCTGATGCCAGCCTTGCTTTCAAAAATTCTCCAGACACAATAGTTCAACGAATTGGTATCCGGAGATTTTGGTGGTCATTGTTCGCTGGAAATGAAGCGAGGAACCTCAGTAACAATTAATGGGAGGCGCGTGTCCAAGGTCTGCGGCCAAAATGTTTGCATGCCTAAGGCTCTAGATACTTTCGCGATATTATTCAGCAGTTATTCTGATGCCGCGGTCGACTAAATTGAGCGAAGAACGGCCCACACCATCACCATGGCCGGCGCTTGAGTTCTGGTGGCCAACCGAAGGTGCACATTTTTATTTTGATTGTTTACAAACTGCTGGACAAAGAATATTTTCTCATCGGAGAAAATCAAATTCGGCAGTTCACCACTTTCGGCCAAGTGAAGCAACTCTTCAGCTCTTATGAGTCTATTTTCATTTTGTTGCGGTGTAAGTTCTTGCACTTTTTAGAATTTCAATGGCTTTACCTCGAGCTCATGTCTCAATATTTGCCGTTTGGGATATTGCGACATGTTCAGCTCACGAGCCATTTTTCGGCCACTGCTACGCGGTTTTCGATTAAGTCGCTTCTTTACTTTTCGAACCATTTCTGATGATGTTGCTGTTTTCTTCCGTTCACTTTCTTGACATATGTCGGACTACGCTACCAGTATCACGGTAACGAGCTATGGTACGAGACACAAAAGATTTATTCACATTTAAATGCAGAAGTGCTCCAACGATAGCCATTTGTGGTGTTCGAGCCAATAATCACAAAAGAAATCACACAATCACGCTTGAATTCCATCACGAATAACTTTTTTTCTGGAAAATTCTTACCAAAATGCTTTTGTACGCATGTAAACAATATAATGAGCTGTCACTGGAATAATTTTAATAGCTGTCGGACGAGTGGCGTAGGATGACAGCAGTCGGAAGTTGGTTGAAGTTTTTTTATCTCACCCTGAATTTTTTATAGACTCTATTTTTTCCTCAAAATGTTATTAACATGATTCTGTTGAGTAAACAGAATTTACAAAAGTATGGACGTTTTAAAATGTTAGGTTCTTATTTAACAGAGCACTGTTATGTTAAAAGGTGTAATTTCGGGGGACACCCATTTACCCATTAGTGTGGGTCGATATTATTCATCTCCGATAATGGTAATAATATTATTCATAATAATATTACGATGTACCACATTTGGACTCCAGCCGGGCAGATGAACGAAAACCGCTAGATCGATCCAAAATTTTCTAAAATTGATTTTTTCCAAAGTGACCAAAGGTCTAAGACCGTTATTTCAATGAGACACGCTTTGGCCGCATCAAATCATGGTCATAAGGGTATAAAAACCCGAACTATCAAACTATTTTTTGTCTAAAGAATGCCTACACCATTTAAACTAATTCCCAGAAACTGCATTTCAACCCAAAAAAAAAAAAAAAAAATTCCAGATGTTCCCCCATCTTCCCCCCACTCCCAGCCACACGAAAAATAAAACGCAAATTATTAACATTCCCTAAGACACAAACCGCTTTTCATTTAAAACCATCTCTAAAAAATGTTAACCCGAATGACAAAAAACCTACAGCCAAATTGACCCTCATTCCATAGATCTCCCCTCCCACTCCCCAAAGTCTCCATACGAATGCTTTATTTGAGTATCCATGGATTTATTTGTGACTTATGTGTGCACGGAACTGTTGTTATCAACTTGTAGCCAGCTTTAGCGACAACCGCCAACAACAAACAAACGATGAGTCCAACGAAGACAGAATCAAGCAAAAAAGTACAGCAAATAAACAAACGACGAGGAAACTATTTAGAAAAGTGGAACGTTACAAATTGTTTTTTAAATAAATGAAAACAGAAAGGGAAAAAGTGGTTGGCACACAACCTCTATCGCATCCTCCTTTCTCCATCTCCAAAAAAAAGCACAAGTAAAAAAGCTGTAAGTTCGGCCGGGCCGAACTTTGAATACACTCCACCATTTGGAACGAATTTGAAAATTTTCAAAAAATAAAATCCCTAAAAAATTCTGTTAAAATTTTAAAAACACCGAATATAGCCGTTATGTTGGGGTCTATAAGACGTGGATATACATGGGCTTTGTTTGTCATAAGCCATTACCATATACAAATTCGAAACTTGAAATAAACGGTGGATAATGTAGCTAAAATCATCAAAATATCGTATATAGGGTGATATCGTTATATCGGAGCTGTGCGAAGACCTGGACTAGCATAGACAATTTTCTGTCACAGGCTGTAGCATCCATTACGAACTTAAAAAACCACATCTCAAACAATTTCGGTGGGTATTGTACCAAAAATCAAAGGTAAAAAATAACGAATATAGGGAGGTACTGATATATGGGGCCTATACGAAGACCTGGACCAGCATAGACAATTTTCTGTCACAGACTGTAGTTCCCATTACGAACTCTAAATACGTAATTTGAAACAATTCCGGTGAATAGTGAGGCTAAAATCATCAAAATACCGAATATAGGGAGGTACCGGTATATAGGGGGGCTATACGAAATCTTCGACCTGCACAGACAATTTTCTGTCTTAGGCTGTAGTATCCATTACGAACTTCAAATACCAAATTTGAAACAGTTCCGGTGAATAATGTCGCTAAAGTCATCTAAAATCATCGAATATCGGGAGGTACCATTATATGAGGGCTATATGGAGACGTGGACCTGCAGAGACAATTTTCTGTCATAGGCTGTAGCATCCATTGCGAACATCAAATACCAAATTTGAAACAATTCCGATGAATAATGTCGCTAAAATCATCAAAATACCGAATATCGGGAGGTATCGGTATATGGGGGCTATACCGAGACTTGGATATGCACAAGCAATTTTCTGTCTTAGGCTGTAGTATCCTTTACGAACCTCAAATACCAAATTTGAAAGAATTCCGGTGAATAATGTCGCTAAAATCATCAAAATACCGAATATCGGGAGGTACCGGTATATGGGGCTATGAGAAGACGTGGACCTGCGCAGACAATTTTCTGTCATAGGCTGCAGTGTCCGTTACGAACTTCAAGTACCAAGTTTGAAGCAATTCCGGTGAATAATGTCTCCAAAATCCTCAATATACCGAAAATAGGGAGGTACCATTATACGGGGGCTATACGAAGACTTGGACCTGCACAGACAATTTTCTGTCTTAGGCTGTAGTATCCATTACGAACTTCAAATACCAAATTTGAAAGAATTCCGGTGAATGATGTCGCTAAAATCATCAAAATACCGAAAATCGGGAGGTACCGTTATATGGGGGCTATACGGAGTCGTGGACCTGCACAGACAATTTTCTGTCATAGACTGTAGCATCCATTGCGAACTTCAAACACCAAATTTGAAAGAATTCCGGTGAATAATGTCGCTAAAATCATCAAAATATCGAATATTGGGAGGTATCGTTATATGGGGGCTATACGAAGATGTGGACCTATATGGCCCATTTTTAGTACCAAAAGTCCTGCAAACATAATATACATTTGAGTAAAATTTGATCAATCTACTTCAATTCGTTCGGAAGCTAGAGTGATTTCTACAGACGGACAGACGGATAGACGGACGGACATCGCTAATTCGACGCTAATTCGACATGAATATATATACTATATACTGGGATCTAAAATGTGTATTTCGAGGTGTTACAAACCAAATGACAAACTTAATATACCTTCCATACTATGGTGGAAGGTATAAAAAAAACAAAGACTCACTGAAGCTGAAACTGAGTCTGTGGCATGAATAGCTTGGCTGGATGGCAGACTGGTTGGTTGGATGCTTTTCCACTTGGGTTTGATGTGGTTGAAAATGTGATGTGTGTTTGGTTGGGCGGTTTGACTCTGTGTCAGGATATCCATGTGTGGGGGGGTGCTTTCGGTTTAACCCCAACAATTGCTGTGGCTTAAAAACCGAAGCGAACAAAAAACTCTGTCTATTGACACAAAGACACTTTCGCTTTATCGTGCGTTTGTTTTTCTTTTTTCTTTTCTGCTGGTCCCTCTCGCGATCTATTCCATGTGAGTGATGTGAATTGTTCGTCTGTTTCTGTTTCTATTTCAATTTTTGAACCACATGTAGTTGTTGGGTGGGTGTGGGGTCGTCCTCTTCCATTTCATTTTTATTACTTCTCAAGTGTTTGCTTTTTTCTCTTGGTTAAGCTAGTTAGGTGTCAGTTTATTCATGTCGGTCTTGTCGTTTTTAGAGTCTATAGAGCACAGTTGTTTAGCTCTTGAAAAGCAGAGTTACAAATAGCAATCCTTTGTGAGGTGTATTCTATTTCGGTATTTTTTTTTTTTTGTTCTTTCTTTCCTTCTTTGAGGCACTCTAGTTTCAGTGGATCCGATTCGAGTAGAATTTCTTTAATTACAAATTGAACGCGAACTACTAAAAGCAGCCATTGATTCAAAAGCTTTTTATTGCAATTCCTCGCCAAAAAGAAAAAAAAAAAAGAGATGCGAGATGTTGATACTCACCCAACACTATTGACTATTAGCTACAAAATGGAAATTGAAATGAAATAGAGTAAAAGCAATAGCTGATTTGAATTAGTCGATCCCAAGCGAAAGCAAATGGCTAAATGAAAACTAATGGAAAATCATTTAATTAATCAGGAACACACAAACTGTTGATGGAGATGCATTAAGAGAAGGCAAAGGATATCGGGATAATTTGTGTACGATAAAGATAAAAGTTAATAGACGGTGAATTGAAAGTGCGTGGAACACGGTGGAGGATGTTGGAGGTTATTGATGTCTTCTTTTTTCTGTTAAAAAGCTTGTTATCTTTTATCGAGAAAATACTCTTACGCTAAGTTCTCTGTATTAAAGACCGTTTTGGGGTATTCTATTCTAGGAAGACCTTCAGGAGGTCTTCAATGTATAGTTAACCTTTAGAATGTCTATTGTCCTGGAGGTCCTTTATTTTCAATGGGCGACTTGGAGATCTAATATCATCCTCATCCTACGACCCTCATGTCTTCTATTGTTTCATATAAGACTCAGAGGACTTCTGTTGTCCATAGCAGGCTTGAGGTCCTGGAGATCCTCTACAGTTGGTGGAGAGCCTGGCTGTCTTTTATTGTCCACAGCAGGCTTGGCGGTCCTGGAGATCCTCTTTAGTTCGTGAAAGGCATTGTGGTCTTTTATTGTCCATAGAAGTAATATCTTCCACGTTTGTGGATAATTTTATCCATATCTGTGGATAGTTTCATCAATTTTTTGGATTATGTTATCCACGTTTGTTGGCAATTTTATCCACGTTTGAGGATAGTTTTATCCACGTTTATGGATAATTTTATCCACGTTTAGGAATACTTATCCAAGCACCTGGATAAAATTATCCACATTTGTGCGGATAATTTTATTCACGTTTGTTGATGATTTGATCCACATTAGTGGATAATTTTGTGAATAATGTTATCCACGTTTGTGGATAATTTTATCCACGTTTGTGGATAATTTTATCTACGTTTGTGGATAATTTTATCCACGCATTTGAATAAAATCATCCAAAGTTGTGGGGAATGTTATCCACGTTTGAGGATGATTTTATCCACGTGTCTGGATAATCTTATACACGTTCATGAATAATTTTATCCACGTTTATGGATAGTTTTATTCACATTTAGGAATACTTATCCAAGCATTTGGATAAAATGGTCCAAACTTGTGGGGAATTTTATCCACGTTTGTGGATAATTTTATCTACGTTTGAGAAAAATGTTATCCACATTTGTGGATAATTTTATCTATGCTTGTGGATAGATTTATCCATGGTCGTGGATAATTTTATCCACGCTTCTTGGTTAATTTTATCCACGTTTGTGGATAATTTGGATAATTTTATCCACGCTTCTTGGTTAATTTTATCCACATTTGTGGATAAAATCATCCAAAGTTGTGGGGAATGTTATCCACGTTTGAGGATGATTTTATCCACGTGTCTGGATAATCTTATACACTTTCATGTTTGTGGGTAATTTTATCTACGTTTGTGGAAAATGTTATCCACGTTTGTGGATAGATTTATCCATGGTCGTAGATAATTTTATCCACATTTAAGGATAGTTTTATCCACGTTTGTGGATAATTCTATTTATGGTTGTGGATAGTTTTATCCGCGTTTGTGGATAATTTTATCCACTTTTGTGGAACTTCGCTTTCTTTGAGTTTGGTTTTTCAAAATCTTGAACCCTATGTGGGGCAGGTTGCAAAACAAATGGTGTGATCTACCACCTTTATAGAGAACCTGATGCTTCGTGTTTAAAGACCTTCTTGGAAATTCAAAATGTTGACCCTTTTGTTAGGGAGGTACCTGAAGAAATGGTCCGATCTCTGTCATCTTTACAACTGATCTTGTGTTGGTGGAAATATTGAAACGTACCAAGTCTGACTTGGCATTAGAAGTTAATTTCGCTTTTTATGAGCTTCATGGATATTTAAAGTTTTAAACCTTTGTGGGGGAGGTACCAGGAGGAGGGGACCGTTATATCCCATCTTCACAACCGATCTTGTGTTAGTAGAAATAATGGGATGTATGAAATATAAAGAGAATCTGATGATTCGTGTTTGATGACATTTATGGATATTAAAAATGTTGAGCCTTTTGTTGGGGAGGTATCAGAAGGAATGATCCGATCTCTACTATTTTTCTAACAGATCCTGTGTTGATGGAAATATTCAGATATGACAAGTCTAAATGGAATCGGATGTAAATTTCGCGTTTTATGAGCTTAATGCATATTCAAAGTTTCGACCTTTTGTGGGAGAGGTACCAGAAGGAGGGGACCGATATTGTCCATTTTTTGCACGTGACAGGGAACTGAGGATGCAAAAAAAAAAAAAAATTGCGCAAAATCGGATTATTGCTTATCTTTCTGTGTAGATTTATTTATTTATTTTTTTTTTTTTTTTGGGAAAATTTCGACCTTTTGTAGTGGAGGAGTGTGAAGGAGTGGACCGATGTATTCCATCTCAACACCAGACCTTGGGTTAATAAAATTATTCGGATGTGTGAAATTTGAAGTCAATCGGACTCTTACATCACATTTTATAAGAGTTGTAATTATTCAATATTGTGACCCTTTATGGGGGAGGTACTTGATGGAGTGGACCGATATTGTCCACTTTCGCATCTGACCTAGCAATGACTCAAATATTAGGATTTGCAGAGTTGTAGCATAATCGGATTATCGTTTCTCTTTCTGTGCAGATTTTTTACTTTGAAAATTTGGACCTTTTGTGTGTGTGTGTGGGGGGGAGGGGCGGTAACAGAAGCGGAAGACCGATATATTCCATCTTCTTACCAGAACTTGGCTTAATAAAACTATTGAGATGTATACAATTTAAAGACAATCGGACTCTTACATCACATTTCATAAGCGTTATAATTTTTCAAAATTTTGATCCTTTGGGGGGTGGTTCTTGATGGAGTGGAGCGATATTGTCCATTTTCGCACCAATCCTAGCACTGACGCAAATATTAGGATTTGCAAAGTTGGAACAAATCGGATTATCCTTTCACTTTCTGCGCAAAAAATATGTTTTTTTTGAAAATTTCGACTCATTGTGGGGGAGGTACCAGAGGGAGAAGACCGATATATTCCATCTTCACACCAGAACTTGGGTTAATAAAATTATTGGGATGTGTGAAATTTGAAGAGAATCGGATTCTTACATCACATCTTATAAGCGTTATCATTTTTCAACATTTTGATTTTTTGTGGGGGAGGTATCCGAAGGAGTGGACCGACATTGACCATTTTCACTGCACTGATAAATGTATAAGGATTTGTAAAGTTGGAGCAAAATCGGATTATCCTTTCTCTTTCTGCGCAGAAAATTTTTTTTTTTTTTTTTTTTGAAAATTTCGACCCTTTGTGGGGTAGGTATCAGAAGGGGAAGACCTATATATTCCATCTTCTTACCAGAACTTGGGTTTATAAAATTATAGGGATATGTGAAATTTAAAGACAATCGGACCTTACACCACATCTAATAAGCGTTACAATTTTTTAAAATGTTGATCCTTTGTGGGGGAGGTACCAAAAGGAGTGGACGAATATTGTCCATCTCCGAACTCGATCTAAGTTTGGCAATAATATTATGATGTACCAAGTTTGAACCAAATCGGATACTCCCTTCGAGAGTTATCGTGTGCACCAACCAGACAGACGGACGGACATCGCTAGATCGACTCCAAATGTCCTGAAACGGATTTGGTCCAAAGAGGCCTAGGGTCCAAAACCGTGATTTCGACTAGGCACGTTGTGACCGAATCAAATGATATTTACCCTCTCTAGCCATATGGCTGAGGGTATAATTAATGATTTAGGGTATTCTATATTGAAACCCCCCATCAATCATAGTGAATTAACCTATTGACACAACAAATCGTGCCCGCCGAGCAGTGCTTTGACTGGTGTCCAGCCCCAGGACAACAGTCAATAGAAAAGCGATAAGCAAGCGATTCGTGTTCATGATTTACTATTCGCTTTTCGACTCTCCTTTTAACGCTGTTCTGTTATTCTTTGTAATCTTTTGCATTTTATTAGCGGCTGTAGGTTTATGCAGGGCGCAATACAAATTCGCGGAATGGAGTGTGAGTGGCGGAGCGCAAAGCGAAGAGAAAAAAGTGAATAGTTAATCCTGATAGTTGCAGTTCCATTTCAGTTGAAATCCAGTTCTAGTTTTTTTTCCTCGCTGCTCTAACAATGAAAGCGGCGATACTGGATGACTGCGGGAGTAGCAGTAGTGCAGCGGTTACTGGCTTTTGTTTTGGCGTGGTTGTATTTTACCAGGAAGAGAAGAGGGCGGTTGTTTGTTAAATATGGTTTCAGGGGATTTTCAAGTTATTCATGATAACCCCATGATATATAAAAATGCACTTGCACACACACACACACTCAAACATATTAAAACAATACACATGTAGAGTCTATATGTGTTTGTTCACGTACATGAGTGGTTTTTGATATGATGTTTTTTTTTTCCTGGCTGTTTCTGTTTCCCAGTTCCCGCATATGTTTTTCCGTTCATTCGGTTTTTTTTCTCGCCGCCAAAGGTTAAATTGAATTGTAAATGTATGGAGTATTGTTTTAACCACACAATAATACTCTCTCTTTTGTACAAAAACATATTCCTTTACATCTTTCTCTCTCTCCCTTTGCCGGTGTTGTTATCTTTATTAAAAATAAATCTGTAAATCTGACAGACGGCTTTTGTAATATTTAACGATAAAGGCTACGAAACTACACACCTGTCGGCAGCCGCCCACCTTTTGAGTAAAAAAATATGCCATAGGCATTGTGGGTGGGTTGGGGGTGGTGCAAACATGCATTCAAAATTGCCCTTTGTTTTATTTCGTTTGATGGGTTGAAGAAATGTTATTTAAATTATTTAAGTTTGTAACATGTTGTTATGGAAAATTAAGTAAATTTCCTCAGCTGCTGACGTTTATTAAAGTTGGATGTGATTTCCTTGCTTTCTAGGTATACAGGATCTCCGTCACTATTACTGTTAACGATACAAGGATTATTTTGGTTTATCTTCAAGTCAGTCACCATAGATTCAATTTTGGTCCTTTTTTCAAAAAAAAAATATTTATAATAATAATCATAATAATACTAATAATAATAATAATAATAATAATAAAATAATAATAATAATAATAATAATAATAATAATAATAATAATAATAATAATAATAATAATAATAATAATAATAATAATAATAATAATAATAATAATAATAATAATAATAATAATATAATAATAATAATAATAATAATAATAATAATAATAA
This sequence comes from Musca domestica, assembly GCF_030504385.1. Classification (NCBI taxonomy): domain Eukaryota; kingdom Metazoa; phylum Arthropoda; class Insecta; order Diptera; family Muscidae; genus Musca; species Musca domestica. Next base: position 10,750,163 of record NW_026712409.1, read on the forward strand.
TAATAATAATAATAATAATAATAATAATAATAATAATAATAATAATATAATAATAATAATAATAATAATAATAATAATAATAATAATAATAATAATAATAATAATAAAATAATAATAATAATAATAATAATAATAATAATAATAATAATAATAATAATAATAATAATAATAATAATAATAATAATGATAATAATAATAATAATAATAATAATAATAATAATAATAATAATAATAATAATAATAATAATAATAATAATAATAATATTATTATTATAATATAATAATAGTAGTAATAATAATAATAATAAAATAATTAACAAGTAAAAAAGCAGTAAGTTCGGCCGGGCCGAACTTTGAATACCCTTCACCTTTTGGAAAGAAATTTGAAATTTTTTAAAAAACTAAAATCCATTAAAAGTTCTGTTAACATTTTAAAAATACTGAATATAGCCGATATATTGGGGTCTATACGACGTGGACCTACATAAGCATTATTTGTCATAAGCCATTACCATATTAAAATTCGAGACGTGACATAAACGGTGAGTAATGTAGCTAAAATCATCAAAATACCGTATATATGGAGATACTGTTATATCGGAGCATAGACAATTTCCTGTCATAGGCTGCAGCATCCATTACAAACTTCAAATACAACATCTCAAACAATTTCGGTGGTTATTGCACCTAAACTCTTCAAAATACCGAATATAGGGAGGCACTGATGTATGGCGCCTATACGAAGACCTGGACCTGCATAGAAAATTTTCTGTCACAGACTGTAGTTCCCATTACGAACTCTAAATACGTAATTTGAAACAATTCCGGTGAATAATGATGTTAAAATCATCACAATACCGAATATTGGGAGGTACCGTTATATAACCTATATGGGGGCTATACGAAGACGTGACCCTGCACAGACAATTTTCTATCTTAGGCTGTAGCACCCATTTGGAACTTCAAATACCAAATTTGAAACAATTCCGGTGAATAATGTCGCTAAAATCATCAAAATACCGAATATCAGGAGGTACCGCTAATTGGTTGCTATATGAAAACGTGGGCCTACATGGCCCATTTACGAACTTAACCTTCCTACTGGCAAAATAAAATTGTATGTGATTACAACAAACAGACAGATGGGCGGACATCGCTAAATCGACTTAGAATTTTACGCTTATCAAGAATATATATACTTTGTTGGGTCTGACATGAGTATTTCAGAGAGTTACAAACGGTATAACAAAGTATGTTGGAGGGTATAAAAAAGTTTTTTACAAGCTAAAAAATTATTTGCCATAAAATTGGGCTATATGTTCCAGAATACATCAAAATTTCCGAATTCCACTTGATGTGAGATTATGCAAATTTTTCCTACAGGACATAATTTTAGAAGGATGACATCAATCATAAAGGTGATCCTCATCAAATTTCACGATAATTAACCAAGTAAAAATATTTATTTCATTTTTTCCAAAATAAAAACAAATCAAAAATATTTGCTAATTTTTTTTACCAACTTCCCGCAGTCATTTTTTCGAGGTGATGCATGAAAGTAAAATAAAATTTTGTTTTTGGAAGATAATCTACCAGTGTTCAAATTCACTTCGGAGATTCATGGGAACTGAGTTGTTGTTCAATTGATGGTCGGGAGTTCGACGTTTACAATGTCTCGTAGGCGGGAGTTTGAATGAATCCAGATGTTGACTTGTGCGGGAGATTAGGAATTATGATGTTTGTGTTCGTATTAACGTCGGCGTTCGGAAAGTTTACGATTTGAAGGTAATCAGGAACTCTAATGAATAATCATCAGGCTGACGAGTGGTAGGTATATAGATTTTACGATGTAAGTGATTGGGATGATGTCCAGGTCTTCGGAGACGGGTTGGAGACTCGTAATGTAATGATGATATAATAGTCGGGGACGGTAGTTTACTGTAGAAACACTCTTGGGATGATGTCCACTTTGTCTTAGGTTGTCGGGGTCCGGCAGCTCACCGTATGTGTGTTCGGAAGCAGCTGTACAGGTATTCTAAGATGGCTGAGATTAGTGCTGATGTGCTGTCAAGTGGGTTTGCATTATATTTGGTTGAGATGATGTCTATGTCTTCGGTTGGGGACTCGTGGTATAATCGCCCAGGGATGGCAGTTCATGGTAGAAACACTCGGGAGAAAATGTCCAGTCCATATTAAGTTGTTCGGGTTCGGCAGCTCACAGAAGGTATTTTTTCGGAAACAGCTGCCCAAGGATTCGTTTTGACATGCTCTCGAATGGTAGATTATCAGGTTTTACGATGAGGGTGGTTGAGATGATTTCCAGGTGTTCGGAGACAGGCTGGGGACTCGTGGTATAATCGCCCAGGGACGGCAGTTTACGGTAGAGACAACTAGGGAGAAGATGCCCAGGTCGTCTTTGGTTGTTCGGGTTCGGCAGCTCACTGTAGGAATGTTTTCGGAAACAGCTGACCAGGTCTTTTTAAGATAGATTGGGATTTTTTTCGGATTCGGTAGTTCGCTATCTAGGCGTTTGCAGATGGATCGGCACTCGTTCGGGTTCGGCACCCTACTGTGGCTATGTTCAGGTTTCGCTCTTTGGTTGGTGTACAATGGCTAGGAAACTATTTCAGCCAGCACTACAGTTTATGACCACCTCTGACTAACTACCAATGTTTGAGCGAGCCGAAGTTCCTGCGGATCAGGCAGACGAGGCTCTTGCGGAATAGCGAGCCGAAGATACTGCGAGACAGTGAGTGAAAGCTTCTGCAGATTAACGAACCGAAGCCCTTGTAAAAATAAACTTAAAGGTCACGTTTCTGTTAGACGGAGGACAGAAAATGATTTATAAAATTAAACAAGTCTCTTTCATCGTAACCCACCGTGTTTGACCGGCATTGCCAAATGAATGCGAATTATTTACCTTATGCCGTAAACGAATTTTGGTGAAAGTAGAATTGCTCATTACGCGGCCAACGAATACGAGGGTGATACGAGGATCACGCTGTTATTATTGGTGTCGTCGCATGTTTGTGGTTTAAATGTTGCCGTTATTATACCCTCAGTTATATGGCTACAGAGGGTATATATCATTTGTTACAACCAAAATGTGCCTCATCGAAATAATAACGTCTCTCCGGACAAAGTCCGTTTCAGGACATTTGGAGTCGATCAAGGGGTGTCCGTCCGTCCGTTTGTCTGGGTGGCTATTGCGCAAGATAACTCTCGGAAGGGGTATCCGATTCGGTCCAAACTTAGTACTTCGTAATGTTATTATTCCTTTTGGTACCTCCCCCACAAAATGTCAAAATTTTCAAAAACAAAAAAAAAATATATTTTACTGCACAGAAGAAGAAAGGATAATCCCATTATTTGTATCATTGTTAGGTGTGGAAATGGACAATATCGGTCCACTCCATTAAATACCTTTTCCACAAATGGTCAAAACTATTTTTTTTTAACCCAATGTCTGGTGTGAGATGGAATGTATTCTGTTCTTCTGTTAAAATTATAATTTATAATATCTATGAAGTTCATAAAACGAGATTTGACACATCTAAATATTTCTATCACCTCAAGGTATTTTATAGAGAAGGTAGAGATCGCTCCCTCGTTCTTATACCTCCCAAACAAAGGGTCATAAATCGTTAAATTAACATCCGATTCCATTCGAATTTGGTATATCTCAATATTTCTATCAACGCCAGATCTGTTATAAAGATAATAGAGATCGGACCATTGCTTACGGTACCTTCCCCACATAGGGTTCAAGATTTTGTAAAACCAAACGCTCAAAGAATGCGAAATAAGCATCCAACTCTCTTCAAATTTCACACACACTAACATTTTTGCTAACACAAGATCTGTTGTGAAGATGATATATATCAGAGAACCCCTTCTGGTATCTCAGCGATTCTTTACAACTTGCTATATCTAAATATTTCTCTTAACCAGAAACCTAAGATAAATATGCATAGCCGAGTGATACTTTTTAACTAGATTTTTCTATACCCTCCACCATTCTATGGAGAGTATATTAGCTTTGTCATTCCGTTTGTAACTCCTCGAAATATTCATAATAGATATATATTCCGGATCAGCGTAAAATCGTAAGACGATCTAGCTATGTCCACCTCTCTGCTGTAATCATGCTATTTTTCGAACGAATTGGGATAGAAAGCTAAAATTTTACATACATACATAGTTTGCCAGTAGGCAGGATATGTCGTAAATGGGTCATGCAAGTCCACGTTTTCATATAGCCCCCATATGACGGTACCTCCCAATATTCGATATTTTAATATTTTTTTGCGACATTATTCACCGGAATCGTTTCAAATTTCGCATTTGAAGTTCGTAATGAGTACTAGAGCCTAGGAAAAACAATTTCGTAAGTAGGTATAACAGTTTTCATTTAAGTGGTAGCTTTCGGTTTGTTTTCTTTGAAATTTTTCAAGTTTCTTTCAAATGGTGGAGGGTATAAAACGTTCGACTTGGCCGAACTTAGCTGCTTTTTTACTTGCATTACATTTCAGTCATGCCTTTCATATAATTTCTACAAAATTTGGTATTTTGAATTCTTATTGTGCTAAGTCTGCTTGAAATTGTTGTCAAGGTGGAACCACGTTAAGGTACGGTCCTTGTGAAATTATACCCCTTTATTTAAATTTTCGCTAAGGATTTCTCCCTATTTTTCAAGGTTTTGGAATTTAGACCAAAATGAAGGGGTTTTTGTTGTAACAGACAAAACCAACTTGGTTATGGTTATGCTACTTCGTTCAGGTTGAACGAAAGCATAACTAGTGGAGAAAGATGTAAATGTTTATAAGTGCGGTTGTAAGATTTAGAAGACTTTCCAAAAGAATTTTAGTTTTACTTAATTCTTTGGTTCCTCTTCTATTGAGCTTACGATCTCGTCACTTGTGTAAAAAATGTTTTTTGTCATAGAAGTTATTTTTAAAATAACTTCTGGGGAGAATATCCCAGACAAAAAAACAAGGGAACTGATGAGGATTGGTGGCTCTTTCCGAAACCTAGGTATTCCCTGCCTTACCCCCTGGTAAACATTACCATCGTTCTCCACTAATAAACAAACGTTGTTTTTATAAAAACAACAATAAAGGTATAAAGCCTGACCATTTTGCAACAACTTTTTTAATAACGTTTCTGAAGTTTATTTAATTCGGTCAATATTTCAAAATTCAAAAATAAAATTCTTCAATATTTTTTTTAATTATAACACATAGTTGCAAAATCCAACAAGATACCATACAATTGAACAAAGAGAATTGTAATCATATAAAAAATGTTCCCTTTCTGGTTAATCTGGGACTGCGCAAAATCGTCTGCAATGAACGAAGAAAGGAATTCTCTTATAAAGCTACGCAAATTTTGTGCCAACGTTTTCCGTTTATGCTTGGCAGTCATGTATGCAAACAACAGCAGTGGCAGCTGTAGCAGCAACATGTTCACAATTTAGAATCCATCAAACCATCAGTGGAACATCACACTTAGCACGCTTTTGCGTTACGGCATTTCGAAATATTTGAATTTACGAGTTTTAAAGTATCTTCTAAAGACGTGATTTTCTTGTTTACAAATTGCAGATAACGAGGGTGGGAAGGAGGAAAACAAAAATACCCGATAATAAAACACGTCCATCACAGGAACATAAAAAAGCTATCAAAAAATTGTAACGCTCGTAAAAGTTTTTTTTTTTGTGTGAAGAACAACAGCAGAACAAATCCAATCGTTTACATGCAGGCATTCATGGTCTAACACCGTCCTGTGAGATATCAACGCCATCATCATCGACGGTTTCATTGGCAGTTGCATTGCCATCATCATCAGAAGAAGAATCCTTAGATTTGTCGAGTCTCACGCGCCATGTGTCTTTATATGGGTGTTGCCGAACATTTAGTTGACATATTGACTTTTTGTGTCTGTCGAATGATTGAAATGTCTATTTTTGTATTGATGATGACATGTGGCCTCACAACGACAACAGGCCTACAGGATGAAGAGGATGTTGTCACAGGCGATACCATAATCCACTCTGGATAATAATGCAGGCTGTCAGTCGTCGACTATCGATGCCGAGAAGGAGGAGCCTGTTCAAGGACTTTGGAGGATAACAAGTCAAGTGATTAACGGTAATCTGGTGTTAATGGAAAACTTTTTGCATTTCTACATGTCAATGTGATTTACACACACACACATAATTCTATGGTCTCTTACACATAAGCAATCAATTCAACGAAAAGAGAGAGAAAAAATTAAATAAAAAAGAAAAATCATGAAATTTTTGTGGAAAATCTGTTGTGTTATTCATTTTTTATTTCTGGGATTAAACCCCACGACTACTTTTTGTGGGGGCTTGTTTGGGGTTTTTGTTTTGCTGAGAGAGGTGCAGTTTCTCTGGTCTTCCTGGCAAAAGTTGAAGTTGAAAATATCACCGCAACAAGCCATAATTCAGCCAAATAAAAAATTAATTTTAGTTTTTTTTTTCTCAGCCACCATAAATGCCGCAGGTTGTTGGTTAGGCTATGAATTGCATTTTGGGTGAAGTGGTCATGGGCGTAGCAGGAGCAGGTTTCAACTACAATTTTATGAAACATGACCACCCATTAAAAAATTATTTAATGTGATGGTCCATTTTAGGTATTTGTGATTGGAAAGGGGGTTCAATGATGACTACCCCTCAATTGAATATTACATCTACGTCCATGTTTTGTATACTTTCCAAAGAAATGCACAACATTTTATATTAAATCTGTTTTTATGACAACACTATTGACCTTTAAATGGTATATAAACGGTGAATTATTTTATTCTCATTTTATCAGATTTTTTATAAAAACGACGAAATAAAACAACCTGGCATGGAAATAAAATAAAACCAGTAAAGAAAGTCTTAAAGTTGGGCGGGGCCGACTTTATGATACCCTACACCACTTTGCTAATTTAGTAGAGCTCCGCATAACAATAAAAGGTTTTTATGGGAGAATTCAATCATACACGCTATGATTATAATTATAATTTAAAGTTCAAAGGACTAAATTTAACGAAAAATTTGTATCTTTTAAATTCGGACTTGTATTGTGTTGGTGCACAATTAATATGAAATCGGATAAAGATATATATGGGAGCTATATCCAAATCGGAACCGATCTCGATTAAATTTGGCAAAGATATTTCTGAGCTGTATTTGATATATTTCCCCAAATATTGTTGTTACAGAGTGCATATTACGACAGCGGAGGACAAAAATAACAAATCGGATTAACAATATATATGGGAGCTATAGCTATATCTGAACCGATCTTCACCAAATTTTACATACTAGCTTTTAGACTCAATTCGGTCGTAAGTGCCAAATTCCATAACATTTGGACAAATATTAGATGTTTGGTGTACAATAAAAGGTAAATCGGACGAAGTTATATATGGGAGATATATCCAAATCAGAACCGATCTCGATAAAATTTAGCAAATGTATTTCTGAGCTGCATTTGATATTTTTCCCCAAATATTGTTGTTACAGAGTGCATATTACGGCAGCGGAGGCCAAAAATAACAAATAGGATGAATAATATATATGGGAGCAATAGCTATATCTGAACTGATTTCGATCAAATTTGGCATACATATTTTCAGGCTTAATTTGGTTGTATGTACAAAATTCCATACGATTCGGGCTGATATTACACGTTTGGTGCACAAAAAAGGCAAATCGGACGAAGATATATATGGGAGCTATATCTAAATTTTGACCGATTACCTTCAATTTCAATAGGGTTCGTCCTTGGTCCAAACAAATGATTTGTGCAAAATTTCATCTGGATCGGGTAATAAATACGAACTGTACTTTGTTCACAAAAATACATGGACAGACGGACTGAGGGGCGGACATGCATAAATCGACTCAAAATGTGATTCTATGCTGATCATCAAAAGGAACTATGAGTCTATCTCGTTTCATTTTGCCTGTTACAAACAAATGCACAAATAGATAATACCCTGACCACCTTGTGGTGTAGGGTATAAAGAAATCAAAAAGACTGAAAATCGATTTCGAAAGTTATAGCGACAATCATATTTAAAGGAAATATCCAGTAAGGAAAGCTCGAAAGTCGGGCTGGGCCGACTATATGATACCCTACAGCACTATGCATATTTAATGGAACTCTCGTAAAAGAAAGGTTTATTTTGCTATTTCTAAGCTCTATGACATATCTGGTACAAAATATCAGTGTGGTAGAGTGCATATTCCGAAAGTTGGAGATTTAAAAACCAAATCGGATGAAACGTATATGTATGGGAGCAAATTTGAAATTCTTCATTCTATGCTAAACTTGGTTGAATTTCGAAAATTCACTGCATTTGGGTTATTTGAAGCTATTTGGTGCACAATAAACCAGAAATCGAATAATGATATATATGGGAGCTATATCTAAATTTGGATCGATTTTCACCAATTTCAATAGGGTTCGTCCTTGAGCCAAACAAATGTTATTTAGAAAATTTCATCTTAATCGAATAATAAATGCGACCTGCATTTAATTTACAAAAATACGTGGACAGACAGACAGACGGACATGCAAAAATCGACTTAAAATATGATTCTACGCTGATCACCAAAAGGCACTATGGGTCTATCTCGTTCCCTTTTCCATGTTACAAACAAATGCACAAAAACATAATACCCTTACCACTATTTGTATGGGCAATGTTACAAGAAAATCGAACAATTATATCAAATTTCGAAGAGAATCACTGACTTTTTTCGAAAGTTATGGCAGATAAAAGTATTGAAAATTGTCACTCTTTGTTCGTGAGGTACCAAAAGAGGGTTCACATATATTTATCATCTTCACAAAAGATCTTGTGTTAGCAAAATTGTTTGTATGTGTTTCATTTGGAGAGAGTTGGATGCTTATTTCGCATTCTCTGAGCGTTTTATTTTTCAAAATCTTTAACCGTATGTGAGAGAGATACCAGAAGGATTGAACCGATCTCTACCATCTTTGTAACATATCTTGTATTGATGGAAATATTGAGATGCTCTAAGTATGAATGGAATCGGATGCTAATTTAGTGTTTTATGAGCTGCAAGGATTTTCAAAATGTTGACCCTTTGTGGGGGAGGTACCAGAAGGAGTGGACAGTGGAGTGGAGTAGAAATAATGGGATGTGGGATAATTGGATGTTTTTTTTCGGATTTTATGAATGATTTTATGTTATTCAAAATTTTGACCCTTTGTGGGGGAGTTACCAGAAGAAATATTCCTATCTCTACCATCTTTATAACAGATCTTGTATTGAAAGAAATATTGATATGCACCAAGTCTGAATTGAATCGAATGTTAATTTTAGGTTGTTCAAAATATTGACCCTTATGGGGGAGGTACCGGAGGGATATATTCCGATATATTCCATCTTCACATACGACCTTGGGTTAATAAAAATAATGTGATGTTTGTAATTTGAAAATAATCGGACTCTTAGATCACATTTTGTATGAATTATAATTATTCAAAATGTTGATACTTTGTGGGGGAGGTACTTGATGAAATGGAACGATATTGTCCATTTTTGCATAGAAGATCTGTAGATCTTCTCATATAAGATCTGTAGAGTCAGTCTTTTATCGTACGCACCAACCAGACAGACACTGTAGATCTTCTCATACAAGATCTGATGATCTTCTCATAGAAGATCTGATGATCTTCTCATAAAAGATCTCTAGATCTGAATATCTTCGTATAAAAGATTTGTAGATTTTCGTGTAGAAGATTTGTAGATCTTCGTTTAGAAGATTTGTAGATCTTCTACTAGAAGATCTGTAGATCTTCTCATAGAAAATCTGTAGTCCTTCTCATAGAAGATCTGTAGGTCTTCTCATAGAAGATCTGCTGGTCTTCTCATAGAAGATCTGTAGATCTTCTCATAGAAGATCTAAAGATCTTCTATGAGAAGATCTACAGATCTTTTAATAGAAGAAGATTTGTAGATCTTCTCATAGAAGAAGATTTGTAGATCTTCAAATAGAAGATCTGTAGATCTTCTCATAGATCTGTAGATCTTCTCATAGAAGATCTGTAGATCTTCTCATAGAAGAATATTTGTAGATCTTCTTATAGAAGATCTGTATATCTTCTCATAGAAGATCTGTTGATCTTCTCATAGAAGATCTGTAGTTTATGACCTTTTAGAAATTTATTGACCAACCTTAAATTTCAAGTTTCCAAAAACCCTTTGTTAGTAAATTTTAGTACGAATTTCCATAAACCTGGTCTTATCACACGCCTTTTTTACACGTTTGTTTTTTATTTTATTTTTTATTCAATTATTTTTTTTTTAACTGCATATAATCCCATCCAGTGCTACGTTTGTATGATTAGATTTAGTTGTGAATTATTTGATCAACTTCCAACTAGAATAACGGTTGCTTTGTTTGGAATAAATCGATTCAGATATAGCTATAGTATCCCTGTGAGTTTTTATTTTAAGCCTTCTTGAAGTTACAATATGCAGTCTGAGCAACTGCATTCTGAGGTCTAATACATCAGAAAAAAGGTCTCTTAAAAATTTTGTGGAATTCCATTCCGATTAAGATATAGGTTCCATATATTCAATTCTTGCGATTTTAACTTTCATCCGCTATAAAGCCAAATCGGCATGAAGGGTAGCATATAGGAAGTTCCATACGACTTTTGAATTTTCCCTACTGGTTATGAACGGCTTTTTCGGATCGAACCCCCCAGAACACATTTAAAGCCTATTATTGGCTGTCAAAAATGTTTGCACATTTTTTCTTTTAAACCTCATCCTAATCTCTGACCCCATAGGCTCATGTCGGGCTACTGTAACCACTTTTGGCCATTTAAAACAAAAAAAATAACTGTGGTTAGACACATGGAATTCTAATACCCCACACAACGTTCTTCCAGACAGGCAAAAAAACACAAAACGATTCACACGAACAGAAAAGATCACAAAGGACATAAACCCCGAACCGAAAACGCAAACTCTGAAGGAGAAAAAATCAAATCAAATAACTGAAGCGCTCACTAAAAAAATAAAACGTGAGAGCAATTTGGGAAAAATCAAAACGTTTTTATTGTTGGTGTTTTGTTAGCTGTTAGCTGTAGTTGTGGTTGTTTTTTTTTTTACTCCGGCGTTAAGCTAAATCCTGACAAATGTGTACATGTGGGGTCCCTGTGCCGCTGTAAGTTTTATTTGCGTCTGAGCCTTTGTGGTGAATGAAACAATTTTTTTGTTTTTTTTTTTTTCGTTAACCACAACAAACGGCAACAGCATCAACACATGATAAACAACAACAGTAAAACATTCCAGTGTAAATATTAAAAAAAGAAACGAAACGAAATCACAGCTAACAAAATAAGCTGTAGTAGTAGCAGTCTGTACAAACACAGGGACATAAACACGGACAAACTCACATACATATGCAAACTGAAATGTCCAGACAGGAAGGCATGCATCAGACAACAATTTTGTTTAGATGTTGTCTGCGTGTGGACGTTTTTTATCCTCTCTCGCCTATTTTGTGTACATAACCCGGTATTTGGTTGCTTGTTTTTTTCTTGCCATTTATTTAGACTTTGGAGTGGTTTTAGGTTTGCCAACATTTTTCATTTGCTGAATGGCCGGCCTATGTTCAGAGGAAATGAGAACAAAAACAAGGAGAATAGGATGAAAAAAAATTAAGGTAATTAAGTAAGTGATGGTGAGGGCGTTCATCCAAAACTCTGGAACGGAAGGTGTAGAGTACTCACTTTTTTTTTCGAATAAAGCGTTACAGTTTTATTCAGGATAGCTAACCCCCACAGCTTGGAATCTTCCATTAAAAAATAATTACATATCTGTATTCATAATCATTAACGCCCAGACGAAGCTGAAACCTTGAAATTGTTGGCTAGGGCCACTATTGGTCCGAATGGGTCAGATAAGGTTGAGTTTTTGGAAATCCATACTAGAAGGTTACGAAAAGTATTAAAAGGTACTAAATATGGTACAATTTGTATTTGAGGAAGCAGTAGGGCAAGAGCTCTTAAACTTGACATGAGGGTCACTAGTGGAGTTTATGATAGAGTGTCCAAAAAGTACTAAAATCGACTATGGTACCTTTTCCTACCACGTGAGCAGTTAGAGCTTAGCTCTTTATATTTGGAATGGGAATGAAGGTTGAGGAGTAGAGTCGATGTAGTAGAAGGTAGTTTTGGAAGTGTTTACTCATGTATATGAAAAGTACTAAACGATACTAAAATTAGTACAATTTGGATTTGGAAGAACGGATGGAAATGGAAATTTGAAATTAATATTAGTTGCGGAGTGTAGTATTGAGATAGAGAAGACGTTTTCTAAACTTGTACTTATTTGCACGAAAATTACTAAATGGTACTAAATTTGGTACAGTTTCGATTTGGGTAAACCGATAGAGTTCTGAAATTATTCTAATTGATTACTATTGCATTTTAGAATGTAGGTCGTCTAAGAAATTCGTACTTAACTGTACTACCAAAATCTCCTGATACCAATCCGTTGGACTATTGTATCTGGAGTATTTTGGAAAGCAAGGTTGGCACGAAAAATACCAAAGTTTCGATCACCTCAAGTAAGCGCTTCGCCGGAAATGGACCAAAATACCGCAGAGCAACATTCGGGCTGTGTGTGGCCGTTTGAAGGCCATAATTCGTGCCAAAGGTGACCAATTCGAACAAATCTTAACTTATTCTAAAATTGGATGCCATTTGTTGCATTTTTTGATTTCATTCAATGAAATTGAGAAAAATGTAAAAATTATGGCGTTTGACTTTGTTGCAGTTTTTTATCCCATCCCGTATGGTACTAAATTTGGTACAATTTGTATTTGGGCGAACTGATAAATATGGAAAGCCGAAATTTGGAATTGGGAATACTGTTGTTGGAGTGTAGTATTGGGTTATGCAGGAAGTTTTGGAATCCTGAAATTTCGAATTAGGATTATCATTGGTATGTAGGAAGCATTGAAAATTTGTACTAATGTGCACGAAATGGTACTTAATTTTGTGCAAATAGGATTTGAGCTGAAGTCCAGAAACTTGGAATTATTTTTGGAAATTAGTACCACAATTATACAAAAGTTAATAAATGGTACAACATTTGGTAGTGATTGTACGGATAGAGTTGGATATCCGAATTTTGGTGTTTGGTCTGTTTGCTTTGGTAATTCGTACTAAAATTTTGTACAAATTGGATTTAAACTGAAGTCGTAAAAGTGGAATTATTTTTGGAAATAAGTACTACAATACTACAAGAGGTAATAAATGGTACTAAATGTAGTACTGATTGTACGGATAGAGTTAGATATCCGAATTTTGGTGTTGATGTCAGAATTGGTGTGTTGTGTGAAGTGATATTGGAAATGAATTTTTACGTGAACGAATAGTACCGTTAAGTGGTACTAAATTTGATGTTATGTATCTCTATAAATATAATATAGTAAAAAACAAGTTAAATGAAATCAGTCGGCATTGCCGACAGCTGCATACCCTCAGCCAATATTAATTTAAATATACTTTGACTAGCGCTATGATTATTCAACTCTTGACCCTTAATAGGATTGGTTCCGAAAGAGTGGGCCAATATTTTCCATTTCGAATCTGACATAAGTCTGATAAAAATATTAAATCGCATAAGATTTGGATTTTAAATCGACAACTTGCTTCACGTTAAATGAGATATTTGATAATATTCCGAAAAAAATTCACGTTTTATGAACGTTAATTTTGATTCTTTGTGGCGGAGGTACTAGAAGGAGTGGTCCGTTCAATCCGATCTTCTTTTCAGACCTTGTGTTAGTAGAAATATTGAAATGTGCGAAATTTGAAGGTAATCGGACTCTTAGTTCAAATTTTATAAACGTTATAAATATTCAAAATGTTGTGAGGGAGGTACCAGATGGAGTGGCCTGATATCTACCATCTTCATACCAGATCTTAATTGGAAGTATTGGGTTGTATGAAATTTAAAAAGAATCGGATGCTCATTTAGCGTTATACGACTTTCATGGTTATTCAAAAGTTTGACCCTGGTTGTATAGGAGGTACCAGAAATACTGGACTGAGATATTCCATCTCCACAGCAGATCTTGGATTATTAAAAATATTGTGATGTGTGTACTTCGAAGACAATCGGACTCTCACTTCAAATTTTATAAGATTTATAACTATTCGAAATGTTTACCCTTTGTGGGGGAGGTACTTCATGTAGCTAACCGACATTGTCTTTTTTTGCACCTGACCTAGCACTGATGCAAATATTAGGAAAATATTGGAAAATCGGATTATCCTTTCTCTTTCTGTGCAGTAAAAAATAATTTTTAAAATATCTACTTTTTGTGGGGTGATGTACTAGAAGGAATGGACCGATATTGCCCCTCTCCGAACTAGATCGAAGTTTGACAATAATATTATGATGTACCAAGTTTGGACCTAATCGAATACTCCCTTCTAGAGTTATCATACACAACAGTTACCAGATAGCAGACGGACGGACATCGCTAAATCCACTCCAAATGTCCCGAAACGGATTTGGTGCAAAGAGACCCAGGGTCTAAAACCGTTATTTCGATAAGGCACGTTTTGGCCGTATCAAACGATATATACCCTCTGTAGCCATATGACTGAGGTTATAATGAGAGATTGACTGATTCATGAACGCCCAGGCGAAACGACTGAAGCATGTTGGTCGATGTTGGTGAGTCGGTATGAGATCAATTTTTGTTTTAGGATTAAGCATAAATTCACTTAAAATAAACCCATTAGTCCGCATAGCGGCTATTTGCTAGTAAACAATACGCGCTAAAAACCGCGAAATTTCAATAATTAAGGAGTTATGATCGCCAAAGTATGGAGGGTATATTAAGTTTGTCATTCCGTTTGTAACACCTCGATATATACATTTTAGACACCACAAAGTATATATATATTCTTGATCAGCATAAAATTTTATACCGCTTTAGCTTTGTCCGTCCGTCTGTGGAAATCATTCTACCTTCGAAACGAAGTAGGTTGATAAAATTATACTCAAATGTATATTATGTCTGCAGGATTTTCGGTAGTGAAAATGGGCCATGTAGGCCCACGTTTTCGTATAGCTCCCATATAATGGTACCTCCCTATAATCGGTATTTTGATAATTTTAGCTGAAAATTTTAATGGCTTATGACAATAGTTGCCTATGCAGGCCCACATCGTCGTATAGACCCTAATATAATGGCTACATTCGGTGTTTTTTAGCTTTTAACGGAAGATTTAACAGATTTAATTTTTTATTTTTTTTTTTTTGAATATTGCCAAACTCGTTCCAAATGGTGGAGGGTATTCGGCAGGGCCGAACTTACATATTTTTTACTTGTTCCTTTAAAAAAAAACCGAATGAAAATCATGCTAATAGCCAAAAAATGCCGAATACATCACAAAATATTTTGGTCCCTTTGTATTTTGTCAAGTTCCCATTTTACCTCCTTTTTCTAGACGACTGATATCCCGGCTTAACTTGTGTACTCTCCGGATTCCCATTTCCTCACCACTGTCCCTTACATGTGTGTCACACACACATTTCACTGAAATTGCTTTTAATTAGAAGTGAAATATGTTTGTGTTATGATATTCAATTTATCTTTGTCTCTTTGCTCGTCCATTTTCCGTATTAACACCCAGCAATTGTTTGTTTCACTTGGTTATCCATCACATGGCAAAATATTTTCACCGCCTTTTTGTGGTTTCTTTCGAGAAACGAGGTACATCAACGGCATATTTTCTATTCCACTTTTTTCTCTCTTTCAAAAAATTTCATATCCTGAATACGTTTTTGGGAGTTATATACATTGTATTTTTATACCCTCCACCATAGGATGGAGGGTATATTAAGTTTATTATTCTGTTTGTAACACCTCGAAATATACATTTTAGACTCCACGAAGTATATATTTTTTTGATCAGCATAAAATTCTAGGTCGATTTAGCTATGTCCGTCCGTCTATCTGTCTCTCCGTCTGTGAAAATCACTCTAGCTTCCGAACGAAATAAAGTAGGTTGATTTGGTATTGATAATGGGCCATGTAGGTCCACGTCTTCGTTTAGCCCCCATATAACGGTATCTCTCGATATGCGGTATTTTTATGATTTTAGCGACATTTTTTACAGGAATTGTTTCAAAATTAATATTTAAAGTTCGTAATAGATGCTACGGCGTAAGACAGAAAATGGGCCATGTAGGTCCACGTCTTCGTATAGCCCCCATATAACGGTATCCCTCCATATTCGGTATTTTGATGATTTTAGCGACATTATTAACCGGAATTGTTTCAAATTTGTTATTTGAAGTTTGTAATAGATGCTACATCATAAAACAGAAAATGGGTCATGTAGATCCACGTCTTCGTATAGCCCCCATATAACAGTACCCCCCGATATTCGGTATTTTGATGATTTTAGCGACATTATTTACCGGAACTATTTCAAATTTGGTATTTGAAGTTCGTAATGAATACTATAGCCTATGACAGAAAATTGTCTGTGCAGGTCCACGTCTTCGTATAGCCCCCATATAACGGTACCTCCCGATATTCGGTATTTTTATGATTTTAGCGACATTAATTAGCGGAACTATTTCAAATTTAGTATTTGAAGTTCGTAATTCATACTACAACCTGAAACAAAAATTGGGCCCTGTAGGTCCACGTTTTCGTATAGCCCCCATATAACGGTTCCCCCGATATTCGGTATTTTTATGATTTTAGCGACATTATTCACCGGAATTGTTTCAAATTTCGTATTTGAAGTTCGTAATGGATATTACAGCCTATGGCAGAGAATTGTCTGTGCAGATCCACGTCTTATAACCGCCATGGTACCTCCCTATATTCGTTATTTTGATGATTTTAGCTACATTATAAACAGATTTTTTTCTTTCAAGTTTCGTATTTGAATATTGTAATAGCTTGTGACAAAAGTTGCCTATGCAGGTCCAGTCGTCATATAGACTCTAATATAAGGCTACATTAGGTATTTTCAAAATAACAGAATTTTTAACTGATTTTATTTTTTTGAAAATTGTTAAATTTGTACCAAATGGTGGAGGGTATTCAAAGTTCGGCCCGGCCGAACTTACAGCTTTTTTACTTGTTTTATATAGGACTATAGTCCAAAGAGTAAATGAAATGGCTTAGTGGGAGGATATTGGGCATAGAATTTTAATACTTATAGCTAACATGATATTTATATGAAAAATGTTGTCCAATTACAAGAAGAAATGCAATAAAGTCCATGATTTAAAAGTATTCCGTGCAGTTGTTTCGAATCCACAATGCCAATAAATATCAATTAACATACCCAGACTCTGGTTAAAAGTTCACATATTTCTTTGAAAATTCCTCAAAAGAATAACCCTAAAATTTACCTTCTTGTCATTATTAATTATTGCTTGCAAAGCCACAAAACATATTTAATTTCACATAAAGTTCATATGATCTTATGCATGTGTGTGTGTGTGTGTTATAATCATAGCTTGTGATAATCACAGACCTGTGACCTCTTTTATACTTCATATTACAAACATTTGACAACAATTTCTATAAAATACCGCAATGTTCTAGATTTTTGTTGTGGTTAACACAGACGCACACTCATTCACAAATTCACATACAACCAACGTTACCAAGACAGGCCCTTTACAACAGCAGACTGACTGTTTATGAAATAGTGTTTATTAAATTTGAAATATCTCAAAAGGCCAAAAATAAAACAAAGACAGGAGATTCCAACTATTTGAAATTTGTTTATAAGAGGCTAGGCTAGGAATTTTGGCCAGAATTTTGATAAAAAATAAAATTTAGATCAAAAACAAGTTAAAAAGTATCGATCGGTTTTGCCGACAGATGTACAGGTTGAGGTAAAAAAAAGCTGCAACAAAGTCAAATGCCATAATTTTTACATTTTTTTTTTAATTTTATTGAATGAAAGCAAAAAATTTCCGAAGTAGCTTAAATTTTAGAATAAGTTCAGATTTGTTCGAATTGGTCACCTTTGGCACGAATTATGGCTTACAAACGGCTAATGAAACCGTCACATGCTGCCCGAATGTTTCTCTGCGGTATTTTGGCCTATTCCCGTCGAAGCGCTTGCTTGAGGTGATCGACACTTTGGTATTTTTTAGTGCCAATCTTGCTTTCCAAAATTCTCCATGCACAATAGTCGAACGAACTGGTATCCGGAGATTTTGATCGCCATTGTGCGCTGGAAATGAAGCGAGGAACCTCATTTTATAACCATTCTTGGTTGGCGCGTGCTGAATGCAATGGTTCTGAGTCATGTTGGAATGTCGAAAGTCTGCGGCCAAAATGTTCGGTGCCCAAGGCTTTAACACACCCTCTAAAATATTTTCGCGATAAGATTCGGCATTTATTCTGATGCCAGGGTCGATTAATACGAGCGGAGAGCGACCATCGGCTGTTATGGCGGCCCACACCATCACCATGGCCGGCGCTTGAGTTCTGGTGGCCAACCGGAGGTGCACATTTTCAGCTGACCTTTTTGGCAAGCAAACACGATCATTTTGTTTGTTTACAAACTGCTGGACAACGAATGTTTTCTCATCGGAGAAAACCAAATTCGGCAGTTCACCACTTTCGGCCAAGCGAAGCAACTCTTTAGCTCTTTTGAGTCTATTTTCTTTCTGTTGCGGTGTAAGTTCTTGCACTTTTTTAGAATTCCAATGGCTTTACCCGGAGCTCGTATTTCAATATTTGCCGAATGGAATATTGCGATATGTTCAGCTCACAATACATTTTTTCGGCAACTACGACGCGGGTTTCGATGTTGCTGTTTTCTTCCGTCAACTTCCTTGACGTCGGCCTATGCCAAAAACATTAATTCACATTTAAATACTGGAGTGCTCTAACGATAGCCACTTGTGGTTTTCCATCCAAATATAAAAAATCACACTATCACGCCTGAGTTCCATCACGAATGTCTTTTTCCTTCTGGTACCTCCCTCACAAAGGGTTAAAATTTTGAATATCCAAGAAGCTCATAAAACGCGAAATTAACATCTAATTGCGTTCAGACTTGACAATTCGCAATATTTCTATTAATACACGATCTGTTACAAAGATGGTAGAGATCGGACCATTCCTTGTGGAACCTCTCCCACAAAGAGTTAAAGTTTTGAATTATCAAATTGATTATAACATTTGAAAAATTAATCCGCTTATATCTCACAAATCCCATTATTTCTACAAACACAAAATCTGCTGTGTAGATGGGATATATCGGCGCACTCCTTATGGTACCTCCCCCATAAATGGTCAAAATTTTGAATATCCGTGAAGCTCATAAAACGTAAAATGTACAACCGATTTCATTTAGACTTGACAAATCTCAATATTTCTATTAACACAAGATCTTTTATAAAGATGTTGGAGACCGGACCATTTTTTCTGGTACCTCTTCAATATAGGATTGAAGATTTTCTCTCTTCAAATTTTACTCATGTTAAAATTTTTGCTTTTTGCCCTGCGATCTCCTTCTGGATATAAATGTTCGATTTTCTTGTAATGTTGCCCATACCAATATTGTTATCTGTATTAGATGAATTATGAAAATGGAATACTTCGGTCGACTTTACCTAGTACCTCACGCAATTTTTAAAATTTTCTAAAAATTATCACATATCTTATGTGAAGGAAGTAGCCGATATAATCTAAACCTGGCACGTCGCAATATTTATGTCATATTTATTTAGATCCGATAAGAAATGGACAATATTGGCCCATTCCTTCGGAACCTATTCCATAGAGGGTCAACAATTTCAATAATCATAATAGAAGTCAAAATATATTTAAATAATCGAACATTGGCTGTGGCTATACATCTGTCGGCAAAACCGACTGATACTTTTTATCTTTTTTTTTTCAATTTTTGTTTTATTGAAACTAAATCAAAATTGTTATTCTCGTCACGAAGAAACATGCTTGTATATTTAACTTTTGTCAGACCATGTAAAATAAATATTTGAGATTGTATGTTTTTCATTTATATGGAGTTACCTGTAACTATTTGTTTACCCACTCCGATTTACATTTTGTCGGAAAATATGTTTATCATTGCTGTCATAATGGACTAATGTTTCACTTAGCCCCAACAACAAAAACATAAAATTGTATTTGAGTTGTGTGAAAAAAAAGATAAAATTGTAGCTTAATTTTCAATGCACCAAAGTTATGCTTGTCGATGTCGCATAGAAGTGGTGTACTAAAATTTTGGTGGCAACGCAACAAAAAAGCCCAACACTGATAAGCCTAAGGGGATTTACGAACTATTGTTTACACAACATATTTGGACATGTTATTTAATAATATTTTACAACATTGTGGGATTAAATTGATATTTTCCCAAAAACTCCAGGAAAAACTCTGTGGATTATAAAAGTAGACCTAAAAATAAAAGACACGGCGTTTTGAAGGGAAAATTTCCCTTTCACCCAAATTTTTTTTAATTTTCAGATTCAGATCAGATCAGATCACCCAAATTATTTGTAATTTTCAGGCTATTTTTCCTCTTTAAATTACTGCAATCCAAATGATGCTAAAATAGGCTATTTTCCTCTTTCAGAATCTACGATTCAAATGATGCCTGCAATCAAAACAATGGTAAAAAGCCCGAAATGTCAAAAATTTAGGAGTTATGAGCATTTTAAAATAAACTATTTTTCCTCTTAAAATATCATATTTTAGGAGTTATGAGCATTTTAAAATAGGCTATTTTTATACCCTACACCACAAGGTGGTTAGGGTATTAAGTCTTTGTGCATTTGTTTGCAACGGGCAAAAGGAAACGATATAGACCCATAGTTCCTTTTGATGATCTGCATAGAATCACATTCTGAGTCGATTTATGCATGTCCGTCCGTCTGTCTGTCTGTCCGTCTGTCCATGTATTTTTGTAAACAAAGTACAATTCGCATTTATTGCCCCAACCAGGTGAAATTTTGCACAAATCATTTGTTTGGCCCAAGGACGAACCCTATTGAAATTGGAGATAATCGGTCAAAATTTAGATATAGCTCCCATATATATTTTTCATCCGATTTGTTATTTTTGTCCTCCGCTGCCGTATAATGCACTCTGTAACAACAAAATTTGGAGAAATATATCAAATACAGCTCAGAAATACCTTTGCTAAATTTTATCGAGATCGGTTCAGATTTGGATATAGCTCCCACATAGAACTTCGTCCGATTTACCTTTTATTGTGCACCAAAAGTCTAATATTTGTCCAAATGGGATGGAATTTGTCACTTACGACCAAATTGAGTCTAGAAGTTAGTATGTCAAATTTGGTGAAGATCGGTTCAGATATAGCTATAGCTCCCATATATATTGTTCATCCGATTTGTTGTATTTGTTACCCACAACCGTAATATGCACTCCGTAACAACCATACTCAGTGAAATGTATCAAATACAGCTCAGAAATATCTTTGCCAAATTTTATCGAGATCGGTTCAGATTTGGATATAGCTCCCACATATAACTTCGTCCGATTTACCTTTTATTGTGCACCAAACGTCTAATATTTGTCCAAATGGGATTGAATTTGGCACTTACGACCGCATTGAGTCTAGAAGCTAGTATGTTAAATTTGGTGAAGATCGGTTCAGATATAGCTATAGCTGCCATGTATATTGTTCATCCGATTTGTTGTATTTGTTACCCACAGCCGTAATATGCACTCCGTAACAACGATACTCGGGGAAATATATCAAATGCAGCTCAGAAATATCTTTGTCAAATTTTATCAAGATCGGTCCAGATTTGGATATAGCTCCCATATATATCTTAATCCGATTTCAAATTAATTGTGCACCAAATGGGCAATACAAGTCCGAATTTTAAAGATACAAATGCTTCGGCATATTTAGTCCTTTGAACTTTAATTTGTAATTATAATCATAGCATGTATGATTGAATTCTCCCATAAAAACTTTTAATTGTTATGTGGAGCTCCACTAAAGTGGTGTAGGGTATCATAAAGTCGGCCCCGCCCGACTTTAAGGCTTTCTTTATTGGTTTAATTTAAATTATTTTTTCAATCATTTTCTCCTCCTGCATCTGCTCTCAAAATTCACTTTCCAAAAAATTTTCCGTGTGAATTTAAGCCCCCACTCAGCTTGTAATTTTTCATCCTGGGCATTTCAAATCAATTTTATTTATTTATTGTTTTGTTATTATTTTATAAAATTGTGTTTGGTTTTCTGTGATTTTTGTGTTTAACTCTTATTTGTTTTCGATTCGTTTTGTTGCAGAATAGTTGTTGTTACTTTTATTTTATTTCCCCCTTTGGATGATGATGATCATTTTGTTGATGATTGATTTCAGTTGTAATTTGTTTTTGTTTCCTCCTTTTTTCTCTCGCGTGTTTCTCTCATTTTCCCATCTCTTTTTCCTTTTTTGATGATAGATTACCTTAACATATGGCCACGTGTAAAACACATCAAACGAAGTGCGGTCCGGCATCCACGTGTTGTTTGTGTAAATGACTTGGATAATCGTTTGCCAGCAAAATAGTGCATCAATTGTGCGGGGAATGGAGGCAGCTGTATTCTAGAATTAGGTATGTTGCTTCATAATTAAATACTTTTTAATTTTCTTTTATAATCGTTTAAATTGCATCGAGCGTAAATATGTATCGGAAAAATATTTACATAATGGTAGCTTTTTCGCATTAATGTAATTATGTTAAATCATGTAAATGGTATTATATATCCACAAGGGGTCAGTCGGTGTTGAAAAAAGGATGGAATTGATTTTTTTTTTTCATGTGAGAGAAAATTGTAAGCCATGAATGATATGATAACGGAGCGCAACTGAAATCGCAACAAACGGCAATTAAATGTCAATGATGTGTAAAATTGTATTTACTTATGACTGCTGGCGTTTTTATTATTTTTTTAAAGCAATAGGTTGGCGTATACGTTCTGTGGTGCTTCGGAGCGTATACTTATTGGAAAAACGTATACGTCACATGTAGTTATAATGCAACCAGAGATGGTCGCTTGAATGTTTTTTTAGGTTTTCGACTGTCGAAAAGTTGAAAATGTCGAAAACATCATACACCTGTAAAAAACGTAGTAAAAATATAAAACGTCATTAACTTCTCCAATATTTTAATATCACACATAATATATCTTCAATTCCAATGAACTTTGGAATGTGTGACGGGATATGATCAGAAAATAAATTTGTCAAATTGTATTAAAATCGGATCAGATTTGGATATAGCTCCCATATATATTTTCGGCCTATTTCGCATATTTGATGCACCAAACACGATATGTGTGTGCCGATTCCAATGAAATTCGGCATGAGTTACTGAAATTCGTACAGAGGGACTAAATTTGGGACAAAAAAAAAAAATACTGAAATTATATTGAAATTGGTTTAGGTCTGGGTATAGCTCCCATATATATATATATATATATATATATATATATATATATATATATATATATATATATATATATATATATATGGGAGCTATACCCAGACCTAAGCCAATTTCAATATAATTTCAGTATTTTTTATATATATATATATATATATATATATATATATATATATATATATATATATATATATATATATATATATATATATATATATATATATATATATATATTTCGGCCAATTTAATGTATGTTATGCATCAAAAACTATAGCTGTGTCCGATTCCAATGAAATTCAGAATCTGTGGCGAATTTTGCTACAATAACATATTTGACAAATTAATAAGAAATCGGCCGACTTTACATATTTAATGCACAAAACACGGTAAGTACCTCCAATTTCAATGAAATATGAAAGGTGTGACGGAATTTGGTGTTCGGTTCAGATTGGGATATGATTTTATTAAGAAGCATTGACCCACAACGCCTTTGCAATGTTATCAGGCTAACAGTAAAAAAAATACACAACAATTTAATTGAGGATACGATTATATATATTTACAGGTAAAATGTCTATACCCTACCCCACATAGAGGTAAGGATATTATGTCTTTGTGCGTTTATTTGTAACATGTAAGTAAATTCGCTTACTTTTGAAGATCTTCATATAATCATTTTTTGAGTCGATTAATGTATATCTGTCCGTTTATCTGCCTGTCCACAAATTTTCATAAATGCAGGTTGCACTTATTATCCGATTAATATGAAATTTTTCAAACAATATTTGTTTAGTCCAAGGACGAACCCTATTAAAATTGGTGAGAATCGGTTCAAATTTAATTATAGCTCCCATACATATCTTCATTCGGTTAACCCGGGTCGGGCTAATTGTGCACCAAGTGGCTAATATCAGTCCGAATGACCTGCATTTTGGCACATCCTTCAGAATTCAGTCTAGAAGCAAGTACATCAAATCGATTCAGATATAGCTATAGCTCCCATATATATGATATATCCGATTTGGTGTTTAAGTTCCTCACATGGGAATTTTGGGAGGTAAGTTTTATATTTTTATAATCTCGGTGATATATCATATCATTTGATACGGCCAAAACGTGTCTCATCGATATAACGGTTTTATACCCAAGGTCTCTTTGATTCAAATCCGTTTCAGGACATTTGGAGTCGATCTAAGGATGTCCGTCCCCTGTCTTGCTGATTCGCTCTATAAGGGAGTATTCGATTGGGACCAAACTTGGTACATCGTAAAATTATTATAAAACTTAGATCGAATTCGGCCCACTCCTTCTAGCACCGTCAAAAAATATATTTTACTGCGCAGTAAGAAAAAGGATAATCCAATGTTGCCGCAACGTTGCAAATTCTTATATTCACAGTTAGGTACGAAAATGGACAATATCACTCCATCACGTTGAATAACTATAACTCTTATTATATCCGATGTAATATTCCGATTGTCTTCAAATTACACACATTACAATATATTTATTAACCCAAGGTTGGGTGTAAAGAAGGAATATATGGTCCACTCCACCTGGTACCTCCCCCACAAAAGGGCTAAAATTTTGAAGCTCATAAAACGCGAAATTGACATCCGATTCCAATCAGGCTTGGTAAATCTTAACATATCCATTAACATAAGATATGTTATAAAGATGGTAGAGATCGGACCATTTCTTATGGTACCTTCCTTACAAAAGTTCAAAGTTCTGAATAACAAAAACATAAAATACGAAATAATCATCCGGTTAACTTCATATTTCACACATCTCATTATTTCTATTGACACAAAATCTGTTGTAGAGATGGGATATATTGGTCGACCCTTTCTGGTACCTAACCAATGGACCTGCATATTACGCATCTATAACGAACATCAAATACAAAATTTTGGAACAATTCCGGTGAATAATGTCGCTAAAATCATCAAAACTGACAAAACTACTGAATATCGGGAGGTACCGTTACATGACACAGTCAATTTTCTGTCTTAGACTTTAGTATCCATTTCGAACTTTAAATACCAAATTTGAAACTATTCCGATGAATAATGTCGCTAAAATCAACAAAATACTAAATATAGGGAGGTACCGTTATATGGGGGCTATACGAAGACTAGGACCCGCAAATACAATTTTTTGTCTTAAGCTGCAGTATTCATTACGAACATCAAATACCAAATTTGAAAAAAATCTTGTAAATAATACCGCTTAAATCATCAAAATACCGAATATCTGGAGGTACCATTATATGGGGGCTATACGAAGACGTGGACCTGCACAGACAATTTTCTGTAATAGGCTGTAGCAGCCATTACGATCATCAAATACCAAATTTGAAACAATTCCGGTGAATAATGCCGCTAAAATCATCAAAATACCGAATATCGGGAGGTGCCGTTATATGGGGGCTATGCCAAAACGTGAACCTACATGTCCCATTTTCAATACCATAAGTCCTGCAGACTAGTATACATTTGAGTGAAATTTTATCGATCTACTTCATTTCGTTCGGAATCTAAAGTGATTTCCACAGACGGATAGGCGGATAGATGGACAGACGGACGGACATCGCTAAGTCATAGAATTTTATGCTGATCAAGAATATATATACATTGTGGGGTCTAAAATGTATATTTCGAGGTGTTACAAACGGAATGACAAACATAATATACCCTCCATACTATGGTGGAGGGTATAAAAAGTAAATTTGCGATCTTTTCTAATACCTTCACGCAACTCAGAATATGAATATATTTAAATAAACGACCGGTGACTGAGGATATACATCTGTCGGCTTTATATTGTATCTGACGTTCATTTGAAATATAATTACCTGGTGGGAAATTATATACTTTGGCTGGTGTCCCATATTTACATTCAAAATCTCATATTTTTCTGTGCTTATCTAACCAATTCCCAAACTCCCATATTTTCAATTGTTTAATATACCAAGAAAGATATTATATTTTTTTAACCAGTTAAATTTTAAATAAACTACTTAATTGCCCATTATCCGTATTGATGGGCCATTTGCGACAACGCACAATTGTTGTTGTTGTTGTTTGCAATACAAATTGAAAATTAATTAAAATTACAATGGCGATGGCGATGGACAGACGAACATATTTATTTAGACATTTTCATTAAAACTCAAATAAACCACAGAATAGACAGACGGACAGACACACGGACACTTCAAATAATCATTAAACATTTGTTTATGTTTCAAAAGAAAATAAAACAAAAAATCAGAGAAATGAAAGAAAAACATTTGACGTGTTGTGCATATGTGTGTGTGTGGTCAATATCTATTGTTTATTGTTATAACACTAAATTACAAAACTAATTTATGTTGCAAAAAAAAAAAAAAAACATTCAAAATAGAAATAGCTGTTAAGCTGCAATTAATGGTTTCCGGGAAATTTAGTTGAAATCGGAGCAAATTGAATGTTAAAATGTATGTACTCGTACCAGTACGTCAGGGCGTATGAATGTTGTCATAAATTATACGCCACCATGGTTGGATGCAACCATGAATTCATGCATTTTTATACCCCCCACCATAGTATGGAGGGTATACTAAGTTTGTCATTAAGTTTGTAACACCTCGAAATATACATTTTAGACTCCACAAAATATATATATATTTTTGATCAGCATAAAATTCTATGTCGATTTAGCTATGTCCGCACTTCTGTCCGTCTGTGGAAATCACTCTAGCTTCCGAACGAATTAAAGTAGATTGATAAAATTTTACTCAAATGTATATTATGGCTGCAGAACTTTTGGTATTTAAAA